>NC_058135.1:30291444-30364317 GCF_016433145.1 Gracilinanus agilis
GTATAAGAGACAGCTTCCTTCCTTCCTTCCTTCCTTCCTTCCTTCCTTCCTTCCTTCCTTCCTTCCCTTCTGTTTTAGAATTGATATTAAGTATAGGTTCTAAGGCAGAAGAGTTGTAAAGACTAGGCAGTGGGGGTCAAGTGACTTGCTAAGAAATACCCAGGACCTCCCATCTTCATGCCTGGCTCTCTATCCATTGAGCTGTCCCCTCTACAATGCCTGTGGTTTCAGGTTTCATCAGCATATGGAATGCCCTCTACAGGTGCAGATTGGCCCCTGGTTTGCAGTTTTAAAAATTGACTGAGACACTGAGACAATAAGTGACCTGTCCAGGTTAACCCAGCCAGTACGAAACAATATTTGAATCCATGACTTCCTGACTCTAGGGTTAATACACCATGCTGCCTCTACATTGAGGAATAAGATCCTCAGAAAATGATAACTTTCTATGTTCTATAATCTTCAAGACAAGAAAAAAAATTAAAAAATCATAAAAAGATAAAATTACATGATAAAGCTGGAACCTGTAAATAGCTTTGCAAGTACGCTTCTTGTGCAAACCGTTTGCAAGATGGGGGTTCAAATTTTGGAATTCTCAGCATACATGAGACAGTGAAAGACTTTTGGAGCACCCCTAGAAATGGAATTTCTCTGTCTATCTCTTGCTGCTGAACTTTGTTGGTAGTATATTGAATACCTGATGATTTATGTGGCTTTATTTTATATCCTGCAACTTTGCTAAAACTTTTAATTATTCCAACTAGTTTTTTAATTAATTCTCTAGGATTTTCTAACTATGCCATCATATCATCTGTAAAGAGTGGTATTTTTAGTTTCCTTGTTGCCTGCTTTAATTCCTTCCATTTCTTTTTCTTCTCATTTCTAGTACAATATTAAGTAATAGTGGTGATAATAGACATCCTTGCTTTAGCCTTGAACTTATTGGGAAGTCTTCTAACTTATCCCCATTGCAGATCATACTTGCTTATGGTTTTAGGTACATACTATTTTTTTTTTTTTTTTACAGAATAGCCCATTTATTCCTATGCGTTCTAGTGTTTTTCTTTTCTTTTTTTTTAAAAAAACTCTGAACTTCTGTGTATTGGCTCCTTGGTGGAAGAGTGGTAAGGGTGGGCAATAGGGGTCAAGTGACTTGCCCAGGGTCACACAGCTGGGAAGTGTCTGAGGCCGGATTTGAACCTAGGACCTCCCATCTCTAGGCCTGACTCTCAATCCACTGAGCTACCCAACTGCCCCCTCTTTCTAGTGTTTTCAAATGAAATGGGCATTGTATTTTTTCAAAGGCTTTTTCTGTATATATTGAGATAATCATGTGATTTCAATTAGTTTAGTTATTGATATGGTCAGTTACGCTGACAGTTTTCTAATATTAAATCAGCCCTGAATTCCTGATATAAATCCCACCTAGTTATAGTGAATGATCCTTATGACACATTGCTGTAGTCTCATTGCTAGTACTTTATTTAAAAGTTTTGCATCTGTATTCATTAATTAAATTGACATATAATTTTTTTTCTCTGTTTTTGGTTTTCCTGGCTTAGGTATCAGCCCCAATTTGACTCATGAAAAGAATTTGGTAGGATTCCTTCTCTGTCCATTTTCCCAAATAATTTATATAGTATTGGGATTCATTGTTCTTTAAATGTTTGATAGAATTCACTTGTGAATCCATCTGGCCCTGGGGATTTTTCTTAGGGAGTTTATTGATGTCTTATTCAATTTCTTTTTTCTGAGATGTGATTATTTTAGTATTCTATTTCCTTTTTATCAGTCTGAGCAATTTATATTTTTGTAAATATTCTTCCATTTCACTTAGATTGCATGATTTATTAGGAAGTAATTGAGTAAAATAGCTCCTAATGGCTTATTTACTTTCCTCTTCATGGTGGTGAATTCACCTTTTTCATTTTTTATTGGTTATGTGATTTTCTTTTTTCCTTTTTTTAAATCAAAGTAGCCAATGATCTATTTCATTTGTTTTTCCATAGAACCAGCTCCTAGTCTTATTTATTATTTCAATGGTTCTCTGATGTTCAATTGGTATTATTTTCTTCTTTGATTTTTAGGATTTCAATTTAGTCTTTAATTGGGGATTTTTAATTTGTTCTTTTAATAGTTTTTTCTTGTACCATGCCCAATTCATTAATCAATCCCCCCCCCCATTTTATTGATCTAAGCATTAGAGATATAAACTTTTCCCCAAGTACTACTTAAGCTGTATCTCATAAGTTTTGATATGTTGCATCCTCATTGTCATTCTCCTTAATGAGATTACTGATTATTTCTTTAATTGGTTTTTTGAGTCACCCCTTTTTAGAATTAGATTATTTAGTTTGTAATTAATTTCTTGTTATATGATGTCCAGACTTTTATTTTTTTAATGCTCATGGCTTTCAGGTAGTCCAATAATTCTTAAATTGGTCTCCTGGATATATTTTTCCAGGCCAATTGTTTTTCAATGAAGTATTTTATATTTTCCTCTTTTTTCATTCTTTTGATTTTGTTTTATTGTTTCTTTGTCTCATAAAGTCATTAGTTTCTACTTGCCTAATTCTAATTTTTAAGAAATGATTTTCTTCTGTGAACTTTCGAACTTCTTTTTTGATTTGGATAATTCAGCTTTTTAAGCTATTATTTTCTTCTTACATTGTTTGCATTTCTCTTTCTCATTTTTTCTTTGCCTTTCTTAATTGATTTTTGAAATCCCTTTTGAGATCTTCCAGAGCCTGAGACAATTCATATTTTTCTTTCACATTTTGGGTTTATCTGATTTGCTTTCACTGTCCCCCTCAGAGTCTATGCCTTGCTCTTCTTTTTCTCCATAACAATTTTCTATGGTTACAGTTCTTGTTTGATATTTGCTCATTTCCCCAGATTTTATCTGGACCTTTAATTTTTCTCAAAGGTGGGCTCAGTTCTCAGGATAGAGAGGATATTATCTTAAACTTCAGTTTTTCCTTGCTCTTGTTTTCTGCAAGAAGTACTGAAACTTGCAAAAACCCAGAAGAGTCTGTATACATTCTTATAATAGACAAAATCATCAACAAACAAAGCAAAAGAGCATTTCTCAGGATCTGGGTCATAATAGGTATAGGCTAAATTGGTCTAGTTGGTGGAGACAGGGTATCTAGGATTTCCTAGTGTCTTCAATATTTGTCAGAATTTCACTTTGTTTGCAAAGGGCACTAACACTGCAGGGTCCTGGAAGGGTTCTATCTTGAATGTAACTTTTCCATTTAAACAACAAAGGCTACCTATCCTGTATCCATCTTGTTAGTGGGCCCATATGATAATAGATAAATCTGTACAAAGGATGATGGAATGATCTTATACCATCTGCTCATGGTTAATATCCAGTTCACTGAACCCTAGCAACTGCTTTTATCATGTAAAGACTTTTGCAGAAAGCCATGTTGGCCAAGCATGAGTGCCAGTTACTTGGTTGGAACACAGGATGTAGTGAGGGCATTTTGAGCTGGCATGAGACCAAAGTCAGTTGATAAAAGCAGAAGAAATCAGTGCATCTCTCTCTCTCAATCTAGGGAGATTGGTGGGAGAAGAGTCATCTCAGAATTGTCTCATAGCCAGAATTAAGTGCCTAAACTGCTATTAGGGAATTCTGCCATTATTGCCAACATCTATTAATCAACACCAAATACCAGCATAAAGTCAACTGGAAGATCAATAAAACTATATCTTAGTGGACTGAAGGAACCTTCAAGCTTTGAAGCTAGGCCTTTAGCCTAGCCAGACAATTGGCCAAACAGGCTTCAAGACACCAGTTTTAAAATCAATTACATAGTTAGAGAAAGGTTTAGGAGATTCTTTTAATCCCTCTTTCCTTTATAAGTTCCCAAATCCTTTCTTTTACCTTATCCATTATTATTAAATAGCTGTATCAAGAAAGCCATCACAGACCTGGTTATTCTAAGAGTTCCAGCAAATAGTTAGTGGTCCACCTGGTCTTTGGTGAAGGTAGTTTCACAATTAGTGATCTTCTCAGCAAATCCATCTTAAATTGCAGTCAGAGATTGAAATCAAGGATCATCATCCTTGAAGTTATTAACCAATTAAATCACTAATTGGGGAAACAATTATTTCCTCATTAATTAGGTAGGAACTAGGAAAAGCATTTGAGTGGCCATTCATATCAGCAGATTCTATACAGTTTCAGCAACAGCAAAGATCAGTGAAACTACTGCTAAGCAAACCTATCTTGGTATCCGGATAGGAGGTTTCATCAAACCTCTCATTGGTTCCCACCTCCAGCTGTAAGATTCCTGGGGCTGTACAATAATCATTTACAGAGTTCTCCCAGGATCATTACAATCAAAAGTAACTGCTTTTCAAAAGTGGTAGAGTGAATGAATGCTGCAGGAAGCTTGAAGCTCCAGAAATCTGGTGGGTATTTCATTTGCCTACCTCTTGATGTGTCCTTGGGGTCCACCTTATCTGAGCACTGTGTACATAGACTTCCCAATACATGAGCCCCACAGGGTCATAAAGAACCCAGGAAGAGAGACTGTTTGGTGAACTGTTTTGTGTCTTATTGTATTGTAGTCAGTTCTGGGCCCCATTCGAAACAGTTAGACTTGCAAATGATTTTGTAAATGGAATTGATCTGGATACTTACATAAAGAAAGAGAATTCTCCAGAACCGCAAATGTCTAATAAGACTCTAGACTTCCTTTGTAGATTGTGAGGAAGGAATGTCTGCTTATCCCAAATTGTGTTCAGAATCACCTGGGTTCTTCTCGGTCACTATATTTCCCAAAATTTGACTGTGTGTTCTGAATCCTGGATATTAGGAGCCTCTCTTCCCACCTCCCCCAGAAGAGATTAATTTCCTGTCCCTGCCCCTCACATTGGCCACCATATGATTTAGAACTTGAGCCAATATATCCTCATCTGTCTTGGTCAACATTATATCATTAATGAAGTAGTATATATACATACTCTCAGGAAGGGAAGCCTCTTTCGGGGCATCACCCAAACAATGCCAGTATGAAGGTGATTTAAGGTAATTCTGGAAAAGAATAATGAAAGTCTAATGTATTCCATCTTAGGT
Source organism: Gracilinanus agilis (assembly GCF_016433145.1). Taxonomy (NCBI): domain Eukaryota; kingdom Metazoa; phylum Chordata; class Mammalia; order Didelphimorphia; family Didelphidae; genus Gracilinanus; species Gracilinanus agilis. Next base: position 30,296,534 of record NC_058135.1, read on the forward strand.
TAAAGCAAATTGTATCTGACTGGTTCTCAGCCAAAGGAAAAGAGAAGAAACAATTGTGATGAGAACACCAATTCTGTTCAATAGCCTCCGTAAATTGTTAGTTGCCATCCACTTTCCTCACTGGCCACAGTGAGTTGTTGTAGGCACTTTTGCATAGGGAAATACTCGAGCTGCTTTTATCTTCATCATTAAAAGAAATATATTTAATCTTCCTAGGGAGCCAGTATCATTTGATATCAACAACTCAAGATGATTTGGATTAATACTAAAGTTTTCCATTTAACTTTACTCACAATGACAAGCATAAATCTTGCCCAAAAGACTCCTATTCCAAGAGCTCATAATGTCCATTCACACAATACATTCCCTTTGGTTAGCTAACAAAAATGGGAACTATATGGGTCTCTTACCTCTTCCCCTAAAGCAAAAGTATTCTTCCCTTCAATGATCTGTCCCCTGAAGACACTTTTAAAAAATTATGTTTTATTTTTTGTATGTCAGTATGATTTTTAATAATCATTTTCTGTCATTTTGCTATACATGTTCTCTCCTGCCTTCCCAGTCCTCCCCACTCTCCAAGATGGCAGGTAATATGATAAAATTTTACCTATGTTATTGTACAATACATATTTCCATGTTCATAATGTTGTGAAAGAAGATACGTGTCACACTAGAGAAAAATTCATGAAGAAAATAAAATGAAGAATAGTGTGCTTCAATTTGCATTCAGAATCAATCAGTTCCTTCTATGATAGCCTTTTTACAATCATGAATCCCTTGAGGTTGTCTTGGTCCTTGCATTGCTGATAGTAGTTGTCATTCACAGTTGATCATCCTACATTATTGCTGTTACTATGTATAATATTCTCCTTGTTCTGCTCACTTCACTTTGCTTAATTTCATGTTAGTCTTTCCAAGTTCTTTTGTAATTTCTTTCCTCAGATACCACAACTTGTTCAGTTATTCCCCAAGTGATGGACGGTTCAACTCTCCAGCTTCCAGTTCTTCACTACCACAAAAAGAGATGCTATAAATATCTTTATACATATAAACCCTTTGCCCCTAGCTTTGATTTCTTTGGGATAGACTTGTAGTGATATTTCTGGGTTAAATGGTATATATAGTTTATTACTCTTTGGGCATGGTTCCAAATTGCTCTCCAGAATTGTTTTATAAGTTCACAGCTCCACCAACAATGTATTAGTGTCCCAATTTTACCACGTCCTCTCCAAAATTTATCATTTTCTTTTTTTTTGTCATGTTAGTATAATAGGTGTGACAAAGATACTAGAATGGTCTGTCATTTCTTCTTCCAATTCATTTAATGTATGAAGAAACAAAATTATGTCATTTGCCCAGGGTCACTTAGCTAGTAAGTGTCTGGGAATATAGTTGAACTCAGAAATATGAGTCTTCCTGACTCCAAGAGGGCTACTACATATGTAGCTGCCCCCTTATTAAAATTTGGATATCTTTATGTATCTGTTTGGAGTCCCTTGGTATGATACTAACCTAACTACCAGTGTCCAGCAGCCTCTTATACACTTGGTATTCCCCTCCCACTGTCTTTTCTAAGTCATCATAGATAAGGAATATATCCTCAGAACCCCCATGAGGTTCCATTCCTTGAATGAGTTGAGCCTTAAGAAGACCTTGACCGTGGGGGAACCATCCCCACTTTCCCACCTTTATATGCAAATATTTGACTCACTCAAGAATGCCAATTGGAGTAGAAACCTTAGGACAGGGGTCGGCAACCTTTTTGGCCATGAGAGCCATAAATGACACATTTTTTAAAATGTAATTTCGTGAAAGCCATACAGTGCTCACAGTGCCGCTCCTGTAACAGTGCCTGAAAAAAATGGACTTTATGGCTCCTGCAGAAAGAGCCACATATTGCTGAACCCTGCCTTAGGGGATTTCTTAAACTTGAACAAAGCTGATGGATCTTTATTATCAGCACCACAACTGTTTCACTAGCATATCTATAGACTATTAATCAATTGCTTTCTTTCCTCTTTTTCAAAAAACTCTTATTTTCTGTCTTAGAATCAGTACTAAGAATTGGTTCTAAAGCAGAAGAGCAGTAAGGACTTGGCAATTGGGGTTAAACTGACTTGCCCAGGGTCACACAGCTAAGAAGTATCTGAGTCTGATTTGAACCCAGGATCCCATCTCTAAGCCTGCCCCTCTATCCACTGAGCCATCTACGTTGCCCCAATCAAATGCTTTCTTATAAATCTACTATAGAGGGCAGCTATTTGGCCTTCATTATATCATCTTAAAAAGCCACTAGTTCTGTCTCCAGGAGCAGAATGCACTTAGCCAATTAAAACTTTCAGTTTTAAACTATCAGTTCAACTTCTGCAAAAAAAAAGTCTATAACAATTCTCCCTGTCAGCTTCTTCCAGAACCCCCTGAGCTAACTGTTCCATGAAAATGGGTTAAATAATTGGCTCATTCATTGAGAAGCAAAGGGAGGAAAGACTGAATTCAGTTTAAATTAGGAAGTTTACAGAATTATTTACTAAATTATTCCCCAACATTAAGGAGATTCCTTAACTGTTGACGGCATACCAGAATCTCTATCCTATGGATAGAGATTCTATCTCTATCCATACTATGGAAATCTCGGCTACCCCCAGAATCTCCTGTTAATGTCCTACATGCCAACCAATGTGGAAACATATAATATATGATATGCAGGGTGGGCCATAGATTTTATGTAAAAAGGAAGCAAAACCAGAACAAATAAAATTAAGGAAATAGCAAGAAAACACATCATATAAGAATGTCTGGTAACCAACGGTAATGGGAAGGGAGAGATGGAAGAGAGAGAAACCATTTAGAGCTTCCTTTGTTTATTGGAAAGAAACAGTTCAGACATCTCATTCACAGAGGAATTACTTTATGATTACTTTATAGATGTTTAACTACAGGCACCATTGTCTATTATAAGGATGATATTAGAAAATAAGAATTATTTTATTAGTTTAAAGATAAGAAGCAGAGAAGCTGGCTTGAGGGAGAATTGGAGTTTCAAATAGAGTTGAGAGTGTTAATTTCCACTGTTGGCAGTTATAACCGTTATTTTATGGCAGTTACACTCTCTGGGTGTGGCATTCCAGGAGTGGCTTCTGGCAGTTGACAGAGCCACAGGCAGCTTCTTTCTCTCTCAGGGCTGGAGAAGGTAACATCTTTGCCTCTCTTTATCTCAGTCTGAGGGAAAGACTTGAAGGAGTGGAGTGTTTTCTTTTCCAACTTGGGAAACACTATTCATTTATCTGTTACAGTCTTTAGGTTGGTTAAACTGTGAAAAGACCAAAGAAAACCTGGTCTTTGGTTTGGACTCTGAGTCTTAAGGCTCAGAGTCCTAACTTGATTCTTGTGGAGACTTAATCAGCTAGTCTTGGTTATCTTTGTAACTTAAAGGTGAAGTTAAGTTAGAATGTTTAGGTTATTTAGAATAGTATAAACTTGGTTAGTTAGATCAGGGAGAATTAGCATAGCCTGTGAACCACAGGAGAAGTGGTTCCTTGTGGGATCTGGGAGTTTATTTGGGTGGAGTTAGAATCCCTTAGAATTAGAAATCCTTTTTCTCTTATATATATTTAAATAAATTGTTTATTTTTCATAAACAAGAGTCTCTTTAGTGTTCTTTGTGCCTAGCATTGCTCCCCTAATTTTATTTTTACTCTATGATTGAAATGTGGTCTCTTTCTGATCACCATCTCTGATCTCCTTTCCTTCCTCCTCCTTAGTCAACTGCTAGGATATGGCTGCCTCTATCACTGTTTAGTTCCCAGGGACTAGCTTTCTTTCCACTCTATTACCAACTCCTCAAAAGCTTCCCAGGCAAGTCTAAAACCTGCCCAATCCTGTCCAAGTCATGCAATGACTTTTCCATCTTGTCTTGGGCTGGGAAAAGACCACAAGTTCTAGAGTCCTTCGTGAGTGCTTAAACTTACTTCCTTAAAAAAAGTTTCAATACTTTGAACCTACCTAAGAGTCTAAATACCATTTGACATACATAAGCAATGAACTTCTATTCTCCACCACAGATTGTTTGTTTTGTTATAATTCAAATTTAACATAATGCTTCCAACATTAATCAGCCTATTGTCCTCTGTACTGTAGAAATGTAAGTAAGGGATAAGGGAAAAGTATGGATTATCTTTAAGAGGAAAGGACTTACATTCCTACAGTACATCCTTTTACTTTTAGCACAGTGTAGTAGATTTTTCATTGATCTCACTGTTCAGAAGGCTAGGGTTCAAATCCAAAACATTTAACTTCCTTGTATCTTAGTTTCCTGATTTCTGTAATGAAGAAGCTGGATTTGTTGGCTTCTAAATACTCTATCTATTCCAAATAATCCTATGACCAGATCTTTATTAGAGACAAGTGCTACAAATATTTTTCCTTTTTCCTGTATCCCTTTCAATTGACTTCTTTGATTTTATTTATTCAAGAACTTTTCAATTTGATATAATGTTCATTTCCTTTCTTATGGTCCTCTCTATCTCCGCTTTTTTTTAACTCTTTCCCTATCTATAGTTATGAATGGGATACAGTCCCTTCTTTTTGACTCTGTCTTCCTACCATCACATGTGATTGCCATCATGCTTCACCAACTCTTCACTTTTCCAGGGTAAACATTCCCATTTACTTTTATCAATCTCCCAATGGAGGGGGGGGGGAACTCTCAAGACCCTTTCTATGATGATTAACATTTTTCTCTCACCTCTGCAGCTTCCTAAAACATAATTCCAGAGTCAGGATTATAGGATACAAAATTTAAGACTAGAAGAAACCTTGGAGGTCATCTAGTCCAATCCTCTCATTTTACAAATGAGGTAAGTAGGCTCAGTGAAATTAAGAGACTTTTTTCACAGGTAATAAACAGGTGTGTCCACAGGTCCCTCTTTTCATTGCCCTAGAACAGTGATGGGCAAACTACTGCCTGTAAGGTAGATTGGGGGGGGGAGCCCTGAAATGTTCTATCCAGTCATGAGACATTATTCCTAATCTGACGAATACAATGAGAAGGATACAGTACAATGAAACTCGGAAAGAGTTGCCTTAGAAACAGACTGACAGATGGGCATGTCCTTTCCTTTGACCTCCTCTTTAAAAAGTTTGCCCATCACTGTCCTAGAGTATTTGGTTTGCTCTCACCTGTGGACCTGACTCAAATTGGTCATTGCATACACTCATCTGAAATCACAATATGCTAAAAGAATATTGCTGGAAGCTGGTGGAATAACTACATTTTTCTCCAATCTTGATGACTTTTCTTATGTCTATATCTAGAAGGGTAAGTTGTTAAATTCTCTTAAGATGTAAAAGGGAGAGGATAACCAGTTTATTCTTTTTGAGTGTTTTTTAAGAGAGAGCAAAAAGTAATTTTTGCTGAATCAAAAGCTAACCAGAGTCTCTAGGTTACTATAGAATGAAGTATATTTCTGATTGTCATAAGACAAATAGAAATACTAAACAGTAACTAGGAAAAGCCCATTGTATAATTCCTCAACTAGGTATGTAACAGGAAGGATTTTCAATGATGTGAATAATCACTTTCTTTTCTTCTTCTTATGCAAGAAGGAAATCTACAGGAAAGACAAACCAGTCATGTTTTATCATAAATTAGATTATACCTTTAATAATCTCAGGAACTGATGGGAATGAATCACATTCAAAGCAAATTTTAGAAAGACAGAAGGCATCTTTATTATCCATGCACAGATAGAGGTCTAGATAAGGACTAATATGGATCAATGCAAATGATTTCCACAGAAAAGCTATTCCACTCAGGAGTGAGTAATACTGTGGAAAGAACTTTTCTTACCTTCACAATAGGAGGGTATATTACCATAATCATAAATCAATAATAATAATAATCTAATAATTATATTAAAGCATAATTATTATTACATTCATATTTATATAATACTTTAAGGCTTATAAAGTGCTTTACATATGTTGTCTCATTAGATAATACCATAAGAGGTGAAAAAGAACCAATACCAGTTATCTTTTTTCTTTTTCTTTTTTAGTAACTTGATAAACAGCTTTGCTGAACTGGGAATTAACTAGCATCTCTGGATTACTATAAAATCATAGTATCATAGTATTTAACATTTTTTTCCTGATAGTAATTTCTTGACTAAACTTGAAAAATTATTTATCTTCTCTGGACCACAGATTCTTCATCTATTCAATGAAAGAGTTAAAACAAATAAAATCACGTCCAGCTCTAACTCTATGGTTCTTTGACCCAACTTCTCACTACACAGTAGATGGGGTATATGGTCTTGAATACAATTCTTATGGCCATGGATATATACATAGGAAACTGAGAGAGAAATAGACATCAATTAAGACAGACATAGTCTCCAGAATGAGGAAGAAGATAACCCCACTGGGCTCTACCTCATTAGACTTTCTGAAAAACAGGGAGCATTTTAGATAAATGTTGAAAAACTGTAGATGGTGTCCAGAATAGATAGAGGGCCATGACCATGACAGAGGAGGATTGTTAGAAAGAACTAAGAATGTTCAGCCTTGAGTTAAGAAGATTTGAACAGGAATGCAATAGCTGTCCTTGGTTTGAAGGTTTGTCATTGTATAATGCTATGAGACTTACTGAGTTTGGACCCAGAGTAACTGGTGAAAATTGTAAGAGACAGAGTTCATTTAATGTCAGGGGAAAGGTTCCTAACAATGGAGTTTCCCAAAGCTATCCAGAAAATGTTCCTATCAATCTGAACTTGAGGAAGATTTATATAATTCAGAACTCATGGAAAGCTACATGTAGAAGGAAATTTAGAATTCAAGTCTCTCTCTTCACAGATGAGGAACCAGAGGACCATTTTAGGAGAACTTATTTAACCAAGGCCACCTGGCAAATTAGTGACAGAAATATATGACATTCTAAAGGTAAATTGATTGAACCCATTTAAAAAAACTGAGTCTGCTCATTTTCAAGGTAGTATCTCTATATAGACATTGTTATCTTCTTCAAAGCTTGAAGTCTCCATCACCAATTAATTAAAGATTATTTTTAGTACTTATTATATGCCTAGCACTGTAATAAGCAGAACCATGAGAATAGTATACATAGTAACATACAATGAACAACTAAGTGAATAGCTTAGCTATTCTCAGCAATTCAATGATACAAAACAAGCCCAAAGGACTCATGATAAAAAAATGTCATCTGCTTCCAGAGAAAAAAATCAATTGAGTCTGAATCCAGAGCAAAGCAAACTTTTCTCATTATCTTCTTTTTTTGTTTTAATTTCCTTTCACAAAAGGAAATTTTTATACACAATAAGGAAAAATGTTTTACATGAGTGCACATGTAAAATCTGTATGAGATGACTTACCATCTCAGAGGGGTTGGGGAGAGGGAGTGAAGGAGAGAATTCAAAGACTCAGAATTCTTTGAAAAATGTTGAAAGCTACTTTTACATGTAATTAGGGGGAAATAATTTTTGCATGTAATTGGGGGAAAATAAAAACAATTTTAAAGTGTATCATGTATTTTTAAAATAGTCAATTGTTAAACATTTACTACTGCTTCCAGATTTAACACTATAGTTTTATGAGTAGATGAGACCTGGGTTTCTGATTCTATGATTTCTAGATAGGATAGCTAGCTCTCTAATGAGTATAGAAGCTATTTACCATGATAAGGTCATGATTATCAGGGATGGTGTGGCTGAAGATAAATTGTCATATTTCATTAAATCTAAATTATGTGGAAATTAAGAGTTAAGAAATGCTACAACATTATTTGAATTTGGAAAACATTTATTTCTCCTACAAGAAGAATGTAACAAATACAATTAACCAGAAAAGGGGGGAAAAGTTGCTCACACAGCATGATGTTAATATAACAGTTTCTTATAAAAATGGTAAAAATAGTTTTGACCAGTTCATTCCAATATAATTTTTTTTCAAAAACTCTACTAGTTCATTTAATTTTTAAAGCAAGATATACGAAGAATTGTTCAATTATGTTGTAAGCTCTCAAAATTGTCAGAAAGCAAAGTTGTTTCTTATTGAATTCATTTTTCATAAAATATATCTGCAAAAATGCAAGTATAAAGTGATGCATTAAAATGTAATTTTTCCTTAATTTCTTCATCTATCTATCTAAATATGTGTGCATACATACAGATGTATATGTTATGACTAGCAATGTAAACATAATTTCTAAATAATATCCAATAAATATCTTATAAGATCCATGTGCAATGACATTATGCCATACTAAAATAGACACCCTATGTCTGAATTGGAATTGGAAAGTATACACTCCTTTCTTTAAAACTCAAATATTTGGACATTCTAAATAAACTAACATGTAACAGATAAATGGATGATACTCTAGACATCTTCAGAATTATTTCAGCCTTAGATATGAATCTTATTAAATGTACAGATAACTAGTACAAAATGCCTTACTAACTTCACAGATTGAATGAATGTGTTTAATCTCCTTTGATAATTATGATTTCATTTTCACATTAAAACACATCTTGTATTCACATAAAAAGCTATAAAGTGTATTAATATTTATCTTTAACTCTTGAGATGCCTTGATTATAGTAAAACTAAAGCATTCATAGATTACCAGCAACTTGTGAGGTAATTTTGAAAGGGTTGGCCAAATGCCAAAGATTTCATTATATGAGAGCAATATACCATGTAAAAAATAAATAGTTCAAATAAATGTTTAAAAATCAATGCCAAGTTCACAACAAGGTAATGAGAATACCAAGTACAAGTAAAGTTGATGCTTTGTGAATGCTCAATCAAGGAGAGATGGATAGCTGATTGAATGGCTGAAGCACACATCCGAAGAATGCCAATTTTCTCGTAGTATTCTTTGTACTCACAAAAAAAAAAAATCCTTAAAGGATTTTCTGCTAATGAATCCAAATTTTCTTGCAAAGAATCTTCACTTCACTGGTCTTTCTCAATTCTATTGTAAAGAAAAGAAGACCCGTTAAACTTTTATCTATAAACAAATAACCACTGTTTACATTCATCAAAACCTGCAAGTCTTTTAAAATACAACCTTAAATTCATTGAGAGATGACAGAAACATCAAAAACAGTCAGGAAAAAGAACTACTCGCCCTGTACACTGAGGCATGTAAGGAGCTAAAGGCTCAGGAGAATTAAGTTCTAAAATTCACTTTTAGTAGCACAGTTAAGGCAACAAGCATTTGAATAAGTCCCTCCTGTGTGCTAGGCAGTGTGCTAAGGGATAACGATAGAAAGAAAGGCAAAAGACAGCCCCTACTCTTGAAATACTGACAGTGTAAAGAGGGAAGACAACATACAAATAATTATGTATAAACATTAGAGGATTAATTAGGGGTAATATCAAGGGGAAGGCATAAATATTAAAGGACCAAGAAAGGCTTCTTTGTAGAGCGTGAAATTTTAGTTGAGACTTGAAGGAAGCCAGACGTGGAGGACTATAAGGGAAGTACCGCTATTAAGTCCATTTTACACACAAGGAAACTGAGGCTTAAGAGTGGTTAAGTGATATGTCCAAGGTCCTGAAGCTAACAAGTGTCAGTCTTCCTAACTCCCAACTCCAGCGCCTATACAGAATCACATCCATCTGGAATGTCATTAATTCCCTGTGTGATGTGGTCTTCAGTTTCCTCAGCTGTAAAACAAGGAACCTGAACCAGTTCATGTTACAAATCTAACATTTTACATCGAAATATATTCCTATATGTACGCACACGTGCTTTATGTGTATATATAAATAAATACATGTATATCTATAGATGTATATATGTGTATTTACATATAATATACATATATGTATATATCTGTGGAGAGAGCATGCAAGGGTCTGACAGAAAGAAAGAGACACAGTCTCTGAACTTGTTTTCTCTTCGGTGGAACCTGTTCATGATAAATATAGGGCGCTAGATAAAAGTATGTTTGGAATGTGAAGCAGTTGGTAAATTCTAAGTAGAGTGATAAGAACGCTGACAAATGAAGTTTTCAGAAACTTACATTGTTCAATATACACAGTAAGCAAATCAAAGTGAAGGACCACCGTCTAAATTTCTTTGGATCAATTTCTTCACCCAAGGGGCTTTTGGGTTGAGACAAATTTCTTTCCCTGTCTTCAGAATGGCTCTGCACAGGAGAAAGAAAAGAACGAGGGTGAGACATGGCCCGGGCAGGGCTCCCGGGGATGCGGAATTGGAGGGCAAAAAACAAAAACAACAACAACAAAAAAAAAAAAAACCCACCAAAAAAAACAAAAAACAAAAAACAAAAAAAACACGGAGATGTCAGAGCACGTGGACTTACATGACTTCGTTTGTATGACAGTGGGGTCCCGCCATGATCACTTCCACACTGGCTATATGTTTGGGATGAATCCCTTGAGTGGTCTTCACACACTTGCAGCGCAGCTCTCCAAACGGAACTGGTGGGTCAGCTAAGATACAAACAGAGATTGGTCCTTGGTTATGGTTACCCACAGATCCAGCCTAACGAATCTGTAGCATACCGCCTTCCCACAAACCCAGGTCACCAACCCTCTTATTAGTTCCCTTTCTCACCGCTGGCAATCCAGGCTAAAGTGAGCAGCAACAAGAGAGACAGCAGCCCAGATGCAAGCATCGAGGAGCCAGCAGTAGCTGAGGCGCGCATTGTCATGGAGAGGGCGTAGAGTTGGAGATGAAGTGTAGACTCAGCGATGGAGAGAGCTTTGTGCACCCCGTGCACTTCGGATTCCTTTTATCCATGTCCACCCAGGGACTCGGAGAGGAAACTGGCTGCTCAGGCATTTTCGGGTAATTCCCCGAGGGGGTATGAGGATAGAGAAGTGGGGATTAAGGGGCGGGCAATGTGAGATAGGTGGAGGGCACCCTGGCCCGCCCTCTCTGAGAAGAAAGCCTGAGGAGCTGCAGCCTAGCCCAGCCCAGCTCAGCCTAGTTTTGTTGTGAACTTTTGTCCTGAGGAGTCGTTGGCAAAGAGCAGGCACGAGCCAGTACTGGCACTGCCAAGTTACTCTTTGCTGGTGGGCCAGACTGTGGTCACTGTTAACGTAGAGATGCTCTGTGCTGCGCCAGCTCAGAATGCGGTTTTTCCTGACTGTAGGAAAAGTTTCTCCACCCAGAGTAACCGTATTTCTTCATTAAGTTGGAAGGGCTAAATCAGGGAAGAAAATAAGAGCTGGAGGAATGGATTGATGGAAACAAACCTTGTTCAGTCTTTCCATTAGAAATAGATTTCTTTGAGTGGCAGTAAGTCCCCCCCCCCCCCCCAGCTTTAAAAAAAAAAAAAAAGTAAAGTAAGATGTGGGCAAAGATGAGTTTTCAACTTAAAAAAGAAAGACCTTGTCAGTACCTTCCTTTCTTGGGTCACCTTTAAATCCTCCTAAATTCTACTATCTTTCAAAATATTCCCTTTCCCCTCTCCCCAAACTCAAAGCAGTAGACAATACAAATACATGCACAGAAATATAGAGCTTCATTTTTATCCAACAGATTCTAAAGTTCTCTCTTATAAGATACTGCTTCCTATAGACCAAACAATATTCTTTTTTTTTAATTAGCTTTATTTCTTTTCAATTATCAAAGATTTCTTTTTCTCCCTTTCACTCTGTGCCTCCTCCCCCCCCCCCAAATTCTTGTAACAAATAGTCATCATCAAGTAAAACAAATTCACATATTGGATAGATCCAAAACTGTATCCCTCAGTCTTCATAATGAGTCCATCATTCTTCACCACTGGTCTCCTGGAATCATGGTTGACATTGCATTAAAAGATTTAAGTCTTTCAATGTTGTTTGTCTTTAGGGTACTGCTGTCATATAAATTGTTCTTCTGCTGCTTTTCATTTCAGCCTGCATCAGTTCAGTTCAGTTCAGTTCATACAAGTCTTCCCAGATTTCTCTGAATCATTCCCTTCATCATTTTTTACAACACATTCCATTTTTACAACGTATTCCATTATTCCATATCATTTATATACCATAACTTGTTCAAGCATTCTGCAGTTGATGAGCATCCCCTCATTTTCCAGTTCTGTGCCACCACAGAAAAAAAGCTAAGTTTGTGTGCCTATAGATCCTTTTTGTCTTTCTTTGATTTCTTTGAGGTCAAGTCATAGTATTGCTGGTCTAAAGGGTATACAAAGCTTGATAATTTGTAGGGCAAGTACCAGTTGTTATGTGGACATGCAAAGCATGGAATCCCTGCAAAGATACAGGGACTGCCTCACCCAGAATTCCAGGGGATCCCCCCTGGAGAACTTTGGGTGAGGGGGCAGTTGAGAAGGGTTTGAGACAGTTACTTTGTGGAGGTTGAAGTGAGCAGACACCCTGTTTACTACTCCACACTTGGGGGTTCACTTGAGAGGCCATTGTGGCATAGCCAGTGTGGTTTCTACATAAGGATTAGCCTGTATAATAGGGTTAGTCTATATCAACGATTAGAGAGTAAAGATAGATATTCATTAATAGCAAGAGTGCCAGTTTTAGTTAAGTGCCTTCATCCCCTCCTGTGAGGGGGGGGAAGGGCAGCATCAACCTAACAGTTCAGGGTCACCTTTCATTATCCTAATACCTTCATTAACCTCTCTATTTTTCCTTGTTATTACTTAATATAACCTTTACCTTCAAATCTGTGCCTGGTAATTATTTGGGGGGAATACTCACAACTCAGTCTGGATATCTAGTTTGAATCCTGTCTGCTGCCAGTTTAAGAAGATCTTCTCTGTCCTCAACAGTTAGATAGCTAGCTCCTATATACTCATCTAACTGACCTGTGAGGAATATAATTAAAGAAAAGGAACATCAATTGGGGTTTCAGCCATAACAGAAACTTACCAGAAGAATCTTATTCCTGTCTTCATTACCAACTGAAGCAGTACGAGTTAGAGGGGGAGGGGTTTGAGAGCCAGGAGTGTTTAGGCCCCTCCTTTCCTCACTGAAGCCTGTCAATCTGTGGCTCTTGACTTGAAGCTCTAATATTGGCCCTGACACATTATCTGCTTCTCCAAACTATCTGTTATTATCATCATAACAGTTTTGGCCGGCCAGCTTAGGATTTTACTATAGAACCTAGTGGAGAAGAGATATATGGCCACTATGTTCAATAGAGCAATTGTTACATTGGGGTGCTCTGGTGTTTTAATGTATGGGATTTGGCAAACCTGTGACACATTTTGGTTTGTCACAGTTCCCCAATTTTTTAAGACAATGATAGAGTTTTATGATACATATCTGTGGCTGACAATTACAGTAGGGGAGGCCTTGGCTTATGTACCAACAGGGATAGCCATGACTACCACTTGCTATGGGACCCTAATGATTTTAAGGAAGATACTGGCTTTCACCTTTGGAAAGGTTGAAGTTACTGACCCAGTTATGGAACAGATGTTGGAATATATGAAGACACTAATAGAGATTAACAAACAAATTAGAGAAGAGAAAGAACTAGATGTCACTACAATTATGCAGCTGGAAATTATAGAAAGCACGGTCACAAAAAAGAAGGGGGGTGAAAAACAACAAGAGATTAAACAGGACAACCCAGAAAAGCAAGAAGTTGCAGGGGCAGAGGCAGAGGCAGCTCCTGTAAAAATACTTCCCATTACAGACAGAACAATAGTACAACCAGATGCTGGGATCATACATGTTAAGGGCTATAAACCATTTACTGGAGGGGATCTAGAGATTTTAAAAAGGAGGTTCCCCCAGTTCTTCGTAAATCCACATAAGGCAATAAAAGAATTCAAATGGGCAGTCAGGCTGTATAATCCGAATTTTGAAGATGTTGAACTCCTTTTGACAGAACTATTTACCCCAAGTGAAAAAGCTAAATTTATTACAGAGACAAGGACCAATCCCAATCTAGCATCATGGCCTGAGCAACATCAAGATCTAGAGCTGTCATCCCATGCAAACATGACATATCTTAGGAGATGCAGGGAGGACTTGGCAGAGGCAATGAGACTTCATGCCAAAAGATCAAATGCATGGGGCTCATTTGAAAAGTTGAAGCAGAGGGAGGAGGAACATCCGAGCGTATACCTAGACAGACTGCTGGAAGCTGGAGAAACTATCCTAGGGTTTAGAGACATGACTGCTGAAGACAACATTCAACATATCAGGAGGCAATTTGTGAAAGGGAGTCAAAATTACATTCAAACATATTTTAGACTGCATTGCCCACAATGGGAAACCATGCCCATTGAGGAATTGAGAAAGACAGCAGCTTATGTCCATGACTCAAAGGATAGTGACTCTAAACCATCTAGAACCTCTGAAAAAGATCAAGAGATTGCTGAGCTTAAAAAGCAATTGAGGGAAGCTCAGAAAGCCAGGGAGGTAGAAGAAATAAAAAATATGGCTCTGATGTCCACTGAAGCTCTAATATTGGCCCTGACACATTATCTGCTTCTCCAAATTATCTGTTATTATCATCATAACAGATACAGTAAATCCATTTTTCATCTGCCTTAGGGCATGGCCACTGATTATGTTAGGAATCACAACTGTAGAACATGAGGCTGACCTCTTTTTGATGTGTGTAGAAGGATTCAAAATCTCTCTCCTTGTAATCTGAGATATAACTTTTGCATATGAGGGGAGGAAAAAAAAATAACTATCTGACTGTTTAGACTAACTCCAGGGCATATTTTTTTAATGAAATCTTTGATTTCAGATGTAGAGGGAACTTACCATGAGGAAACTGGCTTTGCCAGGGCAAGCTATCATTGTTCAAGGAGCAGGGAGAAATTAGGACTTGCCCAGGGTCAAAAATCCTGCATATGTCAGAGGCAGAATTCAAACTATATGTTCTGGCCTGTGAGGTTAGCTTCAGATCCACTTCCTCTAAGGTAGGGTTAACATTAAAGAAATATTAAAACAGTTCTGGGGAAATCAGTTATAAGCTAAAAAGGTATTAGGGAGCTTTTTATCATGTGATCAAGGTACATATAAAACAGCTTTCCAATTAATCCCAAATGAACCCTTTAAGGTAAGAGTGAAGTGGCATATGTATGTTCCTGGGAAACCTGACTATTAAGATAGGCAAAGGTTGATCCAGAAGATAAGACTTTCTATATATGTCCTGCTCATCTTCATTAGGAACTCTGATTTCCCTCTTGAAATACATTGCTTCATCCAGTATGCACCTTGAAATACCACCTTTTATATTGTTTATTAAATAAAACATCTTCACCAATTGACATTTAGGAGAAAAGAGAGTCTCCATTATAAGTGGGCAGCTTTATTGCCCAAGCTGATAAAAAAACATTGAGTCATCTGAAGCCTGAGAACTCAGCCAGCAACTTAATCCCTGGGATCTAGTTTTCTTCTCTCTTGGGTCTACTCAAGTGCGAAAGGAATGTGAAAATTTATCCAAGGAACCCAACATTCATCCCTACAACACCAAGAAAATTGGGATGAAAGCAGGGCTGGAGAGGGTGAACAGATGAATTGAAAGGATGTAGTTTCTTTTGGGGAAAAGAGAATTTTAATTCTTAAAGGATCTGATGTGAGCCATTTGTATTGAGATCACTGCTATAATGAGATAATAGAGAGGAAAAGAACTATCATGTATGGTGAGTGAATGACTAGCACATTTATGATAATTATAGTAGGAAAACTGTTAGGTTAATATCAGATAAGTTTACTTCAAATCATGACTCAGAACAAATCATTTAACTTCTTTGTTCCTCATTTTCCTCATCTGCAAAAAAGGTTAGTTGAACTAGATGACTTCCAAGGTTCCTTTCAACTCTAAATCCAAGATAGTATAATCTTCATAGCCTGAAAAACAGCTAGTCAAATACCTAACTTTAACTACCTCACCACAGATTAATATGAGCATAAGGAGACTGGCTCAAGATGATTTAAACAGTCCTGATCCAATTCTGTAGAGCCATTTATATACTATCTTCCCATGTCTCAATGATCAGTGGTCTTTACAAAATTTGTGGTTATGGACCCTTACCAGTAAAATTTTCTTGAGTTTATATTCTCCTTACAAATACATTTATTTATAAATTATACAATGTGCTACTGAGCTAATAATAATGTAAGGTATAGAACTTGGGCTCCCTCCCAAAAAATTGAATGGAATCTATCCCTAAGAGGACCTCTGAAAAACTGCGCTGGAGGAAACTATGATTGGATTGTCTGAGATAACCAAGGAGAGAGCCACAGTAAGAAGAGACAAAACCTAGACTTTAAATGATGTACCAGATAGATCTCAAGCTATAGATTTTGGGAGAGAGGGAGAGGAATAATATCCCAGTATATAGTTAGTTAACTAGTGCCTATGTCCCCTAGTATTTCTCAATTGGGTGACTCATTGGGTGAAATGGTTCTCACATCTGAGATTTCATCTAGCTCCTAATTCTTGTGCATTCTATCACCTAAAGTAATCTATATGGCTCATCCAATTACCATATTATTTGTTTGCTTTAATAAATGTTTGGTCACTATCTGTCATTTTATTTTAAGTCATGGTGAGAGGGGAAATTAAACAATCTGAGATTAAGTTAACTGATTTTCAGGGAAAATAACTTTTATCCTGAACTCCAAAAGAATCATACCTCTAGATTTCAAATATCTAATTTGTAATAGATACAATTAAAAATTTAATAATCTTTTGAAGACAGGACATAAATATTGATCACCAAAAGAGATAGAGGTAAAATTCCCATTTCCTAAGGCATGAGTTAAGATACTCAAGGACTACATATAAATCCCTGTTACAAGCAGGTCACACTGGTCTTGGTTAGAGGGTTCATTTGTTACATAAAATAGATGAGATAAGAATGAAATAATATATTTTCCTAAAACCATTGAAGCTTATTGAATGGCTTTCTCAGATCTGAGCTCATGCAGCTAGTAAGTATTTGAGGACACATTTGAACCCCAGATTATCCCAACTCCAGGCCTGGTACTCTATCCTCTGTGCTACCTAGTGTCTCCTAAGGAGTAGGTTTTGGAGAAGCAATGAATTCTGTTTTGTAAATGTTGAATTTGAGATACCCAGGGAATAATGAGTTTGAAATTAATGATAGACAATTGTGGATGTATCGTGGAAGAAAAATTCCCAAATTTGTAGCAGGGTCTTGCCCCAAGAATTGGAGGCTCAAACTCCATTCTATCCAGAAGTAAGAAAAGAAAACCTCTAGGTTGGTGAAATAGCCTGGGGCTGATAGATTAGCCTGGGGTCTAGTAGAGTAGCCTAAAGGATGATGGAGTAGCTCCTGAGATGGTGGAATAGCAGCTCTCCAGGTGTGGAGTAGCAGCCCTCCCTGCACAGATCAGCATTTGCATCTTTATTGAGGATCTGGAGGTTTGTTACCTCCAGTTCTCTCCACCTTTTCTCAAGTACCCCACCCCTGGGGCCATTTACAGGTTCTGGGCCATTACAGATGTGTTTTGGGGTCTGACGCATCATAGGTGATTTTTGAGGACACGAAAAAGGGAATAAGGAGCATGCTCAGATTTGGTGGGGCAAGGGTTCCCCTGGCCTGCCAGAACCCTTAGTGCACATGTCCCATGTTCCCTCATTGTCCCACCTGTCGTAATTTGTCAGTGTGGGAGAGCTCTTGATAACCTTCTGGTAAAGATGAAAACATAGGGGAGGGGAGTGGATACAGTACAGTAGGCGACTAGTATAGGTAATTAATATTGTATTTACCTTAGTTCAAAACTAAGGTAAATACAGAACAATATGAGTAATTAACAATGCAGAGCAGCATAAGGCTGATGCCCACTGCCCACCTACATCAGATGTGAAACTGAAGTTTTTATCCAATTGTTGATTCCTGCCCAGAAACTCCATTTTAAGTTAGTGTTCAAGCAAGCCGTGCTCATTCCTCAAGCAACTTCAACTTCCTCAATTGTAAAATGGGCATAATAGCACCTAATTCCCAAGATTAAATGAGATGTTATTTTTGAAGTACTTAACAGAGTATCTAGCACATACTAAGTACTTAATAAATGTTTATTCTCCACTTCCAGCTCTTGCAGGAAGCCATCAAAGCCATGACGTTTAGCACAGCTAGTCACCAGCTCTGACAAGCCAACACAGCAGGTTGACAGGAGGATGGAAATTCCACACTCAGTTTACCCTATGTGATTCTTTTTTCAGTGACATTCACTTGCATTGAAACTATTATAATCAATATCCTTATTCAGCCCCAGGGAGACACAGAAAAACAATACAGTTTCATGGCAAGAACAACCACAGTCACAGACTATACACTATTCCAAAATAAACCCCTATACAAACTCCAGAGTACAGAATGTTCCCTAGAATCAGCCCAGCAAAAAACCAGCAGTTAGTGAGTTAATGCAAGTTTCTAAATTCCCCAGCAAGAAAATACCTGGCCTGGGTTTGTTCCCAAACTCCCACAGACCAAGGAAACAGTGAAACACAAGGAAAACAGGGTAATGACAAATTAGCACAGAATCACCCTTCCATAACTGCATTCTTATTGACCCTGGAGCATAAAGAACAGCAAACATACTTTTAAAAAAATAGTGAAAAGTGAAAGAACATCATGGGAACAAAATTTGGACCAGACTGATATTATTGTATCTTATTTGATGTAATCAACTACCACAACTATGTCCTTGATTGATGATGGGTATGAATAGTATAACGTAACAATATACATGATTTAATTAGTTAAAATGTAATTAACTATTATGCTTAGCTAGGAACTGATGTTCTAGTACCTTACGGATGGCTGAAAATAATAAGTTCCAACTATGCCATTCCGCAAAGAATAATTCTTGACAAGCTTGCTTCTTTGTTTAACCACAGTAAGATAATTAGTAAATGCCAATCTTGAGATGTTTCAAAAGTTAATATGTGATTCTGAATGTATGGGAAAATCAAAACCTGTATGAGATCATAAATTTTCTGCTTTTCCTTCTAAATGTGGTCACATTATTTTTATTTGTAGATGGAATTCTTTCTTTGAGAGTTTATGTTCTAGACAACTTCCTAAGATACTGAAAACTAATGAAGTCACAAAACTCATCTCTAGTCTTGGTTAACTTCAAAACCTTATTATTGACAGTCATTTAATGTAATTCCTCTGTTTATAAAGAATGGCAATAGGTCCTATAGGGAGATAGAAAAGTAGTGTAAACAGGGATTACCTCAAGGAATCTGACAAAGAAATAAGCATAAATGAGTATTGTGGAAACTATGCATATACATCCTAAAAGTAGACAACTTCCAGAGTCTGGATAGAGTTAATAAAGCAGGAAAATACAATGAGAAGTTATTTTCTAAGCAGTGTTTTGAAAGAACATGTTTATTTCACTGAATAGCATGAGTATAGTCAAACTTACATTTAATCTTCATTTAAAGACCTACCTTTCTTTAGAAACATAGCTTATTAAACTTCAGATTATCTATGTCATAATTAAGAGATTTCTTTAATGCAATATCAGCTAACCATTCAACTCTCAAGGAAATGTTTTTGGACTTTTCAATTATTTCAAATTTCTTTGTTCCAGGTTGGCTCTCCACACTGTTATTATTTAGTTGTTACTCTTGGGGAAAATCCAAATTATCATTCCATGACATTTTCTTGAATGGAAACCACAAGGTACAAATATCTTCCTTATAAATGGTTCTCTCCCCACTTTTCTATATACATTTTGTAGCCACAGGTGAGATACATCTCTTACCCAATTCTCAATTGTGGCCATAAAAAAAGTGTATAGTAAGGTGGGTAGAGAGCCAGTTACAAGGAAGACCTGGGTTAAAATCCTGCCTCTGATGCATGCTGCTTATGTATCCAGAGCAAGTCATTTGATTTCCTAGTACTCTAGGCCAGTGATTCTCAAAATATCTTGGTTTCAGGAGCACTTTACATTTTTAAAAAATATTGAACCCCTCCCAAATAGTTTTTATTCATGTGGATTATATCTATCAACATTTACCATACTCAAATTACACTTTACTGTTATTGTAAAAAGTACTTTTGACACTAATGCAGCCAAGATTGGAAGGAAAGCAAAAAGCTGGAGGAAAAAATTACAGGAAGTTTCTTTGATGAAGGCCTCATTTCTGAAATATATAAGGAACAGAGTCAAATTTATAAGAATATGATCATTCCCTAATATATGAATGCAATATATACATATATGTATATGTATATATATATAAAGGTTTTTTCCTTTGAAGTAAACAGGCAGTTTTCAGATAAATAAATAAAAGCTATAATCATATAAAATGCTCTAAATCACTATTAATTAAAGAAAAGCAAATTAAAACAACTCTGAGGTAATACCTATCAGATTGAATAATATGACAGAAAAGGAAAATGACAAATGGAGGGGAAGTAGGAAAATTGGGACAGTAAACACTATTGATGGAATTGTGAATTGATCCAATCATTTTGGAGAACAATTTTGAACCATGTCCAAAGGGTCATCAAATTGTATAGAAATGCTGCTACTAGGTCTATATTTCCAAAGAAATTTTTAAAAATGGAAAATGGAATTTTATATTCAAAAATATTTATAGAACCTTTTTTTTTGTGATGGCAAAGAATTGGAAATTGAGGGGATTTCCATGAATTTGGAGAATGGCTGAAAAAGTTGTGGTATATAATGTGATTGTGATTGTATACTATTGTGGTATAAAAAATGAGCAGGATGCTTTCAGAAAAATATGCAAGGACTTATATGAACTGATGCAAAGTGAAATGAGCAAAGCCTGGAGAACATTGTACACAGTAACAACAAAGTTGTATGATGATCCACTGTGAATGACTTAGCTATTTCTAGCAATATAGAGATTTCCAAAGGATTTATGATGGGAAATGCTATCCACCTCCAGAGAAAGAACTGATGGAATCTAACTGCAAATCAAAGCATACTATTTTTGTGAGAAGTTTTTTTTTGGTCTACATTTTCTTCCAAAACATGACTAATATGGAAATATGTTTTTCATGACTGCACATGTATACCTTTATCAAATTGCTTGCTTTCATATGGTGGTGGGAGGGGAGGCTTGAGAGTCAGGGAGAAGATTCTTAAAAAGAATGTTAAAAATTGCCTTTACATTTAATTGAAAAAAAAAATACTAAACAAAAAGAAAAGAAAATAGTTAGGACCTGAAAGGAACTCAAGAACTTCTAAGATGCCTCTGTACTATATTTGGGGAATCAATGCTCTAAATAACATTTTAAGGACCTTTTTTGCATTTTGACAAAAATCTACAAACTTCTCAAAATCATGTTTTTAAAAGCATAAAGCATTACAAAGGAAAACAACCATATTGAAGTTGGGTAAAAAGTCTTTTATAATTATGTTCATGTAGTTCCTGTTTTTTAGGTGGACAGGTATAGTCCCAGGTATTTTATTCTAGCTATGGTTATTTTTAATGGAGTATCTCGTTCTATCTCTTCTTATAGGACTGTGTTGGTAATGTATAAAAATGCTGATGATTTATGAGGGTTTATTTTATATACTGCTACAACACTAAAATCATTGATAGTTGCGACTAACTTTTTAATCAAATCTCTAGATTTTTCCACATATAGTCTGCAAAAAGAGATAGTTTCATTACATCTTTGCTTACCCTGATTCCTTCAATTTCTTTTTCTTCTCTTATTGATATTGCTAGCATTTCAATTACTATTTTAAATAATATTGGTGATAACGGGTATCTTTGTTTCACCTCTATTCTTACTGGGAAGGCTTCTAGTTTATCTTCATTACAAATAATACTTGCTGATGGTTTTAGACAGTCAAAAGTTAATTTGACATATAAAATAAAATGATTCTAGACAAAAAAGGAGATATCATAAACAAATCAGAATAAAAGAAAACCTTACTTATAAGATTTATGAATGGGGAGGAATTTTTGAGCAAACAAAAGATAGATAGAGAGCATTGTGAGATATAAAATGTGTTTATTAAATTGATAAATTTTTTACAAATATAACAAATCTTGTTAAGATTAGAGAGAAAACAGAACATTGAGAAAAATATTATAGACTCAGATAGAGGTCTCATATCTACAATATAGAGAGAACCTTGTCAAACTTATGGAAATAAGAGTCATCCCATTTGTTAGATTGTCAGTGCACTTAAGAACACAGATATTATAACAGAAATGGTTAAACATTTCATTGTTTATTGCTATAGTTGATATATTGTATATAATACCCTTATATTTAATATATGTTATATGTAATATATATTGTTATTGTTATAAGTTTGAGTGGGTTGAATGTAAGAGACAGTCTTAATTTCAGGTTCAATAATAAATTTGCTTTAAGATCATATAAAGTATATTTCTCTTCCTATGCCTCAGTTTTTTCTTCTAAGAAGAAAAATACTATTTTGAAAAGAATGCTGGATTGAGCGTCAAAAGATTTGCTCTTAAAATCTGTCTCTACTATTTACAATTTATGTGACTTCATACAAGTAAATTAACCTCTTAGTCTCGCTTTCATTACTCACATAATTAAGAATCTGAGCCAGATGGTCTGTTTTCCTTCCTTCATGATCCTATAAGTTTATCTAAAAATATCCTGAATATTAGCATCAAACTGTTTAAACTAAACAAACAAACAAACAAACAAACAAATATATATATATATATATTTACTATGGCATTCTCCAATGTCTTAGAGAATGCCATGCAAAAAATCCAAATGAGTCCAAAGGATGTCAAGGTACCCTTTATGCTTTCATTTGCTGATGGTGTTATAGGCAAATTTATAAGGTAGGATATAAAGATATAAATATATATCCTTAGGATTTTAGACATTTAGTATAAAGTAGTAGTCAGGCCTGTCAGGCAAGTGCTGGAGAGTTCCAATCATGAATAGTGAAATAGTAATTTTTTTTTTTTCCTGAGAGAGACTCTGGTATGGCTGAGGCAATTAGATGCTGGTTTTAACTATCTCCAGTGAAGAGCCCAGGAAAGTGTATTTGTCTCCTACAAGAAACATCTATCCTGTGGAAGTTCAGGTTTGAGCAGTAAATTTAGCTCCGGATGGTGGACATCCAGACTGGTTCAGCTCCCTGTCTTCATCTCTTTGTGGATTTTGCTTGCTGTGGACCTGTGTTCCTGGAAAACCTTAGATCATCACCGGAGCTGAGGAGGACCCAGTTGTGAGACATCCAATTCCCCTTCTAACCTGCCAAGCTGAACCTGACAGCCTGTGTTAGCACAGAGTAGAGTTTATCCCACCTTTCCAGTCCCTGGAGTCTGTCCATAGATACCTAGATTTAGTATGACCTTTCCCTACATCTCCAACCCTAAAACTCATTATTAAACTGTTTTTATTTACTTCCTGTGTCTTCCTCTACCCCAAGAAAGAGCCCACTGTTAGATACCTTCCAAAACCTGAGGTTCCCTGGTTAGGCTGGTGATCAGTAAACTGTCAACTACCATTACCAACCTGAGGATATACTTTGCCTATTACCATTTCCCACATTCCTTGGGTAGGTTATCTTGTGTATCCTATCACCTGCGGGTTTGTGGGAGTGGTCCTTTTTGTGTTAACACCCTTGTGTGTACTTGTTATTCCCATCTACATATTTCAATGGGAATTAGTGTTAATTGGGTCGTAGTTATATTAATTGGGTTGAGTCCAGGAACACTACAAAACCTTCTCAGAGGAATTCACTTGAATTTTATTGATTTTTAATAGCCATTTCCATGAGAAAACAAAGTACACACAAAAATTTTTGCCTACATTATAACATGCAATTAGGCAGGTAATCCATTGAATTAGTCTAGTATCATATGTATTTGAGCAGACTCTACGGATAGACAATAAACTGTGCCCAGTTTAGAAGGGGAGAACAGACTAGGTTGCACTTGGGAACTGGGTAGTGCTTTTAGTTACACCAAACTGCTCCTTGCAGAAAATTTTTACCTTGCTAACAATATTCTCTTGGAGATACTATATAATTGTAAATCATTCTTAGCACATAATTATTTCAGAAGAATGAATATTGTAAATAAGCTAAAGAATATTGGAAAGACACTAGTCAGTATAAGTAGATTGAAATATTACTAATGATGATTTTCTTCTCATTCAAGTTAAATTAACAAAAAAATAATGGGAACAAGTGACAATAGATAATAATCATAGGATAACAGCCAAAATCTACGCAGGGTATCTCAGAGGTTTTAGTAGGTTTTTTTTTTTACTTTCCAAACCCCCAAGAATTTATTGTACATTTCTCTCAAGTCTGAGGTCTCCTCCATCTCACAGTATTACCCAATTCCATTTTTAGCTATCAGTCCCTGCTGATGCCCTATTTCTCAAGACCACAAGTAGAAAAAAAAATCCATGCATTAAGGGAAATTTTAAAGCAGAGGGTAAGAGGAGGTGATTAGGAATGATAAGACACAAAAAGGGATAAATTTCTGTCCCTGAAAACACAGCCAATAATCTGGCTCCAGCAGGTAAGGATAAACATGAATAGCCCTCAGAAACACTGGGGCAAGAAAATGATGCTATCTGTCAGGGTGTAGGACTTAAGACAATTGCCCAATAACCTGAAAAGTTAATCAGAAGGATAAAAATCATTGCACAGAGTCATTTTGACAAAAAGATGAGACTGACAAGTAATCTCTTTTCAGAGGAGTTAATCAGTCTGACACAAGCTCAGTTTCTAGCCCATAATTAATTCTTGATTTGTCCACCAGGATGAGATCTGACCTGGAAAATTTTCTAGCTAATAAAAGTTAACATTTACATAATGCTTACTATGTACCAAGCTAACTGCCTTCTTTATCTTGTTTATCCTCTCAACAATCCTGAGAGACAGTAGGTGCTATTTTTATTCCCATTTTACAAATGAGGAAACCGAGGCAAATCAAGGTTAAATGACTTGTGCAGGACCACACAGCTAATGTATAAGGCCATATTTGAACTTAGGTCTTCCTGATTCAAGGCCTAAAACTCTATCCACTATGCCATCCATTTGCTCCTATTTTCCTAAGAGCTCTGGAATCATGTAGATTCATTTTTTTAAATCTCTTGAGGAACAAAAGTGTTTCCCCCCATCAAGTCTCATTCAAGCTAAATAACAGAATGAATTTCAGAGGGACTGTGCAAGACTCTCATTAGATGAAGAGCCAGTCTTTAGGTTCAATTAGTTTTCTATGAGGTCAAATACTATGACCTATAAAATCACCCCCTTTCCTTCCTTCCCATATAATTCAGTTTCTTCACCAAGCCTACCTTTCAAAAAGCCTGCCTCTGGACAGAAACAGGAATATTCTACAGCACCTTTGAGAGGGACTCTAGGTAGTGAACTACTTTAATGGAGAGAGAGAGAGAGAGAGAGAGGGGGGGGGGCTGGCCTATATTGGTACCAAACACTCACTGAGGCTAGAGAAAGTGGAATCTATCAAGAGAAGAGAGTACAGGCAGTATCACAGCCCATTCCCTCCCTCAGTTGGTTTTTTTGCTGGGCAGGCAGTAGTACATGTGATCAGACCTAGCTTTCCCAGATTATCACTAGCCCTAAAATAACAGAAGCCCCAGACACCAAATAGCAAGGCTGCAGAAGTCAATAAAAATCTGCTAGTGTCATTGTCAAGAGTGGAACAGCTGAGATGTGTTGCAAAAGTTCAGACCATCACAAATCATAAGATGACAGGTGGAAGCACAGAGAAAATATGGTCCTTCAAACATCACTAAAGATATGAGCCAATTTGTAGTAGAAAGGCTGTGAAGAAGGACAAGCTGGTTCAAATCTCACCACCAAGAGGCAGAGGATCAAAGCAATCAGGAAGGTCTTCTTGAAGGGTGGAGAAAGGAAATGGTTCAGCACGGATTCTAGCAATCAGCATAGTATCTTCCATAGAGCCAGGAGCTCCTTTTGTGAGTTGGGTTCCTTGGTTCCCGCTTGCTTCTGCCTTGCTGTGTAGATGGCTTCGGAAGTAGGCAGTCGCTGCTCCTTCTCTGTACATAGCCCCACCACATCCCCTGCATCTGTCCACCAGTGCAGGGACAGCAGCACTCAAAACAATTGAAGTTCAGATATCACTCTATGTTCTGGTAGATCTGGATCAGCTTAGTCTCTCAACCACCTCCAGGATTGCCTAGGATTCTTGTACTTTGCTATATAAAAGAATGCACATTTCTAGAATTCTGGGGGTGGGGACAGATTTTCTGGGACCTGATAATATTGCAGAAGCCAAGAGAGAACTTCACATTGATCCATCTCTTACAGGACCTGGATTCCAATTATACACGGGAAACACTTCAGGTTCTGGCTGAGAGAAACACAGCACTTAGATGGCCAGAAGTGTCATAGGGTGATGGTGAGGTGGGATCAGGCATTTCTCAAGTGATCCATACATCTATGGATTCTGTAAGAATTGTTCTCTTCCAGTGAACCAAAGTGGGAAGGTCTTCACTCATCAGTTTGAAGTGACACACCTGAATTCATACTCCTTTATAAGAGCCTAGACTCTTGTAGTCCTTCTGGCACCTCTCCAGGCATGCCTTGAAGTCTTACTATGCCACTAAGTTGTCAATAGCCTATGCCAGCCAGCTCTAGGGCAGAGGAGGGCTGTTGTGAGGAGGTTACTTAAGTATTATTTAGGAGACCTAACAGGAAGGGCTGGAGAATTCCACATGGAATGGGGAAGCAGGAAGTTGGCATCTCTCTCTCTGAGATGGACTCCATGGTGGCTGGGACAAGCTGTAACTGACACCCTGGGAGACCTCAGAGGAAGTGGAGTTTGTACCCTGATTTCCTGGGATCCTGAAGGAAGACTGACATCTACTTGTGGGAGATTTTGGTAGAGACTATGAATCCCAACCTGAGTTGCAGGTTAACTTGGGCTGGGTCAGCTCCCAGAATCTACCCACCTGAAAGAGTACAGCAAGTGGTCCTGGAGGAGCTGCAACATCTCTGGAGTGAGTGTGGACTCTGCTGTGAGGATTCCCACTTCAGTCCTGCTATTCTCTGGGCCCTGCCTGGCTTAGGACTTAGATGAGTGTAGATAAGTCCCTCCCCTGACCCTGTGGTCAGACCCATAGTCTGGAAGTGTAGAAACCCCTATTCCCATCCTTTACCATAGTTCCCTAAATTAAATTTATTATAAAATCTTGTCCTTTGCTTGCTGGTTTCCACAGGCCCTTGTCTAGGTGGTACAGGGGGACAGTCAGGCCTACCTGCCACTTCTGTCAACAGACATTTTCCTTAACAGGGTGCAGGGCCAAACCCACAAACTCACTGCTTCTGAGAAGTCCCATAGAGCCCCTGAGTCCCAGAGCAGATATTGACACCTCATTTTTCATGGCTCACTTGTGACCAGTACTTTTCAGAAGGCAATTTTGGGACGGATGCCCTCCTATCCACTGGGCTGTGGTTTACCTGAGCCAGCCTCGAACTAGGTGAGGACTTCTCTGAAGGGAAAGAGGAGGTGATCCTCTGGAGAATCACCAGCCTCCAGGCCACCTCTACCACAGTTCTCCTGTCAATCTACTATGACATTTTGATTTTGGCAATGTTTTTCTTCCTCTGCTGCTGCTGGAATGCCCCACATTGGGCAGTCCCTGAACCAAAACTGGGACCATCCTGACCCGTGAGGGTCAAATCTACCCTGGAAAGCTCACCCCTGGCTCCAGGAGAGAGCAAGGACAACTCAGTCATCTTGCACACATCTTGATCAGCACTCTCAGCACTCTTCCTTACGGGTCCCCGCATGGTTTTAAGCTAAAATACCCTATATAAGCATCAAGGTTTGCAAAGCACAAAGTCCTGGACAAGTCACTTCACCTCTGTCTGCCTCAATTTCCTTAATTTGTAAAATGGGGATAATAATAGCACCTAGCTCCTAGGGTTACCATGAGGATAATAAAATAATATTTTAATTTGTTTACAATCTGTTTACAATATTTATGAGTTATAAATATCATAAACAGATTGTAAAGAAATAAAATAATAATTGTAAAGTATTTAGCACAGTGCCTAGCACATGGTATGCACTCTATAAATGCTAGCTATTATTATTTTGAAGTATTTTACATGTATAATCTCATTTAATCCCTATAACAACTTTGTGAAGTAGTTGATATTATTATCCCCATTTAACTGATGGGAAAAAAACTGATAATAGTTAAGGGGCTTACTTGTGTAGGGTCACAAAGTTAAGAAGTATCTGAAATAAGATTTGAACTTGGGCCTGTTTGTCTAAGGCCTCTATGTCCAATACTCTATCCACTGAGTTTTCTCACTAGCTTTCTCACTATCTAAGCACAGAGCCTTAGAGATCATCTGTTTCAATCGCTTTATATATGAAAAAAAAATAGGCTTAGAGAAAATCACTGGACAGACTAAAATAGAGTCTACAGGTATACATGTGTCCACCAATAAAATCTCTTAGATGATGCTTCTAAGTCTTTTTCTTCCTGACTTCAAGCCCAGATTTCCATCCGATGCACCGCCTAGCTATTTCTACGTAGAACGAGTGGTATATTGGTACCCTGTGTATGCAACTATGTATGTTCAGGCACGAGAAAGAAAGATACAGAGAGAGTATCTAGTTTATTTTTTGAATGGACCTGCTTTGGAAGACAGATATAAAGACATGGGCCAGAATTACACAGGTTAGAAACACAAGATTTTAACTTCCTTTGATGGAAAAAATGCGCATATCACAGATGCCATAGCTCTCCCAACATAAGAAGATGACAGATCTTTTCCTACCATGTATATCATAGAGTAGGGCAAACAGTCAAACTACCCAAGTCTATAAGTTTCAGAAAAGGAAGAAAAAAGAGAATTATTCACCATCTCCCACAAACCTTGGACTCATAACTTCAAAGCAATAAAGGAGCATTGGTTTTCTCCTTCTGAGAACTGGTTCTGGTCCATACAACTAAAAGCGTCCAAACATTAGGTTTTCTAGAAAGCTAATCCAAGGAGAAGAGAAATTATTCTGTGAATTGTTGCATTCAGTCTAAGAGGAAGCTGGGAAGTCTATATTTCCTTCCTTTATTAGGAAAGTAATATTCACATGCCTGCCATTTATTGTTTCTAAGGTTCCTTTTGTTAAGAGGGATTATATTTTTTTTCCCATGGAGACAGCTAGGTTGCTCAGTAAATACAGTGCCAGGCCTGGAATTGGGAAGACCTAAGTTAAAATCCAGCCTCAGACATTTGCTAGTTTTGTGATTATGGGCAAGTAATTTAGTATACATTTGTCTAAATCCACTGGAGAAGGAAATGGCAAACCGCTCCAGTGTGTTTGCCAAAGAAAATCTCATGAACAACATTGGAATGTTATGGTCCATGGGGTCAAAAAAATCAGACAACAACTGAATGACTCAAAAATCTTTTGGATGTGGAATCAAATAAGACCGAGGTTCAAATTCTGTCTCACGTGACTAGAGTGTAACCCTAGGGAAATATGGAGAACTAAATAAGATAACATTTAGACTCAATTTTAGAAAAAAGAAAAAATACAAGACTAAGGTACTTCAGGTCTTTAAAAAGAAATTCTCAACCTTTTCCCCCTATACACCCTATAAGACTGTGTTGGCAGGATAAGGCTTTGATAGGCAATATGGTATAGTGGATAAAATGCTGAGCTTAGCATCAAGATTCCAGGGTTCAAAACCTTCCTCACATACTAATTTATTATATATTTGTGAACAACTCAGTTAATTTTTCTAAGCCTCAATTTTCTCATCTATAAAATGAGAATACTTCTACATTCTATTTCTCAGTATAATTTTGAGAAAAATACTTGGTAAACCTAAAAACACTACATAAATGAAAATGACTGTCATTATAAGACAGTAATAGGCTACCATCCATTCATTGTATATTTATTTTAAAAATGTATCGCTGCCAAATCTTGTCATTTCCATTTTCATTTTCTACATATCATAATTATTTGATACTTCCTTAAAGTGATTTGACCTGTGAATTTCACATATATGTGATCATGATCTATTTTCTAGATATTTATCTACGTATCCCCAAGAAATAACAAGTCACCAGACTCTCCCCTACTGTGGCCTAAAATGACAAATGCTGCATCAATCTAAGCCAAATGCCAGTGTCATAGTTAAATATTTTTTCTGTATTAGAATGTACAAAGCCTCCATTTGTTAACTGTTGAATGACCAATTTCATTCTAACATCTCAGCCAAACTAATGGGGGCTCAGCCTGTATCAGATTCACCCCTTACGCTTTGTAACAAAGAATCAGAAAATAAGTGAAAAACGGCAGTTTAGCAAAGTCAACAGATCAATCATGTCTGAAAATGTATGCAATATTCTATAAATACGTATAGAATGGTATAGAGGAAATGAATCAAATTCCACAATTCTTTCTCCTTCCATCTAACTCTGAGCTTGGTCCATTATAACTATACAGAAAGTCAAGAATTTGGCTCATTTGGTATGTAGTGGTGATTCTTCATTTGAATTCTTGCCTCCAGGAAAGACTACTATCACCACATTTACATGCCTAGTTGCCGAGGGTTCTTTAAGACTTGGAGCACAATCTCTGTTTAAAGCATCTAGCTGGGAAGCCCTCCAGGACTAATTGATCATGGACTGAGTGTACTTTGCCTTAGGACCAAACCTATCAGGCTCCAAGAAGCTTATTGCTAAATTGCCTGGATTTCAGCAACTTCTTACATCAATGAGATGATTCAAATCCTAAATCCTTGAAGCACTGAAATATTGGATCCTTTAAAAATGATATTGTATTGTATTGTGATTATAGGAAATGATAAAGTCTAGTGTGTGTGTGCTTTTTATCTTTCCTCGAAGTGACTACTTTTATAAAGTATTTTATTTAGCACATTTACAAGAAATAAAAAGCTGGTCTCAGGGCTCCAGTGGGAATTATGTAAGGGCCAAGATGAAAATTAAAGAGAAAGTCCTCAAGAGTCTGTCTTTCCTATGTGATGGTAGAATCTTATTCATAGTATTACATCTCATGACTTCTGTCTGGTGAGTGAAATTATTGAGCTGTCTGTTCTCAAGGGTCACTATTGGTTGTTGAATCAGTTCTATTTTAAAAATCAGTATTTGTAATCTAGGCTGACAATTTCTCTTTTGTTAAACAGTGTGTCCCAGAAGATTATTTTTCCAGGGAAATAGTGTATACATTTTAGTCTGTGTCATATGCTTTAACGAATATCTCACTTCTCAGAATCATGGGGTGTGTTATATCAAACTCATTTTTCCAGTATGTCTTTTTCAATATCCTGCTCATACCAGTGATCATCATAGCCAGAATAAATTCTTGGAGATTTACCAATGAAGTCTCCAAAGATTTTTTTTTAAGATAATAAACTGGTTTTTTTGTGTTTTTTTTTTAAGGATGGTTTTAGTACGATGTTGTTTGGAGAAGAGGGGGAAAGAAAAAAACATGTGATACATGAGGCCTCTTTTTGAATTAGGAATCTATGGCCTACATAAAACATGGATTCAGAGAATACTTGTCTTCCTTTCAGAAACAAAAGATGGAAGGTAATAAAAAGGAAGCAATGAGTAAGTACTAGATACATTGTGGCTCATAAACCCTTCCCTAAATGAGCAACAGGGAGATGTAGGTTCTCATTCCTCAGTTGCTACTAACTTTATGAGTGATCAGAGAAAAAGAAATCATTTGTGAAACTGAAACAAGATTTTTGAAATGTGTCCCCAAAGAGTTAGTAGTCCTTTGTAGACTCCTCTCTGAGTCTGCATATGCTTTCTCCCATGTCTGACAAGGATTTCCTCTTCAATTGCTAAC
The DNA here is from genome assembly GCF_016433145.1 of Gracilinanus agilis. Classification (NCBI taxonomy): domain Eukaryota; kingdom Metazoa; phylum Chordata; class Mammalia; order Didelphimorphia; family Didelphidae; genus Gracilinanus; species Gracilinanus agilis. The sequence goes on from NC_058135.1 coordinate 30,328,323, forward strand.
TTCCTCCAACCAGGTACCAGTTGTTCTGGGAAGCTTTTCTTGACCTCTTTAGTATCCCTGCTTCTCCCTCTTTCTTCATGTGTAATACCATAATTCTATGTCAATACCAACTTCCACCCCAAAGTCAGTTGGGGGTAGAGACCTCAGCTGGTGAAACATAAATTGTCCAGTGCGAGAGACTAAGAAACTTTATGTTCCACCCTCCACAATCAGAGGGGACAGAGTCAGGAAATGAATGATAAGGAAAATAAGGAATAAAAAGGCAGCTGCTATCAAAGACCTGGGCAAGAAAACTCAAATAAGTTAAATATAAATAGATAAATCAACAGGCAAAACAGTAACAAATGAAGGAAGTGTGTGGTATCTAGTTCCAGTAAATGAGTTCAGGAATCTATGAATAAATACTACCAAAAAAGTGGGGAGAAAGTTGGAAATTGATCCAACAAGAATTGTGGAATTTGAGGAGAACATGAAACCTCAACATACTGTTCCTAAGTGATTTAAAAGAGAAATGAGCTTTCCTTTCCTATTGCTATTAAAAATTTTTTTTTGTTAAAGTTCCAAGCTATCTCTCCCCACACTTTTTGCACTAGAAGAGGTTTCATTTGACTGTATATAACCATGTCAGAAATATTTATATTAATCAGTTCTTTTCTGGAGGTGGACATTCACAGTTATTCTTCAAACAATATCTCTATTGCTAAATACAACAATTTCTTGGTTCTTCTGGGTTTGTTCTTCATAATTTCATGCAAATCTTTTCATGTCTTTTTTAACCTGCTTGTTGTTTCTTACCTTCTGTAGTTATTTGACACAGTTCTAAAAATTCTTCTTCTAGCAATAGATAAAAGAAAGAAATTAGAGGTATGAAGATAGGTGCAAAGTAAACATAACTCTGTTCGTTCTCGCCACACATTCAGTAATTTAGCAAACGTGACATAAGAATATGGACAATATTGAAGGGCACTTCATACACTAATAATAGAGCCATGTTTTAGCCAAATGATTTGGAATGACAATTTTAAATTATGAAAAGGAAGTGATTTAATGATATGACCATATCATTTGACCCTGAAATTCCATTACCAGGAACATACCTCAGTGAAGTCAAAAACTAAAATGAAGGCCACCAAAATATTTATAGCTGCCCCTTTTTAGCAGCAAAGAACTTGAAACAACATAGTTACATTGAATGTGGAATAATTAAGTTGTGATTCATGAATATAATGGAATATAACTTCTTTAAGAAAAAATGAATAGAATGAATACTGAGAAATATGGGAAGATTTATAGAAATTGATCCAATGTAAAATAAGCAGAACCAGAAAAGTAATATAAATAATGCAATGTAAATGGAAAATATAAATGGAAAGAATAAGAAGAATAAATCAATCAAAATTGTATCTGTGAAATTATAATGAAGAACCTTGCCCCCCATGGAAAAAACAAGATACCTCTGCTGTTTCTTTCTATAGTCTCTCTGAATCTCAGTAACCAAGTACATTGTTAACATTTTTCAGTGTGTTGACCAGTTTGCTGAACCTTTCTTTTGTTCCTATTTTTATTTTTTGTTTGAAGTGATAGCTTTTTGCAAGGAGTGGCATTATTTTATATATAGGGAGACATGCATTGTAGATGATGTAAAAAAGAAAAGGCATTAATGAAAATATATTTTTTAAAAATATGATTTGATACTCTTCTAGAAGAGAAGGGAACCAATTTCTCAAATGAAAAAAGCAGCTGCTTTTCCTCCAATGTAGGGTCTCAGAAGCTATCGTCAAATGGGAGATCATCTAATAAGGATTAGAGAAATAATCCAAGAATAGAAGTATCTGATGATATTATGCTTGCAGATCCTGATGAAGTCATTTGTCAACCTAAGAACAATGGAGAAATCTATTCTCTTCCTGGGGCGTGTAACCAAGATATACCAGAAAACCTCCAAAGACTGACAATTACCCACTTCAGGTGATTTATCTGGGAACAAATGATGTTGCCATACTGCTTGGAAGAACCTAAAAAGTAATGTTAATGATAATTAATTTTGTTTTAAAATATGAAGACAATTGGGACACGTTAATTTTTCAAGCAGCCTTGCCTATATGAAGAGAACTGGAAATAGTTAACATCTAGCAAAGGAAGAGTAGAGTCAAGATGGAGGCTTAGTATCAGCAAAAGCTGACCAAAGAAAACTGCCATAATATTCTTAAGCAAGAGGGAAAAATAGAAATTGAAATAATCTACAGATCATCTCCTGCAATAATCCCCAAATGACAATTCCAAGGAATGTTATAGCCAAATTCAAGAGTTCTCACATCAAGAGAAAATACTGCAAGCAGCCAGAAAAAAAAAAACAATCCAAATATTATGGAGTCCCAGTCAGGATTACACAGGATCTGGCAGCTTCTACAAGGAAGGTTAGGGATGCTTGGAATATGATATTCTGGAAGTCAGGTGAACTGGATTTACAACCAAGAATCATCTAACCATCAAAACTGACTGTATTCTTTTAAGGGAAAATATGGTCATTTTATAAAATGGAAGATTTCTGTGCATTCCTGAAGAAAAGAGCAGACCTAAACAGAATATTTGATGTCCAAATCAAAATTCAAGAGAAACATTAAAGAAGTAAATAAAAAAAGAGAAAAAATTTAAGGGACTCAATAAGGTTGAACTGGTTTTTTGTAGCTCTTAAAATTTTTATCATTATCATAATAGTTTAAAGAAGTACATGTAGACAGAGTGTGTTGTAGTGAGCTGCTTAGGATGATATGCAAAAAAAATCAAGGGGTGAAAAAGAGGATTGCACTGAAAAAACGGAAAAAGAGAGGTAAGATGGGAGTAAATCATATCACAATAAGAGTCAGGGGGGAGCTATTACAGTGAAGGGGAAGATGAGAGGGGGTGATGGGCAATACTTAAATCTTTCTCTCATCAGAATTGGTTCAGAGAAAGAATAATAGCCAGACTCATTGGAGTAGAGAATGGTATCTTACCCTTTAGAAAAGTAGAAGGGGAATAAGAAAGGTGGTGGTGGAGAGGGGAGTATTTTAGGGGAAGGAAAAGTTGGGGAAGGGGTGATTAAAAGATCTTATAGAGAAGTAGGAGGGGAATAAGAAGGGTAGTGGTGGGAAGGAGAGTAATATAAGGGAGGGAGAATGTGAGGAATGATTAAAAGCAAGACCCTTGTGTGGAGGGACAAAGTGAAAGGAGAAAGAGCAGGATTAAAAGAGGGAAACAAGATGAAGGAGAATATACAGATGTTAATCATAACTGTGAATGTAAATGGAATGAATTCACTGATAAAAATGGAAGCATATAGCAGAGTGGATTAAAAACCAGAATCCTCCAATACATTGTTTACAAGAAACACATTTGAGGCAGGTAACAGAGTAAAGATAAAGGGATGGAACAGAATTTATTGGGCTTCAACTGAGATTTTTAAAAAAGCAGGAGCAACATTATGATCTCAGTCAAAGCTAAAGCAAAAACAGATCTGATTAAAAAGAGATAAGGAAGGTAATTACATCTTGATAAAAGACAGTATAGATTTTATCAATACTTAATGTATATGCACCATATAGTATAGCCTCTAGACTTTTAAAGGAGAAACTAAATGAGTTTAAGGAGGAAATTGACAGTGAAACTATACTAGTAAGGGACTTCAACCTTACTGTATCAGAACTAAATAAATCTTACCAAAAAATAAGTAAGAAAGAATGAAGTGAATGGATTTTTAGAAAAGTTAGATTTAATAGATATCTAGAGAAAATTAAATAGGGATAAAGAGGAATATACCTTCTTTTCAGTAGCACCCAGTACAAAAATGAAAATTGACCATGTACTAGGATATAAAAACTTCACAACCAAATGCAAAAAAACTCATAAATAACAAATGCAACTTTTTCAGATCATAATGCAATAAAAATTATAATCAGTAAGGGTTCTTGGAAAGGCAAATAAAATTAATTGGAAGCTAAATAATCTAATTCTTCAAAATGGAAGAGTCAAAGAACAAATAACAAAAACAATCACTGATTTCATTGAAGAGAATGATAATGAGGAGACAACTTATCAAAATTTATGGGATATAGACAAAAGTATGTTTTGCATGATACTACATATATAACCAAGCCTGAATTGCCTGCCAGCTCCTGGAGGTAGGGGAAGAAGGGAGGGAGAAAATTTGTATCATATAACTTCAGAAAATTTAGGTGAAAAGTTGTTATTACATGTAAATAAATGAATAAAACTTGAAAATAACATCTAGCAAAGAAGATGATACCGAAGAAGGGGCCATAGCCTAAAATATAAGGATAGCAGATTTCTTACCATAGATAGAATACATCTATAAAAAGATTGATAAGTATGTAAAATGTCTGGCAAATCTAATCAAAGGTCTATAAAATAAAAAGAATGGTGTGGTGGGGGTAGAGAAAGATAATCCATATATGTCCCCTGAGCTAGAAGTCATAAGTAACTACAATGGATAATGATCCTAGTTCTGCTCCTACGGCCAAACAAAACAAATTCCTCACCTCCAAGATAGCTTTTCCAACACTTCAAGATTGTTTACTAGTGTTTAGGATGAAGATCTAGACACAACGTTATGTCTAGGGGAAACTCTGGATGATGAGAGTCAAGAAGCTTGGGCAGCCCAGACTTCTGAACTTTTGAGCTATGGTAAAAGAGGACTTTAAAAAAAAATTTTTTTTTTAAATCCTTGGACTTCTGTATTCAGAAAAGAGAGAGATTGATTCAGAATGTTCTGTGGTCTCTTCCTGCTCTACTTCTATGATCTTATCATTTGATGGCTGAGGTGGAGTTTAGATAATGTCAAAAGAAAACAATTTTGACCTAAAACTAATTAGAGCAGCTTTATGACCCAGGCAGAAGTAACTTGACTTTTGTGATGTTCACAATATAGGAGTCCTTAACCTGGACTCCATAAACTTTTAAAAACAATATATTTTGATAACTATTTAAATATTATTAGTTTCCTTTCTTATCTCATACATTTTATTTTATGCACTTAAAAACATCATTCAAAGAAGGAGTCTAAAGGTTTTAAAGAGGTGCCTAAGAGAACGATGTCACAAGAAGGTTAAAAACCCCTGTGTTAACAGAATTTCCCCAGGGCTGGGATTGAGGTCTGAAACTGAATCTAGAACCTAGAGCAGGGGTCAGCAACATATGGCTCTTTCTGCAGGAGCCATAAAGTCAATTTTTTTTCAGGTGCTGTTACAGGAGCGCGCCCTGTGAGCACTGTACGGCTCTCGCGAAATTACATTTTAAAAAATGTGGCATTTATGGCTCTACTGGCCAAAAAGGTTGCCGACCCCTGACCTAGAGTAAAAAGTTGACTTCTTTGTGAATAATAAGAAAACTAAGAGTTTTTATTATTTTTTAAGCTTTATTCAAACTATCTCATCTGATCCTGATGACAACCTTATAAGGGAGGAGGTAAGGGGCAGAATAAAGAGTCATCATTTCCATTTTGCAGAAAAAAATTTGAACCTCAGAATCATGAAGAGACATGCTTCAATTTTCACTCCAGCCCCCAAGTGGGAGAGATAGGCCCAGAAACTAGGGCCTGGGACTTCTGGTCCTAGGCTTTTTCCACTATCCCAGAGATCAGAATAAGAAGATTTGACTGGTGTAGATTTTAAAATTAATATCCGATACTCCAAGTATTATATTTAATAAGATTTATTAAATTTAAACTTGAAGCAAAAGGGAAACTAAAAGGCTAGGGTCCAGAGGTAGTTCACCCAAGCCACCCACGTGGAAGAGAAAGGGAGAGGGAGGAGACACAGAAATTATATATAAACAACATAACACAAATGTGAGAACAAAGAGAAAGGGAATTTTGGGACAAGGAGAGAATTCTGGGAGATGGAGTCAAAGGGTTCAAGATTTTCTAATTACACATTGGCCATGATCTTGGTATTCCCGAATATTACACCCATACAGGGAATAGAATGCCTTTTGCCCTGTAAATAGTGGGTTGTTTGATTTATGTCACAGAGTGCAGTGGGACAGAGAGAAGTCTGACCTTTGTCCAGGAATGTACAAATGACCATTTCATTGCCCTCTACCCTGGGCAGATCACATTTTTAGTTAAATTCAAGTTCTACATTCTAGGAAGAATATTGACTAGGATGGCAAAGGCAGAGATTTCATGTCAAGTCTTATCAGTTGTTTCATATTTGTAGACAATTTGAAAATTGTGTTTCTCAACACTCTCTCCTCCCTTTTTCTTTCACCCTGCCACCATCACTACAGGTGATATATATAAAGGCTATATTCTATATACTGTAAGGGGATTGCAAAGGACTGAGGAATATTTTGTACTTTTCTTTTTTCTTTTTTTTAAAAATATTTTTTAGAAAGATTTTCTATGGTTACATGGTTCTTGTTTTTACTTTCCCCTTCTCTCCCCTTTACCCCCCACATATCCAATGCGCATTTCCACTGGTTTTAACATGTGTGATCAATCAAGACTTATTTACATATTATTGATACTTGCATTGGTGTGGTTGTTTAGTGTCACATCCCCAACTATGTCCACATCCACCCATGTGTACAAGCAGTTGCTTTTCTTCTGTGTTTTCACTCCTGCAGTTCTTCCTCTGAATGTGGGTAGTGTTCTTTTCCATAAATCCCTCAGAATTGTCCTGGGTCATTGCATTGCTGCCAGTACAGAAGTCCATTACATTCGATTTTACCACAGTGTATCAGTCTCTGTGTACAATGTTCTTCTGGCTCTCCTCCTTTCACTCTGCCTGAGGGGTCTTTCCAGTTTGCATGGAATTCCTCCAGTTTATTATTCCTTTGAGCACAATAGTATTCCATCACCAGCATATACCACAATTTGTTCAGCTATTCCCTAATTGAAGGACATCCCTTTGTTTTCCAGTTTTTTGCCACCACAAAAAGCACGGCTATAAATATTTTCATACAAGTCTGTTTATCTATGATCTCTTTGGGGTACAAACCCAGCAATGCTATGGCTGGATCTAAGGGCAGGCAGTCTTTTAGAGCTCTTTGGGCATAGTTCCAGATTGTTATCCAGAATGGTTGGATCAGTTCACAACTCCACCAGCAATGCATTAATGTCTCAATTTTGCCACATCCCTTCCAACATTCATTACTCTCCCCTTCTTTCATTTTAGCCAATCTGCTAGATGTGAGGTGATACCTCAGAGTTGTTTTGATTTGCATTTCTCTAATTATTAGAGATTTAGAACACTTTCTCATGTGCTTATTGATGGTTTTGATTTTTTTATCTGAAAATTGCCTATTCATGTCCCTTGCCCATTTATCAATTGGGGAATTGGCTTGATTTTTTTATATAATTGATTTAGCTCCTTGTATATTTGAGTAATTAGACTTCTGTCAGAATTTTTTGTTATAAAGATTTTGTCCCAGTCTGTTGTTTCCCTTCTGATTTTGGTTGAATTGTTTTTGTTTGTACAAAACCTTTTTAATTTAATATAGCCAAAATTATTTATTTTACATTTTGTAATTTTTTCTAACTCTGGCTTGGTTTTAAAATTTTCCCTTTCCCATAGATCTGACAGGTGTACTATTCTATGTTCACCTAATTTTCTTATAGTTTCCTTCTTTATATTCAAGTCATTCACCCATTCTGAATTTATCTTGGTTTGAGTGTGAGATGTTGATCTAAACCTAATCTCTCCCATATTGTTTTTCAATTTTCCCAACAGTTTTTGTCAAAGAGTGGATTTTTGTCCCAAAAGTTCGGCTCTTTTGGTTTATCATAGACAGTCTTGCTGACATCACTTACGCCAAGTATATTCCACTGATCCTCCCTTCTGTCTCTTAGCCAGTACCATATTGTTTTAATGACCACTGCTTTATAGTATAGTTTAATATCTGGTCCTGCTATGCCACTTTCCTTCATGTTTTTTTTTTCATTATTTCCCTTGATATTCTTGATCTTTTGGTCTTCCAAATGAACTTTGTTATAGTTTTTTCTAATTCAGTAAAAATGTATTTTTCTTTTTTGAATTTATTATATGTTATTTTTAACATTCATTAAACAATTTTGAATCCCAAATTGTCTCCCTCTCACCCCTCTCCCACACATTGTGAAAGCAAGAAATGTAATATCAATTATACATGTGAAATCATGCAAGGCATATTTCCATATTAGCCATGTCGGAAAAAAAAGCAATAAAAATAAGAAAGCAAAAAAAAATTATACTTCAATCTGCACTCAGGTTCCATCAATTCTTTCTTTGGAGGCAGATTGCAAGTCCTTCAGAATTATCTTGGATCATTATATTGATCAGAATAACTAAGCCATTCATAGTTCATCATCCTATGATTTTTTTAATTGTTCAGTTGTTTCAGTTGTGTTTGACTTTCATGACCCCATTAGGCTTTTCTTGGAAAAGATACTTCAGAGCAGTTTGCCATTTCCTTCTCCAGATCATTTTACAGATGAGGAAACTGAGGCAAGTAGGTTTAAAAGACTTACCCAGGGTCACACAGCTAGTAAGTGTCTGGGGCCAGATTTGAACTCAAAAAGATGAGTGTTCCTGACTTCAGGCCTTGCACTCTATTCACAGTGCCACATAGCTGCCCCTTTCAAATATTTATGTTCATTTTGTATTTTTTTTCATACATTTTCCTATGTTGTAAAAGCAACAGCCACTCAAGACTAGGTAGGTATTTTTTTGTTTGTTTTCCTTTAAAAGATCCATGAAATTAAAATATTTTGGAGCCAATTCTTGAATCATTGATGTAGTTTCCTGACAGTCTAAATAAAAAACATTATACAGGAAGGAGGCAAGAGTTACTCTCTCAAACATGACTGGTAGATTGGCATGGTCAATACCAAACTGAATCAATGAATCTAGCCTATATTTGTCTTGTTTAAATATGCTATCTTGTTTGCATGTTGTGTCTCCCATTAGACTGTGATCTTCTTGAGAGCAGAGATTGTTTTTTTGGTTCTCTTTGTATTCCTAGTCCCTAGCACAATGCTTCATTAACAATAGGCATTTAATAAATTCCTGTTGACTAACAAATTGTATTCTTGCAGATTATTTTCCCCATGCTGTGGTTAAGTAAACCTTCCTTGGCTAGTAGCTAGATGATCTACAAATCTCACTATATTCTAGTCTTGATCCCTAATCATCAGCCCTGAGCAAATTGAGTATGCTCTACTCCATCATGAACAAAAGATTCTTGACTTATTGGCCAACCTACTAGTGATAGGTGTCAGTACTACTCTGTAACAATTCTTAGAAAATACAAATAGCCTGTCACCAAACCCATACTCAAAGCCTTTAGGGAATGATGTATTGCCAAGTGTATTGTCAGAGACCTCAAGATCCCAGAATCATCATCTTGCCTCAGTGAGGCACCAAGGAAGGATTTTATTGAAATAATAATCAAAATGTCCTTGTTGCTCAAAAACATCTAATCCAGTGGTTCCCAGACTTTTTTGGCCTACTGCCCCCTTTCCAGAAAAAATATTACTTAGCCCCCTGGAAATTAATTTTTTTAAATTTAATAGCAATTAATAGGAAAGATAAATGCACCTATTAGTCATCACTGCCCCCTGGATTGCTGCAGCACCCACCAGGGGGCGGTAGCGCCCACTTTGGGAATCACTGAAAAGGAATGAATATTTGAACAAAAGAGAACATAATTTTAGGGATTTTAAAAAGAATTAGGTGAAATGTTTTTTCACTTGAATGATTTGATATTCCACATGAAACTGTTTTTAAAAATCACAGTTAAAATAAATAAAAGCTTGCATTAGAGTCAACTTTCATTTGTTTGTTCAATACACATTTGGTGAACATCTGTATGGCATTGCATGTGTCAGATGTTTCAAATGAAAGAAAGGGCACACCACAGATGAAAGAGGAGAGAGAAGAATGATTACCACCAAATTTAGAATTTTGGCATCATCAAGAGGGACTCTGATATGTAGAGAGTGTTTTGCAAAGAGCATGAAAAGTTTTTGTTTTGTTTTGTTTTAAATCTGGAACAATTGGAGAGCCACAGGCAGGAGGAAGGAGACCTGGGGAACTGAGAAGGGATATTGTCAGTGCACTCCAACAGGAGGGACAAAAGAAGAGACAACAAAGTACAGTGATGTTTCTAGGATATTTCTAAGTACAGTAAAGTTCATGGGATCCTATTGAACCCACAGATTTGACAATTATCTTCACTGATCTCACATGTAGAGAAGCTTTTGCTGAATTCCATGATGCAAATAGCTAAGTGATTGAACCCCTCTCCTAATATTCTCTTGGATTAGTGGTGATAACCTCTCTGGAAACTTTAATTGTAGGCTGTGTTTATTTTTGCATAGGGGAGAGAATGATTTTGCTATCTAATTACCTCATTATTTGCATTTTAATGTGTTAATTTGTACTTCTGATTTCCATTTGTTCATTCTTACTGAATCTAGTAATAGATGGCTTTATATTGGTTGAGAAACTGTGGAAAGCAGAACTAATTACCCCAAAGCAATCAGTACTCAGCATGGGGCAATGGGAATGTGTACTGGGTTTTAAGATTAGTATTTGAATTCTGTCTGTGCCATCAACTAACAATTCCATTAAAATTCAGTTTTTCCTTTCCTTGTCCAAATGCAATAGTCTTTTTATAACACCATACTTCTCTTTATCTCAATCTATCTTCATACCACAGACAGACTTTCTTTCTGATTTCTATTATTTTTCAGTCATGACTCTACTTGGGTTTTTTTGAGCAAAGATACTAGAGTGGTTTGCCATTTCCTTCTCCAGCTTATTTTACAGATGAAGAAACTAAAGTAAATAGGGTTAAGCGACTTGTCCAGAGACACAAAACTAGTACATGTCAAGATCAAATTTGAACTCAGGAAGACTAGTCTTCCTTACTCCAGGTCCACCATTCTAAGAAGTGTGCCATCTAGTTGCCCCTTCTGTATAAATGTGATTAGGTCAGTCTTATGCTCAAAAATTATTTATGATGCCTTGTTACCTACTAATTAAAGTTCCAATTCTTTCCCCTTATATTCAAGACCTTCTATAATTTGATTTCATTCTCCATTTCAAGCCTTATATTAGTCTCTGCATGGACTGTCATCCCCACCCCCAAACATCCCCCCCAATCACTGCCAATCTGTACTATTTCAGTGTCTTATTTGGCCACATTGCTCATCAGTTCCTATGCCTAGTGCATCCTCTTTATTCCACTTTCTTGTTGATTTCCTACTCATCTTTTGAAATTCAGTTCACATGTCACATCCTCCAGGAAGGTTTCCTTGAGTCATGATGCTTTTAAATCATCTTTCTGTCTTCAAAAGGCATTTGGCTGTATACCTCTCAAATGCACATATAAAACTGTTACAATCACTTGAATTATAATAATAGCTAGCACTTATGGAGTACTTTAAGGTTTTCAAAATACTGTATAAATATTCCATATAATAATAATAGTAATAGTAATAAATAAAATTTATATTGTGATTATTATGTACCAGGCATGGTGCTAAGTGATTTACAATTATTATCTCATTTGATCCCACAATAAGCCTGGAAATAAGGTGTTATTATAATCATCCCTATTTTATGTATGATAAAATTGAGGTGTACAGTGGTTAAGTGATTTACCCTGGGTTATACAGCTAGTAAAGTAGCTGAAGCAGGATTTGAACTTGTGTCTTCTTGACTCCTGGTCCAGAGTTTTGATGCACTGTACCAATTAGCTGCCTTTTAACCTTACAACTCCTCAGCTTTCAAGCCCATAAAAAGTGGAAAAAAGAAGGAAGAGTCAGAGACAGAGAGGAAGAAACAGAATTCACACATGCAATAGGATTCCTTTAATTAATTAAATTAATACAAATTCCTTTAATCGTACTTTATAGGATTTTAAATGCAACATGGATTCAATCAATTCTTCCCCTGTGCCCTCACTAAATTTAGTACGTTGGCTATAATCTGAATGGCATCAATCAACTCCTTTCAACATCACTGTTATAATAGAATTGCTCTCTAGTGGCTGTTTCTTGACAATGGCAAAGATTTGGTGAACTATGGTCAACTTCCTCAGCCCCTTCATCCATTGTTCAAATGTTGTCACGAAAATGAAGACTTTTTTCAGTTTCTTTCTGCTGTGTCATATAATGTTGGTTAATGGCCTAGGAAATAACAGGATGTGGTATATCATAACATGTCATATATTCTGCTGAATCAGACTTTCCTTTCTCTTCAGTTTTATTCTTCTTTTGGTGCCTGGCACTTACTCCAAAGATGCCATCCCTTTAGAAATTATGAATGACTAATTAAGGTAAAAAGCCAGTGGTGTTATCTCTACTCTTCATTCATCACTAAATTTCTTTGACCCCATCTCCAGCAACTTCAGTCTAGTCTGCTATATTTGTGTTCCCTTACTCTTTATTTCAATTCATTCCTATCATAAGCCAGCTATCATTTGGTTGAATTATCCCTCTTAACTCCTCTAGTTATCCATTTTGCTATTTAGATAGCTTAAGACATCTGGGAACAGTCAGGGAGAAGATTTAACCCCACATAATACCAGAACAATTATATTCAAAATTTTGGGGCATGGCCCCAATAGGTTAACTATTTTGTATTCACAGAACTTTGTACCTCTCCTATCAACTATATTAAAATTTATGGTAGTTTTTTATGCACCTGTCATATCTTCTAATAGAATATAAACTCCATGAGAGCAAGAACTTTCTCGTATTCGTCCTTATGAGACTAGTACATCATAGTCACAGAAATGTTTGTTGAATTAAATTATTTTACTCAACAGTGAGGGAAAATTTCAAGCTAAGGAAGATTCAAAAAGTTAAAGAATCAATGATCTCTACCCTAAGTGGACAAGTAGAAGGAAAAGACTCCAATACATCACTACAGTACACATTATTATATGACATGTGCATAAAAGAGTTGTAATGGTATCAAGCTATAGAGGACCTTGAATGGCAGAAAAGCTCATGACCATGGATTGTTTGAATCTATGTTACATCTAAATCCCCATAGTACCATGATTAAGGGAATTTGATTGGGAAAATGGTGGTAACAAGGCATATGTCTCTGAAGCCAAGGGAGGAAGAGAGACTTTTTAGTAGGAAGGAGTGGTCTATAGTATCAAAAACTGCAAGGAGGATAGTTAAGGAAGATGAAGATTGACAAAAGCCCATTTGATTTGGAAATTAGGAAGCTACCTTAACAAAAATAGTTACAGAAGAATGTTGGAGATGGGACACAGATTGGAAGAAGTGGAGAGTGAAGAAATATTCTTAAATTGTGATCATTCCTGATAGTATTGAGGTCTTGAAAAGCCTTCAATACTTTAGAAAATTGGGGAAAACTTATATAGGCTTTATTTTTCAGGGGAGGTAGCCTACTCTTTCAATGTCATCATTTCCTGGGCTCTTTTTCCATGAGTGACAATGGAAACATTATTACTGGTACAGAATTTCCTCAGGCTGATCTTTGAAAATGGCAAGACTTCCTATAACTTTGATTCGCGTAGGAATATTTAATAACCAATGCCACACCTTAATGTTGAAGTATTAAATGCAACAGAAAAATCCTGGAAAGCTGATGCAACTCATAGGAAAATCTAAGAGTATCTATGGGGAATTCCAATGTTCCTGAAAGCTGAGTAGGATTGCTTTCATTTATGTTGTTCCTGAATACTCTGGGGAATCCTAAGAAGTTCTCGGTTGGGTTGATTTTGCTTTGCTATGAAAAATATTATTGTAATTATTTCCTTTAGTGAGTAAAAAGATACTGCCCTGAATTAGAAGTTTGAGAGACTAATGTAGATCAAAGAGTAGCAAATATATATAATAGAACCTTGGCTAGATTATTACAAGCTCCATTTAAAGCCAAAAAAACATTAGCAAGCTATTATTTAAGGAATGTGACCCCATCTGAAATTTCCATTTCCTTTACTGACCAAGTGTCTTCTTTGTTATCTCTTTGCTTATTAATTCAGCAAATATTTACTCAGGATACAAAGATGAAAAAGAAAGAACCCTTGTCTTCAAGGAACCTACCACACACACACAGATAAGTAAGTACAAAAATATACTATTCTATAAAACAAATTTAATAAAGAAAGATTATTAATGGGGGTAGAAAATCCTGAAAAGCCTCCTGTAGGTGGTAACAATTAAGATAGTCTTTGAAGGAATGAGGAGTACAAGAAATAAAAGGAGTGCATTTTTTCCAGGAAATAACTAGCAAGTCAGTTTGCATAAAACCAAGTACATGGAGGGGAGTCAAGTTATTGAAGACCAGAAAAGTAGATGGGAGCCATATTATAATTGGGAGGGAAGCTTTAAATGTAAAATTGACAATTTTATATTTTATCTCAGCAAGCTACTGGAGATTTTTTCCTAGAGGGAGTTTTTAGTAACATTTGAGTTTTAGTAACATCATTCTGGTAGCTGTTTGGAAAGAGGCTTGTGATGGAGAAACTGGAAGCAGGAAGACCAATTAGGTGACTTTTACAATAGTTCAGGTGATACTGAGGGTCTGAATTAGAGTAGAGTGCATGAGAAGAATTAAGGAAATGAGAATGAAAAATAGGGAGGACATAGAAATGCCAAGATTTGTCATCTTCTAGGATATGGAGATTAAAGGGAGTAAGAATCAAGATGATTTTGAGGTTATGAAACTGAGTGACTGGAGATATGATAATGACCACAATAAAACCATGGAATTTTATAGAAGTGATAGATTTGAGACTGACATGAGAGAATTATCATGAATGTCCATTTTTGGGCATGTAGAGTTTGAGATGTACAGGTAATATCCAAGTTGTTGTTCAAGTTGTATTCAAGAGAGAAACTGTTATGATTATAATAACCGATAGTTTGGAGAAGCAGATAAATGTTTCAGGGCCAAATAGTGCTTTAAGTTAAGAGCCAGAGAATTGACAGGCTACAGTGAGGAAAGGAGGGGGTAAAACACTCCTGGCTCTCAAACCCCTCCCCCTCTAACTGCTTCTTCTTCAGTTGGTAATGAAGACAGCAATAGGATTCTTCTGGTAAGTTTCTCTTATGGCTGAATCCCCAATAATGTTCCTTTCTTAAATTTATATTCCTCTCAGGTCAGTTAGAGGAGATATATAGAAATTATTTATCTAACTGTTGAGGACAGAGGAGATCTTAAACTGGCAGCCAACAGGATTCAATCAAGAAGTTCAGACTGAATTGTAAGTATCTTCCAAATGATTATCAGGCACAGCTTTGAAGGTAAAAAGTTATATTAGGAATTAACAAGGAAAATTATATAAATCCAGGAGGGGTTTAGGATAAATGAAGGTGCCCCTAAACTGTTAAATTGATGTCCCCTTCTTCCTCCTCACTGGAGAAGATGAAGCACTTAACTAAAACTGGCTCTAATGCTATAGATAAATATCTTACTCTCTAATTACTAAATAATTATATAACTATATTAATGAAGAATAAAATTGACAAATAGGCTAACTCTATGAGTAGAAACTACTGGCTTAAGCTACAATGGTTTCTCATGGGAAACCCCAAGTCAAGAGAAACAAGCAAATTATCTGCTCACATCCAATCCCACCAATTAACTGACTTCAACCCTTCTCAACTGCCCCTCACCCCAAAGTTCTCCAGGGGGGTCCCCTGGAATTCTGGGTGAGGCTCTCCCTGTACCTTTGCAGGGATTCCATGCTTTGCATCTGCACACAACAAAATGAGTACCAAAGTTGCAAATTTGGAAGTCACTTGAATAGAGATGATAATGGGACCATCAGAAAAGAGCCTAGGTGATTCTATGATTCAGCAATGATCACTGAGAAGAAATGGTCATACAGGTAGGGGAAAAACTTTCTATTTCCTGTCCATTCTTGAATGTTAAACTCTAATCTCATCTCTTCCATTTGGTATTCTTGATAGTTTCAAGTCTAAATGAATTTTCTCATGAATAAAAGATAAATGACTTTTAAATGTCTCAGTTTCCTCATCTATAAAAGGGAAGGAGTTGGATTCAGTGAGTACCAAGGCCCTACTTGGCTTTAAATCTATGATTCTAAGAGCCTGTGCTCTTCATTTATGAATAAGGTTAGGGTCTTTAATGATAAACTCTTTGTAGTTTTGGGAAGCTGTGACCTGATTTTGAATTAAAGTTATATCATTCAATGATTTGTTCTTCAGCTTTGAATCAGGGCTTTATTTCTTTTTTGTTGATGGTATATACAAGAAGGAATGGAGAAAATATTAATTATGCAGATTAACCTTAAAAGCATATCATGCATACATTTCTTTTGAGGCCAATTGTTAAATATTTGCTAGTCCATCCCTGAATATAATTATCTACAGTTTTTTTATTATTAAAAATTTTGAATGCTTTGTATGAAATCTTTATAAATGACCTCTATATGGATAGATCACTAGTCTTCTTATCTTTTGGTAATAAATGTGTGATGCTTTTGGTTAATAAAGACATAATCAAGTGATTCAGAGAGGAATTTGGTTAGATGCTTATTCACATAGTGTTTGACATAACATTTACATAGCAAATAATCATAGATTTCAGTAAGCCCTAATTCTTTCAAGTTTTGTAAAGAAAATGGAATTTGTAACCTTTTCTGATGCAACTGGTTCTGCCATTGATTATGTTAACAGTGCAGAAATTTCCTGTTTTGTGTTTGACCCAACTTGTGCATTTTTTTTTTTTTTGCATTGGACTCATTTTGTTTTTATTGTTGACTTCCTTCTCCAGAGTTTCTCTCTCCTTCAATTTTTTTTTTCTCCTCAAACTTTTCCATTGTAGTTCTTGACTGATGACAAATTGTCCTTGCTCTTTGTGCCATTTTAGCCCTCTATATAGCCATAATATTTTGGCTTTCTCTAACAATTGCTGATTAAGGGTATCGAGAATTTCTGTTATAGTTTAATTTTCCAATTCCATTCATTCCTCATGCTAATTTGTCCTCGCCTTCCATCAGAAAATAAGTTTTTCAAGTTTTCTACTCTGTTTCTTGGCTAGATATTGATAAAATCTTTCGACATATTTCCATAAGTATTTTTTTGTTTTTGTTTTTCATAACAATTCTGTTTATGGTGGTATCTGATGCCTCTCCTTGAAAATATCTCTAAATATCTCCAACTTTCTGAATATGTGCCTTACTGGGTCAATAGCCATAGCAGGCTGTTAGACAGATGTTTTGTGAAGCTCAAATGAGATAATGGTGTAAAGTACTTTGCAAATCTCAAAGCACAAGATACATGTTATTTGCTATCATCATCAATAGCCGGTCCCCAGGCTTCCAGTCTGGTGATGACTCCATGCCCTAAGCTTTCTGTTACATTCTTGCTGAACCCAAGCTATGTTTATAGAACAGTACAGGAGTATGCTGGTAAATGTTAAACAGTGGTTTGGGGTAGAGGGAGAATGTATGCACACACTCTTTGAAGTTTAATATTCATTATTAACACTTTCAAAATTTAGTAATCCTTTCATTAGCTGATTAGAATTGACTCCAACACAACCCTGCTGTTGTGCGAGATCCTGAAACTTTATTGTACTGTAAAATATTGTAGGAGGATAAATTTGTTCATTATGGTTATGGCAGGTGTCAAGGTTTTTAGAACTTACTTTATTCTGATATAGCTTTTCTATTAGTTGGACTCATGCTATCAAACTAAAAATTGCTTCTTGAAATTACTATCTATGCCCATTTCCTCCAAATTTTTTTAAAAATCAAAATTATTTTCACCATGTTTCATTGTTTGATGGCCATGCTATAGTCAGTAAAGTAGGTAACATTTAGTAAGCACTTACTATGTGCCAGCTACTTATTGTGCTAAGCCCTGGGGATTCAAAGAAAATTCATTAAGTAGTGTCTTTACCTTTTCTGAGCCTTTTCTTTTTTCCACTCTCATTGCATGTAATAATAAATAGAATATTAATTATTAAATAGCAGAGAAATTAATTTACATTTAGTTATAAAAGATAAAATTATAATTTTACCTCTTCCAGGAAAGGTTTTTTAAGGAAGAGATTTGCAGGGTAATTTAAACTCAAATGAACACAGTTCTCAAGATGGAATATCAGGCAAGTTGACAAGGATGATAGGAGGCTAGAAATATCTCAATACCCCCTCAAATCAAAGCATTCAAGTAAACTTCTATTCTACCTACGTAAGTCATCTTTGTACCTGCTTATTCCCAAAAAGTAACTTAAGATCATAGTAATAGGAAAGATTAGAATTGATTTCTCCTCCTAATATGCTAAAAAATCTCCAAGGTTCAATGTCTAAATACTTTCCAGGAATATTAGTAGCATGGGCTTATGCACATACTTGGCTTTCTTTTAAATGGAGGGAATTTCCTCATGAGATTCCAGAGAATGATAATGACTCTATTATTTTTGCTTTGCTCATCAAGTATCATAACTACATGACAAGCATGAGGCCTTTTTACCCACAGAGATTCTGACAACAGCTAGGTTTTATATAGCTATCACCAAATTCAAACATAGGCCCTCTTGATTTTTCCCAGTCATTGATCAGTATTTTTTAATTCTGACTTTTTGTAGCCAAACACCTTGAGCAAACTACTCTTCCATTTTCCTCCCTTAAAAAAATGAATCTCAGAGTTGGAAGGTGCCTAAGAGATTAACTAGACCATCACCAAATTTTATAGATGAGGAGACTAAGATCCAAAGTAGAAAAAAAAAACATGATCCATGGGTCCAGGGAACAACAGAAGATACTCAAAGTTAAAAATTTTATTATAGAAGAAGCTAGGACTAGACCTGTCATATCCAAATTCCAAAAGATAATTTGGAGATAGGCGGCAGGGATCTTGAAGTAATTACAAAGGTTGCTAAGGACAAAGCTTTTTTCATTACACAAGGTGGAAGATGAATAGACAATCTTTAATCATATCAGTTCTTTTCACAGAGTTTGTACTTTTCTTCCCTTAAAGCACAACTGCTGGGTTCAAAGAGGCTATGGTGGCATGGATCTAGGCATGGAATTTGAATTGGTTTATGTCCAAGGGGAACCTACTTCTAGTGAGATGTGGCTGCCTTCCTATTTTCACTTATATTGGCTCATTATGCTCTCCAGATCTGAGATCCAGTGAAAACTTGATTAAGACTCAGGCTATGGTTCATACCCAGGTCTTCCCAAAAGGACAAATAAAGGAGGCATTCAACCTATAGCATGAATAACACATAGGTTGCTGTTGTTCAATCTTCATTTTTGAAGAGGACCAGTGACATGAAGGGGTGATGTTTTATCTCCAGAGTAAACTGGATTCAAGTGAGACAGAGTTGCCCAAAGTCATCAGTCTCACTCACCAAAGTCCAGTGGCATGACAAAAATCATAATGACTGTGATGGCCTGGGATGCAGTGGATGACCTTGGCATCTTCGATGTTTGACCAAGTTCTAAGTACTCCACAGTGCCTACTCCAGCCACCTTCATGACCATTGGAACAAATTCTTCTCACCCATACATTCTGCCAGGGAAAGTCTTCATGTGCTTGAGGTAGACATTCCCCTACCCCAATTCACTGACAGGTTTGAGGTCTGAAGGTTACCCTAAACTTGGTTTAGCCTGCCTGGTTACTAGGGTATTACTGCTACAAATGCTGCAGCTTCTTGGAGCCACAGGAGAGAGTAGAGTGAACAGTAAACACCGAAGGTAGATGCATAGCTTGAAAAGGGCTCAACAAGCCCTCACACCAGAGGTGCTAGTCCTCCTGGTACATGTTATACACCCAGAGATGTTATACACCCAGAGATGGTTGGCAGATGACCGGAATATCCCTGGTTGAGATAAATGATGGAGATAGATGAAATATGCCTCAAAAAAGGACAGTGTTGAATGATGCTCTAAGGAAGATGATCTAAAAATAGCAGTAAAGAACCTGAGAGAGGTACATCACTTTTATAAGTGTAGGCAAGCAAGGAAACAACAAATCAAGGCCTAATTTATAGTATTTGCTAGATTTTCAGCCATTGGTCCTCATATTGAAATTTTAGCCGTTGTCTCTGAGCTTGGGTGAACCTAAATTCAGTATATACTCCTGGGGGCTATATACTTCAAGACAGCTAAGTGGTGCAGTGGCTAGAATGCTGGGCCTGGAGTTAGGAAGACCTGAGTTAAAGTCCACCTTCAGACACTGACTAGCTATGTGACCCTGGGCAAGTCACTGTGTTTGTCTCAGTTTTCTTATCTGTAAAATAAACTAGAGAAGGAAAGGGAAAACCATTTCAGCATCTTTGCCAAAAAAACCTCAAATGGGACCATGAAGAATTGCACACCACTAAAAATGACTAAACAACAAAAAATACTTTACTCCAAAGAACTATCCTAAGAAAACTATTTTGTAAGGAGTCAAAACATTCATAATGTGAACTATTATTGTGATGTAAAGGAGGTGAATGATTGTGCATTTTCTCTGTCCTCAGTAGTAAGTATCCTCAATCTTTTGCTTAACTTCTCTAATTTATGAGGCAATTCTTGTAAGCAAAGTTGTTCCTTACACTTTTGTGTTGCAAAATGAATAGATTTCATAGCACGAACATAAAAGTGATGTTCTAAAAATGATCCAGAATGATATGGTTGAAAGTCAGAGGACTTGACTAAGTTCCCTATACCTGTGTGAACTTGAACCTCAATGACCTTATGTCCTTTGGCCTTGGTTTCTTTACCTATTAAATGAAAGAGTTGGGCTTTAAAATCCTTACCAGTTCCTAATCTATGATCCTGTGATGCTGGCCTCATATCTGGCACTGGAAAGACCTAGGATCATATTTGAGAAGTCTCCTGGACAAAGTATACACATGTAGAGAATAATGAGTTTAGGATAAGAATCAAGTAAATCCGTGTCACCTTCTAAGGGTGGGCCAATGGCTAAGCTTCAGTGCATGAGGGTCTTTGGCTCTGCTGTGAACTTCATGAAACCAAAATAAAAATCCCCTTAAATTTAGGACTGGGATTAAGCCTTGAAAAAATTGTGAAGTTAGGAAGTTTGTCTCCCCTCAAAAAGCATCTTTTCTTCAATTCACTTCCCCTTATTCAGATACTCAGCATTCTTGTGTTCTCTCTATTCCTTCTCCTTCCATCAAATCTACTTTGGGGGAATGATGACCTTTATCAATAATTTTTACCAGTAGCGTCAAACTCAAATAGAAATGTCCCATTAAATCATATCTAAGAATCCAATCAGGTACATATTGACTTATCATTATCTACATTCTAATGTATTTTTATTTATTTTGTCAAATGTTTCCCATTTTAATCTTTCAGACCAGTCAATAGGGACTGAAGTGATTGACATCACTGCTTTACATCTCATTATTTTTTCAAACATTTTATTTTATTTTTAAAATTTCAAGTTTTACAAAACAAGCATTTCCATAAACAAAAAAGATTGTATATGAATGAAATCATAAATCTCTTATATATTTAGTTTACTTTTCTTCATATCTTCATAATGAATTCCACATGAAACTTTCAAAGATTTCCTGCTTGTCTGTATTTTCTTCTGGATATCCCATTCTCTTCTTTTATTTATTTATTTACTTATTCATTCATTTACTTATTAATATAATTTATCTACAAATGTTCCAGTCTCTCCCTTCCTTCCACTCATCCCAGAAGGTATCATCTAGGAGACCAATTTGTTCATACAAATGAAGTCGTCATGTTTTCCCTTTCAGTTCACTCTCTGGAGGTAACATTCATAATTTATTCTTCCAGTATTAATTGTGCAGCTGTATATAATGTTCTTTTGGTTCTACTCATTTAGTTGTTCATTATCTCATGCAGTTTTTCCAATTAAAAAAATTAGCCTGTTCATTGTTTTGTATGGTGTAGTAGTATTCCATCACAATTGTATACTACAATTTGTTTAGCCATTCCTCAATTTGATGGGCATCCCCTCAATTTCTAATTCTTTGCCTCCTGAAAGAGAGCTCCTATAAGTATTTTTTTTTTAACCCTTGTACTTCGGTGTACTGTCTCAAAGGTGGAAGAGTGGTAAGGGTGGGCAATGGGGGTCAAGTGACTTGCCCAGGGTCACACAGCTGGGAAGTGGCTGAGGCGGGGTTTGAACCTAGAACCTCCGGTCTCTAGGCCTGACTCTCACTCCACTGAGCTACCCAGCTGCCCTCCTATAAGTATTTTGAAATATATGGTTTCTTTTCCTTTTCCCATGATCCTTTGGGAAACAGCCCCAGCAAGGGTATACATAGTTTTATAACTCTCTGGGTGTAATTCCAAATTGCTCTCCAAAACGGTTGGATCAGCTCACAGCTCCAACAGTTTCCACCACATTCTGAATTTAAGCCATTGATGCACCTCACAGAAATAATTTTTTTTAACATTTATTAATATACATTTTTAACATGGTTACCTGATTCATACTCCTCTTATCCCCTTCACCCCCCCCCCCCGCACTCCCCCCACCCATGGCCAATGCGCATTTCCACTAGTTTTATCATGTGTCCTTGATCAAGACCAATTTCCAAATCGTTGGTAGTTGCATTGCTGTGGTAGTTTCGAGTCCACATCCCCAATCATGTCCGCCTCAACCCATGTGTTCAAGCAGTTGTTTTTCTTATATGTTTCCTCTCCTGCAGTCCTTCCTCTGAATGTTCACAGAAATAATTTTAAGACTTTTCTCCAATCAAAAACTGAAGCTCATCGTAATCTTTGAAAATCAGTAATTTTGGGGGGTTGAAGGGAACTTCTATGTCAGACCCTGAAATATCACTAACAATCAGAGACATAATTGGTATAGAAGATCAGGGCTTTGCCTTGGGATGGGAGATTTATACTATCTGCTGATCAGCCACTGCAATCCTTTGAACTAAAAAATAGTAGTGTAGTTCAAAGGAAGGGGCAGGATGTCAAGAATAGGGGATAGAAGCACTGGGAGAGAGCTTGGACTTGCATTCCTAGGACAAAGATAAGGAAGACCTAATCTGTTTTCTGATAGGAAGCAATAACAGCCCTTATATAATACCTGGCCCCTTCCCAATAATCTTATCACATGAGCCCAAGGAGTAATAGTACTAGTGGTTGAGAAGACCTCTCCCAGCAGCCCATGAAAGGGGAAGGGTCCTCCTTCAGGTGAGGCTTATTTTGAATTATTCTGTATTTCTTTGTGAGGGAAAAGGGGGCACATTTTAAGGATCTCAATTCCTTCCATATTTGGATGACTGAGCTATTTTGGGTAAAGGGATACATTTTCTACCATTTCTCAATTGTTTCTCCCCACCCCAATCCTCCCATTCCCTCACAAGGATCTATGGGCTTTGGGGAAACTTCTTCAGGAATGTTAAGGAAAAGAAAGGAGCCCTTACTAATGGGTTATGTCTTTCTGGGAGAATTTCCTGAAATAAGCATTCCTCATTTTTGTCTTTGGATCCTGAACACCTATTACTGTGGTAAATATTTAGTAAATGTTGAATCCATTGATCACAGAGACTTTTCCTCAAAGTTTTTACCATCCCAAGTGATTTAGTCTCTGTTTAGACCTATGATGGAAGTGGATAGATGGATGGATTTGGATCCCATGTGTACCTGGAAGAACCAAGGGAGCCCCTTTCCTTATGTTTAGCTACTTGCATGGATATGTAGTATCCTATTTTAGTCTCTCCCTTGAGATTTAGTTCTGTATTTTCTGAACTTTTCAAATGGAATATGCCATATGCATTTCAATCTCAACATGACCAAAACAGAAGTCATTCTCTCTTTGCCCCCCCAGATTCTGTCCTCTTCTGAGCTTCCTCATTTCTGTGAATGGTGGCATCATGTTTCCAGTCAGTTTCACAACTTTTGTGTCATCCTTGACTCTATTCTTGGTCACCATATCTATCTCATGAATTGCCAAATCTTGCCATTTCTACCCTCATAGGTCTTGTAAGTTATTTTCTTCAATCATCTAACTACCATATTTATTCAAGACCCTCTTCACCTTTGCCCTGGACTATTGCAAAAGTCTTTCTTTTAGAAGTCTTTCTTTTTTTATTTTTTATTTTAAACCCTTAACTTCTGTGTATTGGCTTCTAGGCAGAAGAGTGGTAAGGGCTAGGCAATGGGGGTCAAGTGACTTGCCCAGGGTCACACAGCTGGGAAGTGTCTGAGGCCAGATTGAAACTAGGACCTCCCGTCTCTAGGCCTGACTCTCAATCCACTGAGCTACCCAGCTGCCCCAGAAGTCTTCTTTTAGAAGTCTTGACCATCTCTAACCCATTTTTCACATGGATGCCTCTTGTACAGGCATGGCTGTGTCATTCCCCTAATTAATAAAGTCCAATGGCTCCTTATTCCCTTTGGGATCAAATGTAAACTACTCTTTTTGACATTTAAAGCCCTTTACAATCTGGTTCCAATCTAATCTCCAGGACTTAATATTTCTACCCTTCACACCTTCTATGGTTCACTCAAATGTGGTCTTCTTACTGTTCTTCATATATCTCCCCACTCCATGCCTTTGTGCAGGTTATCCCCAACCTCTTAGAATCCCTGTTACCACTTTCTATACTAAGCTTTCTCTGATTTTCCCCAACAGATAATGTCTTTCTTCCCAAATTATCTCATATCTGTTTCATATCTCTCTCCACATATACATGTTGTCTTCTCTAGCTATTCTGTGAGCTTCTAAAGGGCAAGGCATTTGTCTTTGTAACCTGAGGACTGAGTACTTATTCAGTGCTCAATGACTGTTCCAGGGTGAGTGATCTCATAGCCCTGTCCCAGTCAATGAACACACTTCTCCTTATCTTCACAACAATCTTAAGACATATGTGTTTTTACTTATTATTCCCAATTTATAGTTGAAGAAACTGAGACAGAGGTGTAAGTGACTTGCCCAGGGTCACACAGCTACCAGGTGTCTAAGGCTAGGATTTTTTTTTTAAAAGAAAAAGAGGAAGAAAGGAGAGGGGAATAAATTAAAACAATTAAAAATTTTTAATGATATTAAATGCAGTGTTCCATACCTATCCCTTCTCTTGTCTCCAATTTCTGCACAAGAGTGTCTTTTCCATCACTTCTTTCAGGCCAGGCTTGTTCTTTGTAATTTTGCAACTTTCATTTTCAGTTGTTTTGTGGTCATTCTTTCCATTTAAGTCATTATAATTATTACCTATATTGTTTTCCTATCTTTGCTTAGTTCACTTAATGATAGTTTAGATTATATAAAAGTTTAAAATTTTTCATATATTAAAACTAATGTAATTAACAATAACAAAAAAAGGCTAACTAAGAGAGAAAAATTTTATTCATCAATGATCTCTGAATATAGCCTGATATGTGAGGCATATGGATAATTGGCAAAAATATATGACTAAGTTATATTCCCTAAAAGAAGATATGCAAATTATCAACAATTATATAAGTTTACTCCAAATCAGTAATAGAATAAATGCAAGCTTAAGCAATTCTGATTTTTTTTATGGTCTTTAACTTAGTGAAGATGACAAAAGATGACAGACAATGTTGGAGGAGTTAGGAGAAAAGAGTATATTAATGCATAACTGGCAAAGTTGTGAATTGGTCTAGCCAATCTGGAAAGCCATTTTGACTCATGCTTCAAAAAAATGAATAAACTTAATACCCTTTGACCTAGACATCCAACTACAGATCATATGTTTCCAAAGAGATCAATCACAAGAATAACAGTCCCATATATGCCATGATATTCAAAACAACATTCTGTCTGATCGCAAGAAAAGAAAAGAAAACAAATGAGGTGCCCATAAATAACCAAACAGTGGTATGTGATCTAATGTCAGTAAGACAAATCAATAAACATTTATTGAGTGTCCATATAATAGGTCTATGTGTAGAAATTTAATGAATGCTTGTTCCTTCTTTCATTTTCTGTGCTTGTGTGGCAAGAAATGATTCATATTAAAAAATCCAGAAAAACTTGGGAAATTTTCTTGGAATTGCATGAAAATCTAAGAAAATGGAACAATATATACAATGATTACATGAATGTAAATATAAACAACCTACAACAAACCAAATCAGTCAGTCATTAAACATTTATTAAGTACCCACTGTATGTAAGGGCATGTACTAAGTGCTGGGTCTACAAAGGGCAAAAAGACTATTTCTTCTCTCAAGGAGTTCATAGAATCCAATGGGAGAAACAACATGCAAACAACTATATACAAACAATATGTGTGTATGTATGTAAATATATTTGATTTTTATCTCTAATTTTTCATATATATTTACATGCATACTGAAAAATTGGAAAAATCAACAATGGAAAAACTTAGAATTAAAATGAATTAGGAAGGCTTCTTGTAGAAGATGAGATTTTTATTAGGACTTGGAAGAAGCCAGGGAAGCTAGGAATAGAAAAAATGAGAGGGAAAAACATTTCAAGCATGGAGGACCGTCAGTGAAAATTCCTGGAATCTATAAATGGAGAGTTCTTTGAAAGGAACAGTAAGGAGGTCAGACTATGGCAGTAGGGGACACAATGTAAGGTATCAGAAGACTGGAAATGTAGGAGGGAGGGAGTATGTTAAGAAGGGGTTTAAATGAGAAAATTTTAGATTTAATTCTGGAAGTGATAGGGAGCAAATGGAATTTATTTAATGGGAGTAGGTCAGGGAAGCATGATAGAACATTTAGAAAGATCACTTTGATAGCTGAATGGAGGATGGACTAGAAAGCGGAGACTTTAGTTAAGGAGCAGCAGGCTTTCCTAATATTCAAAGTATGAAATGATGAGGTCTCATACTAGGGTAGCTTCATTGTCAGAGAGGCATAGCTAAAAGATGTTGTGAAAAAATGGATGAAAGATTAGATATAGGGTATGAGAGAGAATAAGCAGTTGAGGACATCTGGGTCACAATCCTGGGAGACTAGAAGGATGTTGGTGCCCCAGGCAGGTAAAAATAAATAGGAGATTCTCAAGAGAGTAAAATTTAGGGGGAAAAGATAAAAAAGTACAGTTTTGGACTTGTTGAATTTAAGATGGCCACAGGACATTCAGTCTGAAAGGCAGTCAGAGAAGCAAGACTGCAGGTGGACAAAGAAGTCAAGACTGTCTAAGTAGATTTGAGAACATCAGCAAATGGAGAGTATAATATAATCCATGGAACTGATGAGATCACCAACTGAATACTACAGAGGGAGAAAAGAAGAAGCCCTATAACAGAGCCAGTAAGGGCACATAAAGTTAGTAGATTTGACCTGAAGAAGAACCTGAAAAAGAGACTGCGATCAGATTGGCAAGAGGAGAACTAAGAAAGAATGTTGTTAGGAAAATCTAAGAAGACAATATCAAGGGAGAGAGAGAGAGAGAGAGACAGACAGACAGACAGACAGACAGACAGACAGAGAGACAGAGAGACAGAGACAGACAGAGAGAGAGACCTCAGCAGTGTCCAAGGTTTTAGAGAAGGCAGGAAGAAGGAGAATTGGGGAAAAAAACATTGGATTTGGCAATTAAGAGACTTGTAGTAAATTTAGAAAGAACAATTTTCATTGAATGTTGAAGTAGGAAGCCAAACTACAGAGTTCAGAAAAGTGTGAGAGAAAAGGCAATAGAGACAATAATGAAGATGACTTTCTCAAGGAGTTTAGTCACAAAGAGGAGAAATATGGGATGATAGCAAGAATGAATGTGAAGAGACATGGGCATGTTTGTAGGCAGTAGAGAAGCAGCCAGGAGATAGGAATATGTTAAAGATTTGCAAAATAGTGAGGATGATGGAAGGGAGCAAATAATCTATTGGAAAAGATAGCATGGAATGTGATTGCCTATGTATACAGAGGGTTTTTTGCCTTTGCACTTCACTATAAAGATAATAGTAGAAGACATCATCATGATGAGATGAGGAAGAAGGGAGAAAGGGAAACTCAGCATATTGTCTCATTTTTTTCCAGTAAAATATAAGGCAAGATTTTTAGCTGAGAGAGTAGTGGAAGGGGAAGTAAGGGAAGTATAAGAAAGAATGAAAAAGGTTTGGGAAATCTGCTATTGTGATTGGGATGGAAAGTTAGTTAAAGAAGTGTAAAAGGATTGACTTGCTATAATCAACACTCAGTTGAGGCAATGTAACAAATTTGTGGTAGACAAAGTCAGTACAGTTTCATTCAGCAGCACATGTGAAGGAGAGAAAGCAGCAGATGGTGGGAATTATCCAAAGTTTAGGCTTGGCAGGGCAAGAAACTCAAGAGAAGAGGACAGTGTAGAATATAATTGTTTCACCAAGTGGTCAAAATGGAAAAGGGAAGAGAATGTGTCTTACACTGAAGCTTTCTTGAATGTCCATGTGCTTCAGTGTGTATCATGGAAGATGTTCTCTCCTGCCTGTCCTCCTGCTCTTATGATCACCAAGGAGTAAGGGGAATCCAAATGGTGCTCATCTATCATGGGGATGAGTCAGGCTCTCCTTTGATCTCCATCTAACCAGCTTAAAACCATCATATTCTCTATCATTTCCTTGCCGTTTTGCAGCAAAGATGGTGGTGCACTTTTAACCATTCCAAAAAGTGGGAATTGCTCCATATGGACAATAAATGAACCCACCTTCATTTTTCTAAAGCTTCAAGTCATCTATAAAAGAAGAACATGTAAAGAGTTCCTAGGATTGGCAACTTGTCTAACACCTAAACATAATTATTTCAGCTCCAGAATTGGAATTATCTGAAAAGAGACTCTTAAGACTGGTTAACCCTAGATATTTCTTTATTTCCTCACAACTTCAATACTTTGATATCACAGAAAGTTTATCTTCTGACTCTGGACTTCCTCACTATATACCCAAACCAGATACTTCCTTTCTTTCCCATTTTTCAGTCTTTCTTTAATGTGTTATCTTCCCCCATTAGAATGCAAGTATCTTCATGGCAGGAACTATTTCTTTTTGCTTGCTTTTATATCCCCAGTTGTGACTGCTCTCTCCCTCCTCAGTTTACCTCTTGTTATGCTTCGCATCTTTGTCTTAGACTGATAGGGTACCAAATTAGATTGGACCAAACATATTATCTATTCCACCCCCCCTCCCCCCTGTTTTTGCTAATTGGGAAACCAAGATTCAGGAACTGCCTACAGATAGATGGATAACACTTGGGAGTTCAAAGCTGGCTTTAGACATTTACTAGCTGTGTGATCCTGTGCAAGTCATTTAACTCTCCTCAGCTATAAAATGTGGATAATATTGCACCTATTTCCCTGCATCTTTGTGAGGATTAAAGGAGAAAAGATTTGGGAAAGGGTCCGGCAAATAGTAAGCACTTGATAAATGGTTGTTTCCTTTTTTACTATTTGCATAAAGTCCCACAGTTAGCAAGTGTCAGAGCTTGGGTTTCAACACCACAATGTGGGTTCTTTCTACTATTACTTGCAACTTCTCAACAACCCTGATATCATTCATATCTCGTTTGGATAAGACAATGAGGATTCCAAAGAATCCCTGAGGATTTGTAGTGAACCTTGAATTCCAGGTTTTGATTATACCGTTTTAGCAAATTCCTTTATTATTATCCTGAACAAGATGTCTAGCAGAAACTTTGTTCTTCAGTTCTAGTTAAAGAAGGGCAT
This sequence comes from Gracilinanus agilis, assembly GCF_016433145.1. Lineage (NCBI taxonomy): Eukaryota > Metazoa > Chordata > Mammalia > Didelphimorphia > Didelphidae > Gracilinanus > Gracilinanus agilis. The sequence goes on from NC_058135.1 coordinate 30,357,904, forward strand.
CATGACTTCTGTGAATGCAAGGGAAAAACTATTTTGACAGTTACTCAGCCTCTGTAATTAAACATGTTATCACTTGCAGCTTCACCCAGATAAGTAAGAGCCTTGTGGATTCCATTTCATCCTAATTCTCTTTTCAAAGTGGTTAATAAAATGAAGTGATATCAAAGGGGAAATCTTAAGTAAGCTTTAGTGGACGGGAAGGTAACGCCTTGTATACGTGCCACAGGTCCTCCTTGTGCAATGTTATTTTTTCTGTCTCTCTGGAATTCTAATAGGGGTGTGTGTTTGTTGTGGGGGAAGGGGCTGTGATTTTCAGACTTGGTTAGTTTTCTGACCATCTCCCTCCACCTTCATTTTACAGATGAAAAATCTAAGATGCAAAGAAGTTAAGCAACTTTCTCAGTCACACACTAAGTTGCTGAACCTAATTTCAAACCCAGGTGTGAATCCAAATCCCAAAACTCCTTGCTTAGAGGGCCCTTAGTAGAAGTACCCTGTCTATTTAATTCATGGTGTCCAGATATATGGTATTTTTAAAAGCCTTGATCATCCCAGCTCAGGCTTCTGAGTATCTTTGGGAATGACTGAAATCACACTTAATATCAGCACTATCAGTCATTATTTAGAGATTTCAATTCCATAAAGTAATCATTTTTAAAATGAATAAGAATACAGCTGTTTTAATTGTAAAATGGCAGTATCTGTCTCAACTTAGGGGAGTATTAATATAATAATAACAATGACAATAATAACATATATAGAGTACTTTAAGGTTTAAAACATTTTATATAAATATTATTTCTGCAATCCTGAGTTCTTAATAATATTTTTCCTCTATAATGATGTGATCATAGACTTTAAGTGAGAATAGACATGAGAGATCACCAAAATCTAATTTCATTTTTATAGATGAAGAAACTCAGAAAGGTCACGCAACTAAGAATTAGCAGAATTCAAATTGAAGCCCAGATCTCTAGTTGTAGATCTGATTTTCTGTCTATATATAGGATATTCTTCCATATTTTGTATGTGAAAAACTGATAAGGACATTCTTCTCTAGAAGGAATCACTCTGTATTTTACTGTCATGCCTCTACTGCCTCTGCCTGTAAATTTACTCAGTGTTTATGACTTTCTTACCTTGGAACACCCCTTCCTTCATCTTATAGCTTAATCATCTAAGGTAGAAAGATGTTCCAGTGTGAATAGGTCAAAGGGCAGAGCACTATTCCATGGTGATTAGGCTATATAAGATGAAAGAGTATTCCAAGGAAGCATAAATACCATTGTCCCCATTTTACAGATGAGGAACTGAGACTCACGTGAATTAAATTTCCCAGAGATCCCCTGGTTCTGATTCCAAATTCATCATACTACATACTTTCTAGCTGCGTAACCCTAGGCAAGTCTCTTAACCTTGTTTGCCTTGCCCTTGCCTTTCTGTTTTAGAGTTCTTACTAAGACAGAAAGTAAGAGTTTAAAAAAATAGCCCCCTACTGATGAGTTATCATTTTAAAGTAAAATAGTATTTAATATTACTTCAAACTAATTGTTTCAACAGGAAGGCCTTTCTTTAAAGCATTTAATTTCATTTAAAGCATTGTAATATCAAGAAAAAGCAATGCAAATTATCCAAGACATCAAATATAGTACAAGTTTTTAATCCACTGTCTTTTACCTTGTTTTGTCACTCCATCACTTAGTACAGTACCCAGCACATATTAGAAACTTAATAAATGTTTATTGATTATGTTCTGATAGTATAGACAGAATTAAGAAGTAAAGAGAGATCTGGGCTCCAAGTTCTGTGACTATAGGTAATTGGCTGGACTTTTTCTAAGTTTTAATCTCACCTATAAAATGAGTACAATACCTTTCACTCCTGATTGTTGTGAGGTTTAAATTAGAGCATCTATATCAGTGGTTCCCAAACTTTTTTGGCCTACCGTCCTCTTTCCAGAAAAAATATTACTTAGCGCCCCCTGTCACATACTATCACAACCCCCTTAGAGTTATTCACTGCCCCCAAATGCACCTGTTGCCATCACCGCCTTCCTGGATCGCTGCAGCACCCACCAGGGGGCAGTGGCGCCCACTTTGGGAATCACTGATCTATATAAAACAACTTGTATGTATTAAAGTTTCAAAAAAAAAGTTTTCCTTTGTTGCCCTATATAGCCACTTAACAGGTGTGTGTGTGTGTGTGTGTGTGTGTGTGTGTGTGTGTGTGTGTGTGTTCTAGAGCTACTTAGTGTTAGAAATTTGGTCAAGATCTAATGAATTTGTACAAAAGGAAGGAACTAACTCCAACCAGAGGAGAGGTTTTTGAAGTTCTGGAAGCAAAAAGATTGGGGCAAACATGGTGGTTGTTTTAGCAGACATCTGAGGATTACTAAGATGTAGCAGAGAAGGAACATAGAGAAAAAAATTGTCAGCTATACAGTCCTCTGAGAGCAAAAGAATCAGACAGAAAGAAGTCTCAAGAAAAGGATGACTCCCCAATTTCCCTTCTTAGTGCTTGTTTATCCAAAAAAGACAATGACAAATTCTGCTGTTTCATTTCCCAAATGTTTCCAGTAAAATGAATTTTGTCTCTACCACAAAGAGGCCACCGATTAACTAGAAAGAGGCAAAAATGTAAAGTTAGGCAGAGAGCCTAACCTCTGCTTCCATGTTAGAAATTTTTTAAAATGAGGAATTGGAATAGTTGTTACTGAAATTGTCATCTAAAAGAACCTCGCTTAAAGTGAAAGAGAAGTGAATCACATAAAGCTCAGGGGTTTATTGTATTGCCTCCAAGGCTTAAAATGAGCTAATTATAATAACAGGTATATGGATATATGTGTGTGGATGGATGGATGGATATATGTGTATACATGTATACATATAAATCATATATATATGCTGTAAATTATATATCACATGAATGTAATTTGCAGCACAAAGATCATTTGCACAAGCCTGTCTTCACTGGTGGAGATTGATTAATCAGAGATCCATGGCTGCATGAGGGGCAGAGTTGTCTAGAGTTTGGAAGAAGAAAAATTCTGGTTTTCTGCCTTCAGCTTTAAGAGAGAAGACATATAGTTGTGGACCCTATCCAGACCCCCCAAATGAGGAAAAGATCCCAGGGAAGAAGTGGACATGTAGAGAATCCAGCACTTCTATTATGTCCCTAATCTCAAATTATTACACTACAGACTTGAGGGAATTTTACCTCGTGTGAGATCAGGGACTTCTCCATGACTCCTTTGATTCTTTCCTTTCCCAGGTGCTATTGCTCTCTCCTTCCTCAAGTAACCTTGAATTATGCTTATCTGTGTACATCCTATATTCGAACCATAAGATTAGAGTCCTTGAGAATAAGAAGTTTCATTTTTTGTCTTTATGTGCTTCTTGCATTAACAAGCACTTGGTTTAAAAGAATCGACACTATAGTTTATTTATAACAATTTCCCCCTTCCTGTTGCCCTTAAAATTTTGATTCTTCTAATATTGTAGTGTTGTAAGACTTGTAGCCACAATTGGAGAACATCAGCAATGAAAAGATGGATGTTTGTGTCAATGAGTAGGTTGAGATTATTAACAAATAGCCAGCTCACTTTTGTATAGCACTTTATGGATCATGATATGTTTTTCTCAGAACAATAATTTATAGGTAGCATAATTATGATTGTCCCTATTGTTATGATGATAATAACAGATAATTTGGAGAAGCAGATAAATGTGTCTGGGCCAATAGACCTTCAAGTCACAACCACTGATTGACAGGCTTTCAGTGAGGAAAGGAGGGGGTTAAACACTCCTGGACCTCAAACCCCTCCCCCCTAAACAGTTGCTGTATTTCAGTTGGAAGATGGAGACTGGATAAGAGTCTTCTGATAAGTTTCTGTTATGGCTGAAACCCCAATGATGTTCCCTTTCTTTAATTTATATTCCTCACAGGTCTGATAGAGGAATAAGTAGAAGCTAGCTATCTAACTGATGAGGACAGAGATAAATGATCTTCTTAAAACTGGCAGCAGACAGGATTCAAACTAGATGTCCAGACTGTGTTGTGAGTATTCCCCCAAATAATTTCCAGGCACAGATATTGAAGGTAAAGGTTATATTAAGAAGTATCCAGGGACTTCTGGTTAAGATGGCGGCAGAATAAGGAGCAGCTGCTCGATCTCTCCTGACCTAAGCATACAGGACTCCTCAAGAGGACATGAAAACGAGTCCAGAAGAACGAAGGAACCCCACAACAGGGCGCAGCATTGAAGGTACGCAGAATCGGGGCATTTCCACGCTATAGGGGGGTGAAACAGCTCTCACTAAAATGCGAGAGGAAGAAGCCCCTCCCCCACCCCCCACATCGCACACCTCCAACAACACCAACGCACAAGTGTGAAAAACAGGATTAGGGCAACCAGATAATCACTGGCAGCCCCGGGGCTTGTACTTGTGTGCTGCAAGAGGAGGGACCCCATGTGGCTGGGGGCACGCAGGGACCTTCCCTGAGCATCCACGTGGGTGAAGGCACAGCCTGGGGCCGGGACAAAGGCCTCTAAAACATGGCCTCTCCCAAGCACTGAAGGCATCGCCTCAGGTGCGAATAAAGATCTCCAGCCCACGGACTTTCACTACCTTCTGCAGGGGGTGAAGGCAGTGCCCTAAGAGCAGCAGCGCAGGCAAAGGCAGTGCCCTAGGCTTGAATAACGATCTCCAGCCCAGGCTTGGACCTCCAGTGAGGACCAGGTGCAGACCCAGCGCAGCAGTAGAAGCAGCCCCAAAGACTGCTGAAGGAACCTCGGGCAGAGGGGCAGACCGGGAACTACCAGGAGGACTGACCCCGAGGACAAGGAGACCGGAGCCCGGAGCTTGCAAGGCGCAGGCAGACCCTGAGTGCGAAGATAAAGCTGAAAAGGGGCGGGGCTAACAATGGCCAGCAATAAGGAAGTCCAGAAGAAAAAGACTATCAAGAGAAACTCTGGAACACTGGACAACTTCTACACAGAGAAAATCCAGACAACAGAGAAGGGAAAACAAAAATCCAAACCTCCCCCAAAAAATGAAAGCTGGTCACAAGCTATGGAAGAGTTTAAAAATGAAATGATGAGGAAGATGGAAGAAATCTGGCAAGAAAATAACAGTTTAAAAGGCAGAATTTCGCATTTGGAAAGTGAGACAAGTCAACTGAAGACCAAAAATGACCAGATTGAAAAGGAAAACCAAAAAATTATAGCCGAAAACCAAAAAATTATAGCCGAAAACCAAAACATTAAAGCCGAAAACCAGTCCTTAAAGGCTAGAATGGAACATTTAGAAACCAATGATCTCTCAAGACAACAAGAACAAATAAACAAAGTCAAAAGACTGATAAAATAGAAGGAAACATGAAATATCTCAATGAGAGAGTGACAGACCAAGAAAACTGGTCTAGAAGAGACAATTTGAGAATCATTGGTCTTCCAGAAAAGGCAGAAATTAATAGAAACTTGGACTCCATACTTAAAGAAATTATTCAGCAAAATTGCCCTGAAGTTCTACAACAAGAGGGCAATATAGACATTGAAAAGATCCATAGAACACCCTCTACACTGGACCCAGAAAAGTCAACACCCAGGAATATAATAGCGAAATTGAAGAGCTTTCAAGTTAAAGAAAAAATCTTACAAGAAGCCAGAAAGAGACAATTTAAATATCAAGGAGCACCAATAAGGATCACACAGGATCTGGCAGCCTCAACGCTAAAAGATCGCAAGGCTTGGAATACAATATTCAGAAAGGCAAGAGAGCTGGGCCTTCAGCCACAAATCAACTACCCAGTGAAACTGACTATATACTTTCAGGGGAAAGTATGGGCATTCAACAAAATTGAAGAATTCCAAGTTTTTGCACAAAAGAGACCGGGACTAAATGGAAAGCTTGACACTCAACCACAAATATCAAGAGAAAGATGAAAAGGTAAATAAGAAACAGAGGGAAAAGAAAGAAAACTCATAGTCTTTTAAGCTTGACTCTTTAAGGGCATAAATAAGATCTAATTATCTGTATTACCATATCAACAGTCTAACAAACAAAAATCACATGATTATCTCCATAGATGCTGAAAAAGCCTTTGACAAAATACAGTATCCATTCCTATTGAAAACATCGAAAAGTATAGGAATAGAAGGACCCTTCCTAAAAATAATAAACAATATATACCTAAAACCATCAATAAGCATTATATGCAATGGGGATAAATTAGAAGCCTTCCCAATAAGATCAGGAGTGAAACAAGGATGCCCATTATCACCTCTATTATTCAACATAGTACTAGAAACACTAGCAATAGCAATTAGAGAAGAAAAAGAAATTGAAGGTATCAAAATAGGCAATGAGGAGACTAAGCTATCACTCTTTGCAGATGATATGATGGTCTACTTAA
>NC_058135.1:30367309-30376962 GCF_016433145.1 Gracilinanus agilis
AAAAACTCTGACAGGGGTCTAATTACTCAAATATACAAGGAGTTAAAGCAATTGTATAAAAAATCAAGCCATTCCCCAATTGATAAATGGGCAAGAGACATGAATAGGCAATTTTCAGGTAAAGAAATCAAAAGTATCAATAAGCACATGAGAAAGTGTTCTAAATCTCTAATAATTAGAGAAATGCAAATCAAAACAACTCTGAGGTATCACCTCACACCTAGCAGATTGGCTAAAATGAAAGAAGGGGAGAGTAATGAATGTTGGAGGGGATGTGGCAAAATCGGGACATTGATGCATTGCTGGTGGAGTTGTGAAATGATCCGGCCATTCTGGCTGGCAATCTGGAACTATGCCCAAAGGGCTATAAAAGACTGCCTGCCCTTTGATCCAACCATACCATTGCTGGGTTTGTACCCCAAACAGATCATAGATAAACAGACTTGCATGAAAATATTTATAGCTGCACTTTTTGTAGTGGCAAAAAACTGGAAAATGAGGGGATGTCCTTCAATTGGGGAATGGCTGAACAAATTGTGGTATATGCGGGTGATGGAATACTATTGTCCTCAAAGGAATAATAAACTGGAGGAGTTCTATGCAAATTGGAGAGACCTCCAGGAACTGATGCAGAGTGAAAGGAGCAGAGCCAGAAGAACTCTATACACAGAGACTGATATACTATGGTAAAATCAAATGTAATGGGCTCCTGTACCAGCAGCACTGCAATGACACAAGACAGCTCTGAGGGATTTATGGTAAAGAACGCTACCCACATTCAGAGGAAGGACTGCAGGAGAGGAAACATATAAGATAAACAATTGCTTGAATGCATGGACTGAGGCGGACATCAATGGGAAATAGACCCTGAACAAGGACACTTGTTACAACCAGTGGAAATGTGTGTTGACCATGGGTGGGGGGATAGCGGGGGGTAAAGGGGAAAGTAGGGGCATAAAGTATGTAAACAGATTAAAAACGAATATTAATAAATGTCTAATAAAAAAAGAAAATAGAAAAGAAGTATCCAGGAAAACTAAAGAGGTTAATGAAGGTTTTTGGATTAGGAAAGGTGACCCTGAGCGGGGTGAAGGGCACTTAACTAAAACTGACTCTCTTGCTATTAATGAATATTTTTACTCTCTAATCACTAAATATTTGTTGTATTGAAGTTGATAAAGATCAACCCTATTAACAGGCTAACCCTTGTGTAGAAACCACACTGACTTATGCCACAATGGCCACTCAAGAAATCCCCAAGTCTGGAGTAGTAAGCAGAGTGTCTGCTCACTTCAACCTCCAGAAAGCAACTGTCCCAACCCTTCTCAACTGCCCCCTCACCCAAAGTTCTCCAGGGGGGTCCCCTGGAATTCTGGGTGAGGCTTTCCCTGTATCTTTGCAGGGATTCCATGCTTTCCATCTCTACATAACAGTAAATACAGACAAAGAAACTGAAATTATAATATAAATTAAATTAAATTTCCTAGGACCACAGTGATATCCTGTCTCCAAATCCATATTAGTTATACTACATAGACTCTCTTTTTTTGAAGGCACTTTAAAATTTCCCAAATTAAATTGTGCCTGATTTTCTGTTCAATTTTGAACAAAGCATAAGAAGTTGATGAAGAGAAAAGGGGCATCCAGGTGCTCCAATACCCAGATTTGTGGGTTGCCTTTGCCACATATGTATCTTATGTGTATGCATCTTATTACCATTATACTCTACTCTTCTGAAGGACATTTTGTATTTGAGGAAAAGTGTGTCCCACATACATCCAAGTTTTGTAACTAAAGTCTTTGCTATATACCATTTTAGTAAATGTCTGCCTAGACCTAATTGTTTCTACTGGTTAATTATTAATGGGAATGTGGATGGGATAGGGGCTCTTATACTGTTAGGAGAATCTGAGAGAAGCACCAGCTCTCTAGAAACCCAACTTATAAGCACAAGTTGGTAGAGGGTATTATACATAGTTCTTAATATATAAAGACCTGGTGAGTAAATGTTTTGCAAAGCAGTAAAAATTTGCTTCTATAATTATGAATATTATTTTAGAGAATATTTTAAGGCCAGTTACTAATCCCATGAAAATCCTAGTTTTTTTTTTTTTTGTTTTGTTTTTTTGTGGTCATTCTAGAGAGTCAGCAACAAGTCACCAACAAGTTACTCAGCTGTGCTTTAGAACAACTTTTCGATGAGTAATTCCACCATGTTCCTCTTATACACTTGGGATGTCCTTACAGATAGATGGGTTAATACATTCTTAAGCAAGAATCTTAAAATTTTCCATCCATTAGTTAATCAGTACTTTGAGCAAATATCCCTTTTAGAATGTCTTTTGAATACAAGAAAATTATTTTCTGCTTCTTTCATGGGCAGCATTTTAACTTTAATGCCTAAAAAAAAAGTAAAGTCCACCAGTACATTATTGTTTGCTACTTATTAGTGGTTTTTTTTTTTACACTTTCTTGAGTCTACTATTTAAATGAATTTTTCTACTGGAAGGAAAGTTGATAAAAATTGATTTTGTGTCAGGGGAGATGAAATTTTTGTTACTCAGTCATTTCGATTATATCCAACTCTTGATGACCCAGTTTGGGTTTTCTTGGTAAGAATACTAGAGTGCTTTATAAGTTTTTTCTCCAGTTCATTATACAAATGAAGAAACTGAGTTAAATGACTTCCCTAGGATCACACAGTTAAGTAAATGTCTAAGACCAATTTGAACTCAGGTCTTCCTAACTCCAGGTCTGGTACATTATCCATTGTATCATCTAGCTGCTAGGAATCATAAAAAGGGGTGCATAATTCACGTCTGGAGAAACTACAATATAGTCTGGCTATTAGGAAAACTATTAGGCAATGCCCCAATATAGCTATGAAAACAGTCATATACTTTAACTTCACAATTCTATGTAGATTATAGCCAAAGGGGAATCCTGACTAGAAATAGCTTCTCTCTTTGCTTATATATTCAAAGCAGCCTTATTGACCAGAACAAAAGAGTTGTGTGGCAACTAGTTGACACAGTGGATAGAGAGCCAGACCTGGAGTTGGGAGGAATTGGCTTCAAATCTGGCCTCAGACACTTTCTAGTTGTATGATTCTGGGCAAGTCACTTAACCCCATTTGCTTAGCTCTTGCCCTTCTGTCTTAGAATTGTTACTAGGACAGAAAAGAAAGGGTTCTAAAAAAAGAACAAAAGTGTTGCTAACAAACTATGTACCCAACAACTTCCAAATGAATGGTTTAATAAATAATTATATTAATGAAATGGAATATTTTTATGGTATAAAAAAAGACAAATATGAAGAATTGAAAGAAATATGTGGGCATGTGAAGTAGTTTAGCAGAGTGGAAAGAGCTGGCTTTAGTCTGGTAAGGCCTAGTTCATATCCTACTTTTCCTGCATATTGATTGGTTAACCTTTGGCAGATCATTTAATCACAGTCTCCCCAGGTTGTTCTCTTAAACTCTTAATTATAGAGTAAGGGCCAATCTACATTGGTAGAGAAAGGTTGTTCACTGGGAGTTCTTGACTCCAGTGAAATCAGAAACCTAGTTGTTGTTTTTTTTAAAGTGAAGACCTTTATCAAATGATGAAAAGGAAAGCAAAATTTGAAGAATAGTGTACATAGGTGTATTTGTGTTTTGTACATCTATGTAAAAGAAGACAACTTTGAAGAGCTTTGAAACCCACATCAACTATAGTATAAGTCCATGATGGCAAACCTATGGCACATGTGCCAGAGAAGGCACGTAGGGACCTCTCTGTGGGTACACTCACCTTGGACCCAGCACACACAGAGCTCCTTATTAGAAAGCCAGAGAGAGGCTCAGCCAGACTTCTCCTTTCCCCCTCTCCACACCTGCCTGAGGACATCACCCACCCCTTTGCCTTGCAGCCCAAGAGGAGCACTTCCTCCTTCCCCTGTGTGGAACAATGTGAGCAGGTCCCATGCTGCCCGAGAATGCTGAATCTGTGGTGAAGGTGATTCCTGTGGTAGGGTCAGAGAGGATCTAGGTTGGAGGGGAGCAGAGTTCATAGTGTGGCAGAGCTGAAAGGGAGTGGAGCACTTGAGCAACAACACAGGCTTTGGGACAATAGCCCTGCACTTGCCACTGGCCCTGCCTTGTTGCCCACTATGTACGAGTGCTGTGTCTTCTATGTAAGAACATCACACAAAAATAATTTTTATATGATCTTAAAGGTAAACCACAGAATTGCTTCTCCAATCTTATTGGAAAATAAGTGCATGCAGAATTTCATATAGCTATGAGTGTTCATGAAATACAGGATGGCACTAGGATACTGCTGGCTTAATAAAAAAAAAATGGAGTGACTCTCTCCCTGCTCAGTAAAAGAGAAGCAGCCACTCAGTCAGAATGTCATTAACCTGGGGAACTCATTATTGCTGGTGTCAGCAATATTGGTTCTGCCAGAATGGCATCCACACTTCTTGACATCTGCTTTGTGCGTCCAGTCCCTCTCTGATGGGGATATTATTAAAATGGTTGTGTTGTCTGGGAGGAATTCTCTTTTTCATGATTTCCCAAACAAGGGTAAAATTATTCAACATATCTCTGAAATGCCATTTACCAGAAATACTGTTCAAGATTAAATCCAGCGCATGGCAAGTGATGTTAGTCACTTAGAAAAGGTAGCTTGTTACTCCATGTGCTTGGATGAAAGCACAGATACAAATAATCATGCAAGGCTAGCAGTCATTTTTATTATACTATTGGTAACATCATGAGAGAAGAGCTGGTGAAACTGGTATCTTTGCCTGAAAGAACACAAGGGATAGATAGCTATGATGCTGTGAGGGAAGTTTTTTTGTCACAAGACATAAGACCAGAAAAACTGGTTTTGATTACTAGCAATGGGGCACCTTTGGGTAGGGGCAACATCTGGTTTCATATAGTTCTTTGTTAAAGAAACAAAACACCCAGTCATTTAGTTCCATTGTATTAAACATCAAGGAGCTCTTTGTTCCAAGGACAGCAGCAAAAAATTTGCCAATGTCCTCAAAGATATCACAAAAATGGTGAATTACATATGACTCTGAATTTTTGACAGTCTCAAACACTTCTTGAGGAGGTTCAGACACAGTAGTATAATTGTTTACTTATGTACAATAAAGTCTGATGGCTGAGCAGAGAACAAATCCTGGAGAGATTTGTAGCCTGCTTGGATGAAATTAAGCTGTTTATGAATGAAAAAGGGTAGGAATATCTACAGCTCAATGATATGGTATGGCTTACCAACCTCATGATTTTAACAGATTTTACACTACACTTCAATGTACTGAACTACAAGGTGTAGGAAGAACAGCAGACAGGATTTTTGTGATATCAAAACATTTGAGAGAAAACTGCAAGTTTTTTAAATACACCTTAAAAGTGGACAGCTGAAAAATTTTCCAAATCTAAAAATTCATTTAGATAATTCTGCAACATTTACAAACAATCCTGTAAGCCATCAGGAAATCTACAAGAAATTTTCTAGCATTGTAGAAGCTGCAAAGGTGTTTTAGTAACAGATTTTTACAGTTCCGTAAGATAGAGACAGTCGTGTATTTTCTTATTTCTTACTTTATCTGGATAAAACCAAATCTGAAGAACTTTATTTCTCCTGCTTATACTGGCTAGACTTGGGAGATCTGGAAGTGGAGTTATTCAAAAAAGCTCTATCTGGAAAAATAAGTTCTTGACCCACATGAAACATGTGAGAAGATAGAAGGACAGTACAATTAGTTCTGAAAATTGAATTCTTTAAGTGTGGAATTCTTTGCCAAATAATTTTAAGTCAATGAAAGCACTTCCAATTGCTTTCCTTACTTTGGATCATTTTATGCTTGTAAGCAGCTGTTTTCGTTGAATTATATCAAAACTGACACCAGAAACAGACTAACAGATGACCTGAGTGCTGTATGTGTTGCTCTCAAACTTAAAAGTATGAGCCAAGGTTAGACAAATGATCAGCATGCATACAAAAGCAAAAATTACATCAATTGTTCAAAAGCATGCCAGATGCAAATTTTTACCTTTCAGTAAAAAGTTGTTTGTATCATAGAAAGTTCTGTTATTGTGTTTCTCTTTTAAGACAAAAGATGTTAATGTATGAGTTGCTTTTTCTAAACTAAAACCTCAGTATTCAGGTTAAATTGCCCTGCAGCCCAAAACCCACTCATAGAAATTCCTATAAGTGGGTTTTGGGTTGCAGTTCAGGCAAGAAGGGTATATCCTATTTTAATAATGGAAGATAACACATAAAGGGAAGGGGAGGAGTAGGATATCACTTGTGAAGGTGCTAGGAATTGAGGTTGAGAACTGATTCCAGTAAAGATAAGGTGGACTATATTATTTATCAAGGCTGGGCCAACCCTTGAGACAAAATCCAAGATTTTATTAGGGAACAGATGAAGTATTAGGGAATAGCTGGAGTGTTCAGTAAACAAAGTCTGAATATGTCCAGGAAATAGGGCAGAGGTATAATTCTTGCCCAGACCTTCAAATATACATCCATTAAACAGTATATTCACAATTGTTTCATTACAGGACCCCCAGTAATAATCATAGCATTCCTTAAATACATATCTCAATCCTGGGTTCAAAGGATTTTAGTGGCATGACCCAATTCCATGTGTTCATGGATAGTTTGCCTTTTAAGCTTTACAGATATGGAGAGAAATGATCAGTTTCTAGATGACCTGAAGTAACAATAGCTACGTTTTGTTTTGTTTTTACGATGGCTACTTTTGTACAGTGTCCTGCTCTAGTCAATCTCAAAACCTGGGAATATAATAGCTTCCAACAGGATTTGCTCTAGATAAATTGAGATTTGGGTTTAAGTGAGGTACCCTCTGTCTTTGGATGTGACTTTAGCTGAGTCTCTAGTAGATAAAGAGCTGGATGTGGGATTAGGAATACCTGAGTCCGAATCTTGCATCAGATGATTAGATTCAGTTTCTTTATCAGTAAAATGAGGGGCTTGAATTAAATGACCTCTAAGTTCCCTCCCAGATCTAAATCAATGACCCGAGGACCACATATTAAAACTTGGCTTGAGCTCTCCTAGATCAAGATCATGTTTTCCTTAAAGGGCTTTTTTTCTACCTGGGATTGAGCCCTGGACATTCTCCAAGCCTTGCTCATTATGTATTGGCCTGAAGAAGTAGTAAAAATTCTCAGCCTATAATCACTACTACAATATACAAGTTTCTTAGTTCAATTACACCTCACTCCTCCTAATTTCCCTTCTTTTTGTTCCAACTTCCAACTATGGATAAGAATGCCCACTTATGTTTTCAGAGGTGATTTTACCCTAGTTATTCCCCTCCATCTACTTACAAGTTCATAAAAGGCTCTTAACCTTTTGAAACCTTTTCCATCTATATTTTGGTTGAGTCATCTTAAGACTAAAACCACCTCCAAATGACTATCTCATTTCCTTATATTTATTTCCTGCATTATATTTATTATTCATCTAAAATTGGTCTTCATACAACCACAGTCATGGGGAATAGATGGAGCTGGTAGACATTTTAAAATGGAATTGCATCTTGATCAAGCTCAAATTTAAATTCAACTCTGGACTCTAAATATTCTCAGTGGTAGATCCTTGGGCATAATAATCTCTTTTTCTTCACCAAATTCAAGGACAGAAAAAAAATTATGGACCCTTTCATGCTATGTTAAGAAAAAGAAGGAGAAGAAGAAGAGGAAGAGGAAGAAGGAGAAAGAGAAGCTAGATGGCCTATTATATAGAAAGCCAGGCCTGGAGGTAAGAGATCCTGAGTTTAGATCTGGTTTCAGACACCTCTTAGATAGTGACCCTAGGCAAATTGTTTGCTTTCCCTCACCTCTCTTCTGCCTTAGAACCAATACTTAGTTTTGATTCTGAGATGGAAGGTAAGGATTGTTTAAAAAAGAAAATAACTATGACATTGTCCATTTAATAGGTGACAAAGAAGCCGTTCATTGTGTTGGGTGGCATAGCAGAAAGAGAACTGCCTCCAAATCTCTTGAGGCCTCAATTCTACTCCCAGTAACTCAGAGACCTCAGTAAATTCACTTGATTTCTCTGGGCCTTAATAACTCACCAATAAAAAGAATATGACTGAATGCCTAAAGCTCCTTTCTGCTCTAATATTAAATCTAATATTATCACTGTGATCTTACAAATTACATAAATTGGCTAAAATGGTGGGCAGTTTTAAAAATCCAAGGGACAAAGAAAATTAAATTTATTTTTGTTCCCATTCTTTTTCTATTCAGATGGCCTCTATAGCCCATAACAATTTGGTCTGCTGCAGTCCATCATGTCACTTCAATTCAAAGACAATAGTGAATTCCTTCATGTGCTACAAAAATACATTAGCAAAAGGGATTTTTTTTTCTTCTTGTCCTCTATTTCCTTTATGAGTGATAATCTTTGAAGAGTGAGTGGCTTTCCCCACCCACACTTGCTAAGCTAGGTATTACAGTAAGCAACCCTGGGGAATTTGAATATCCTTGCCCATCTGAACCCAGAGAAACCTGATAATACTTAAGAAGTAATTAGGTCAATCTTGAGATGCTTTGTCAAGGTTCTAGACATCTGTGTGTGTCTAAGCAAAAGACACACCATCCAGGTGCCAGAGGAAAGGGCTTGTCAGGCTTTGGAGTCACTGTGGTTCAATTTAGGATTAGTGTCTCCTTCAGGCGATGGAGACTCATTTGGAGATGGTAGGAGCAAGATATTTTTGATCTTTATATTGACAAAGCCCAGAGATTGGCAGGAATTGTAAGGCAGAGAAGATGCCACCTCCTGAAAGGGGTACTTATATGTCACTGTCTAAGGAGAAGTGAATTTCCCCAAAGTCAGAGAAATTCTGGCATAATTTCCTCAGAGATATAACTAGGCAGGAGTTAAGAGGGCTTTACCTCAGGGTGCTGGCAGCATTAGAGGAAACATGGGGCTCTTCCTCCATCCCAGTTTCTCCTGCCTCATCATATTCTGTTGCCCTATGGAAGCCCCATTCCTCCACTGACCCTTCATCTAGGATCTGGTTATCATGGTATCATTTCCAAGGGTCCATTTTGTCCCTCCCCATTCCCAACCCTATGGTGCATACATGGTAATCTCTGGGGGGTCAAACCACCACCTCCCTTAATGCACAACTGTTCTCCCTTGCAATGTCATCATAGGGCCAGTGCCAGAAACCATTTTTTTTTCTAACAAAGCTTAAAACTACAATAAGTCTTTTGGGCGATCCTGTATAGACCTAATGAGAATATGTGTTAATGAAGATCATAGGAATATTTAGTTTCAAAAGGAGATTCTCTATGGTATAAAGAGCTTCCTGTACTAATGCTGCAATTTAAAATCTTAGAGAATTGTCTGGGGCAGGAATAAATCAAGTTACTGGCCCAGGAGGTCACACCTATAGGATGTATCAGGAGCAGAAGGTGAACCTGAGTTTTTCTGCCTCCTAGACCAGCTTCGTATCTATTGTTCCAGGCTACCTCACACCAGAGAAGAAATATGCAATGATTAATCTGATCCCTATATTAATTGGTCTTCCTTTTATTGCCATTCTGACCATAAGTTCAATTAGCACTCTTCTCTCTCTCTCTGTCTCTCTCTCTGTCTCTCTCTCTGTCT
>NC_058135.1:30379940-30395159 GCF_016433145.1 Gracilinanus agilis
TCTATCTCTCTCTCTCTCTCTTTCTCTCTCTCTCTCTCTCTCTCTCTCTCTCTCTCTCTCTCTCTCTTTCTCTCTCTCTCTCTCTCTTTGTATGTGTGTCTCTGTCTCTCTTTCATTACCTACTTCCCTCCTGTTGCCTAGAAACATTTTACCTTTTAAAAACAAGTAAATCAAAAAGACCTTGACCCTGCCATCCCCTTAAGTTCTCAGAACCAGAGCCAGGGCTCAATATGACCAGGACACTCTATCTAAATTCTTGAAGTTGAGATTGGGAGGATTTAAAGCATTCTAACAATACTTGGACTCCTCTAAGAAAGAAGATTCCAGAAATTAATAATTTTGGTTAGATCTCAGTGACAGGAATATAAGTGCAATGCTTTTGTTCAAAGTGCCCTGATTCATGGAGAATGTAGATCCCAGCTGGCCAAAGAGTGGACAGGCACAGGAGCTCATGGAAAATTACTCTCCACTTCCTCTGCTCCATATTACTTAGCTGCTTTTCCTGAACTATGAAATTAGATGCTAGACCTTAAGAAAGGTCAGAACCATTGAATAAGCCTCTCAGAAGGTCAAGTTTCGGTGGCTTGGCTAGATGGTTGCTAGCCTGAGAGTTGAGACCTATGCTTAAGTCTCTGTTCTAATTCGGGGCATTTGTTACCATGACTTTAAAATAAGGGTGTTCAACATGGCCTCCATCAACAGAGCCATTTCTACCAGTCTCTGAGTCAAGGAGATCTGGGTTCCATTTTAGCTCATTTTAAGTTAGATCACAGATTTAGGATCAGTGGGGTCAAGATCACATAGTTACTAAAAAGGATTCACTTCAGTCTATACCTCTCCATTTGACCACTTTGCTGCTTTCATCACAGAAAGCATGAACTTAGTTTTTCAAAAGGAGGATTAAATGGAACCACAGTTTTGCCTTGTTGCTTTTCTTTCTTTTTTAATTTTATTGATTAATTATGAAAAATTTCCATGGTTGTTATTTTTCTTTCTATGCAAAAGGAAGAAATTGATCAAGAAAATTATTTCCTTCCAGAATCCATATTTTGACATGACAATTTTGTAAGGCTTTTTGGGAGAAGATAGCCATTGACTTCAAGCCTTCTTTCAAACCTTTCTCTCAAAGTGATTATGTTTTTGCTCTAGTCTAGGGAATATCATTTTTCCACTTTCCAAGTGTGAAAAAATGGAACTTTGCAGTTAATTAGCAATAATAATTAAAACAAAATAGGCTAATATAGAAAAGTGTTTTGTTACACATTTAACATATGTAATTGACAGCTTACATCTTAGTAAGTGGAGTAGATATAGAAGGAAGGGAAACAATTTGGAACTCAACATTTTCAAGGGAATATTAAAAAATAATAAAAATTTAAAGTATATAATAGATGACCACCAAATAATGCTTCCTTTCCTTAGGGCAGGCTTCTCATTAGTATCCAAAAAGTACCCTCCCCTTCTCATGACCCTCCCAAACTGAGAGCCCTTTCATGAAACTTGGCCCAAACATGATTTGAGATATTTACCCTCAGTGCAAAAAGGAAATAGGTTATAACTGCTGGGCTCCTTAAAATAAAAGAATTATCATGGGAATTATGAGACAAAGAAGGAAGGAATTCAGTTCTTTTTAAATCAAAAAGTGCATTTTTTTATTTTCCAGGAAAATCTTACCAAAACTCTAGAATGAAGCAAACATGTTTACAAAGTAGGCAATAAATTAAAATTTTCATAAATATCTCATGCCCCTAAGCAGTACCAAAAATATTAGAAAAACTCCTCTTGGACATAATATTAGAAAGTCTTCTTAAATTAAATAAAATAAATAAAGTATGGTGGTGACAGGGCACAACCATTTAAATAAACTCATGACAAGGCATTGACAAATGATAAAAATTTCTCCACCAAGAAGAATTCTGGGACTTTAGCCCAGTAAGACTGTGATGTTGTTTCACAACTAGGGTAGAAGTCCCTAATCCAGATTTCCACTAATGTAATCCCTTCATGGACATTTCTGGAAGACAGAATCCTATGCCTAATAGTGAAAGTAGGAGAACTATCCATCGTTGTTCTTAAATAAAATACAATTCTATTGCCAGTTTGTCCCACTCCCTATCATAGCAGTTTTTATCATTACCAGTCTTCTTAATTCTAGCTTCCCACATCCTTTTGCCTCTCATTTAAAAATAAATACATAAATAGTAAATATCAGAATTAAATTACAGCTGAAGATAATGTTACATTTTCTGACCCCTCAAAAAGTAGAAACAGCTTCGGCATTTTTGCCTTCAAAATAAGCATCCCTGCGAGGTAGGAATAGGCAAGTATTCTTTGGCTGTTGTAAAGATCAGGAAATTGAAGCACAGTGAATCAGTGGCAAAGTGAAGACTCCACTTCCTTAATTTCTTGGCCCCTGTTAGAAACATAAAGTAGATTTGCCCGAAGCTTCATTGGCATCTTCATAGAGAGATAAATTCAAAGTGGAGGAAAAGTCTGTCCATTTTATTTTGAGTCATTCTCAGTTCTAAAATAGAAAATATTTTAAGAGATTAAACAATGATAGAAAAAGGAGTTTTTGAATATACATCTCTCAAGAACTTAATATTCTCTAAATTTGACTTTGCTTTCTTTCATTAAAAAATTAATTTCTAATTAAAAAATAGTAAGCCATCTTCATAATTAATGTCATTATTATTAACAGTACACTATAATGGAGAGGCTTCTAGGGGTACAGTGGATAGAGAATCAACACTGAAATCAAGAAGACTCATCTTCTTGAGTTCAAATATGGCCTCAGGCAATGTGATCCTGGGCAAGTCAATAAGAAAGGAATGGGAAAATTCTACTCATTTAGTCCCATTTCCCTGATTGTTTCTTTCATAATTGTGATTTCTCTGCAAGAAATAATGATATACTCACCTCTTCAAAAACACTTGAAGAACTTTCTGCACCCACTTTGCATGAGGATCTAGGCAGAGCTCCCTGTCATCTTGAAGAGTGACACTAAAAAGAAAAAAGTGTTCAAGATCAATGGCCTATTCTCAAGGGTCTCTTTGCTGCCAAGATCAGTGTCCATCAAGTCAGTGGGGAATGTAATGATTCAATCAGAGCACTTAGTATTTAGGGAACTAGGTTTTTTATTCATGACCTCAAACTCTAGGGAACATTTTTCCTTGCCATAATAGATTGATTTAAGGCAAGGGAATTCAAAAGGTCCAGGGGACAATATTCAGAAGGCACGTAACTCATTATTCATACTGAAATATCAAAATTTTGGGACTTTCTGTTTCTCTTTTAGTTTATTTTCCACTGTTTAGAGTAGCAATGTGCCCAGTCCCTCATTCTATTCTCTATGATGTCCCAAAGAAATTATATTTAAAAGGAAAAAAAGTCTTCACAAGTTCTAGAACTCAGAAATGTGGAAGTGTTTTTTGAAATCACGATAGGCTTCTGCAACTTGTTTGGACAGTGTCAAACTTTGCTCCAATATAACTATTAGAGGTAGGATGCTACAGAGCTCATGCTGCCTCCTACAATTACTATCTGTGTGACCCTGAGCAAGTCACTTAGCTTTCTTTCTGCCTCAGTTTCCTTATCTGTCAAATGTCAATAATAATAGCACCTACATCACAGAATTATTGTGATAATCAAATGAGGTAATATATGTAAAACATTTTGGGAAGTTACCTAAATGTCCGTTATTGTGCTTAATATTTAGCAGATAATTGTTAACTATTTTTGTGGCTACTAATAATTAGTAGCCTCATATAGAGCTCTTAAAATTTTTATGTAGTGTCTATTTTCTTCTACTCTATCAAGGTAAGTTCTAAATTAAAATTTCTAAATTTGAGCCCTTTAAAAAAATATTGTAGACATTCTTCCCTGATGACAAAACAGATTTACAAAAATCATAATTTATTTAAAAGATGAATAATAGAAGAATAATTTCCTCTTCTAAAAATTTACCATAGGAATTCATTAAATATCAAATTTCTAAAACATGGGTTAAAAATGGTTATATTACCAAAAAAAACATCCAATTCCCACAAGACTTTTTTATGAATGCATCCTTGGCTAGTTTGGATTGAGAGAGATGATGGGAACATTTCAGTAGTTAGGTGGTTTCTCCTGATTCCTTTGCAACTGCCAGAATCCCTCCTGCCCCCTCCCCCACCCTGGTCCCCTAAATGATATCATTGAACCCTTTTAAAAAAATACATACATGATTTCCGTGTTTAGGCAATGTGGTCCACTCTCAATCACTCTCAGCTCTTTAATATGCTTGGGATGGAAAGGGCTGGAATGTGTTTTTATGCACTTACACCGGAGTTCTGATCTAAATGGAGACACCACAGCACCTGGCAAGGAATAAGAAAATGAGCAGAGTTAGAACTGACCGAAGTATTAGCTCCATCAATCCTAGATCAAAGGTTTTCCTGACTATGAAATTAATTGGTGATTTGGAAAACTTGGTATATCTTATCATTAGCATCCAAATTCCTTTAAATATGAAACCTGATTTCTCATCAGCCACAATTTGTTTCTCCAAGAAACATTTACCTACTCGTTTATTTATCTATTTATCTAATCTATATTCATTTATTCTCACACTTTTCTCCATTTGGTGTGGAGCCCTATGACCTCACAGGACTATTATATAGAAAGCAAATGAAATAGAAACAATAGGGGGAAACGACTAATAGAAGCGATGAATTTATGAAATGAATATTTTAAAAGTTTTACATTTTGACCAATATTCCTGATAATGCTACCAATCAGAAAGTGTCCAGGAACGTCAAAATGCCAGAGATGCTACAATTCTCAAGACTTTCTACAGATGCCACTGTGTCTGGGAAACCATGGATTAGGAGCACTACCTTGTGGGCAAAAAGTAAGAAGGACATTTGTCTAATATTTGTCTAATTTGATCAATGTCAGTAAGCAATCTGCATAAATGAGTCTCCAAATACAATGTAAATAGAACTCAGAGTCATTTGTAGATGCCACCCATGCCATACTTTGGAATGCTTCAATTAAATGTAGATTCATATGTGTGCTTCCATTCTTGACAGATGCACATGAGTGCTCACAATCACTATTATAATAATTAATACTATATAATAATAACAAGTATTATTATAATAGCATTTATAAAGTGCTTTAAAGTTTATATTGTACTTTAAAAATATCATTTTATATTCATAACAAACATGGGAGAAAGGTGCTATTATTATCTCCTCTTTACAGAGGAGTGAACTGAGGCAAACAGAAGTTAAGTAACTTGTCCAGGGTCACACTACTTATATCTTAGAGTAGACTTGAACTTACATCTTCCTGGCTCTAGGCTCAAAGTGCTCTATACACAGCACTTCCTAGTGGTTCTTCCTTCTGAATTATCTGCAAGACACTTTATTTTATACTTTTCACACTTATTTTTATATTTGTATATTTAATATATTCATATTTATAAGTATTAATGTGTAAAATAACACGTAAAATATATTTAGATTTATAAATATGAATATATAAAGTAGATTTATATTTATAAATGCAAATGTATAAAATATATTTATATTTATAAACATGTTTATAAATATTAATATATTTACCATGTTTTCTACACATGTGAACCATTGTGCACACATGCAGTATGTAAACATGTAACCATAGATGTATGGGAATTAATATATGTATGTGTGCATATGTCTATGTGTGAATACATTTATGCCTATTTGTGTATATTTGTGTGTGTGTATATGATAAGGACTTGAAAAGAAACGCTCAAAATTGGCATTTGCATAATACTATAAAGTTTGCATATATTATAAAACTGGAGCATCACAGCCACTCTGTATGATATGTATTATTTTCCTTATGTTATAGATCAGGGAGCTGAAGTCCTGAGAGAATGAATAACTTCCCCATGGTCTCACAGCTTCTAAGTGTTACAGATGGGAAGTATGGGAATTATTCCCTCTAATCTCATATTTAGCAAATCCTATCTTTGCTAGGTCTTACAATGAATAGAGTCTGGAGTCAGGAAGACACATCTTCCTGACTTCAAGTCTGACTTCGCATTAAGTCACTTCATCCTGTTTGCCTCAGTTTCCTCATGAATTTGTCTCAATATCTTTACCAGTATCTTTGCCCAAATGGGGTCATGAAGAGTTAGACAAAATTGAAAAATAATTGACTAACAAATTCTTGCTTTGAGATAAACTGTAGGAAAGGAGACTAACAAAGAAAATGATCTCCAAAGAAGTATATTTTGTATCCCTTGCCAAAAAAAAGACAGTTTTCTCTTTGCAATATTATAATTTTTACATATTTATAAGCATGGATTTTATTCTGAGAGTGAATTACTTTAGTCTGAATGCTGAAAAAAGATCTACTTACCTTCATTCAGTGCTGCAGAAATGAGGCAGACAGCCAGGAGAGTGACCAGCAACTTGGAAGTCATGTTCACAGTTAGTTTGTGGTTTGGTTTTGTTCTGGTTTCCTACTGGTTGGCAGCTGGAGCTCTTCTCAGCTGTGTTGTTTCTGAGGCTTTCTGTTGGTTGGAGCATGTTGGTGGCTCTTTTATACAATCTCAATTCTTCTTCATCATGGGATTATGTCAGAGGAAATTCCACAATCTGCAACCCTACAGGCATAATGCAATAAACTGAGTCATCCTCTTCAGTAAAAACCCCTTTGAAGATTTTCCTCAAAATCATGCTTGTTTACATAATCTATCTAAGGGGATCACATTATTTATATATTTCAATATTTAAAAAAGGACCTCTCCACTTGACTGTGTCCCTGTTAGATTATTTCAATATTTTCTTTTTATTTTATTGCATTGAAGAGCTAGCTATTCAAGAAATATTGTTATTACTTTTATTATTATTTTGGGAAGGATTATTTTATTTGGCCGAATTTTTATTCACCTAGGAATTCTCCCATTCAGCTCACATATCCAATTAGTTTCTAAATCGTATCATTTCTGTCCCATAGTAACTCTCACATATATGGCCTTCTCTCCACTATAATATTCACACTTGATTGAAAGAACTTTCTTCACCTCTTGACTGAGTACTGAACTAGTCTTTTCCCCCACCACTGTGTTTTTTCTTTACTATGCATAAAAAGCATTTAATTCAGCATGTCACCTTTTAAAGTATTTGTTCAAGTATTTCTGTGTAGACATACACACACACATACCTATGGAGACAGGCAGAGTCAGAGAAAGAAGGGAGAAGGGGCAGAGAGAGACAAAAACAGAAACAGAGGTAGAAGGAAGGAGGGAGGAAAAGAGAGAGAGGAGACAATGGAGTAAGCTAAATGATAACTTTCTGACCTTGCTTTGTTTCTTTCTTTAGTTATATCTCTCTATTAGAGCATAAACCCCATCAGAGTAGATAACACACTCTTTATATTGTGTATGTAATATTGTTTATGCATACTTCAATTAATGGTTGTCAAGTTGATTTCAACTGAATTGGAAACACCACAGTATTTGATTTCAGGAGAACGAAATCCAAGGCTCAGCTATATCAGCTATGTGGTGTTGGGAAAGTAATTTACCTTTTCAACTTTCAATTGCCTCATTAGTAAAATTAGAGGATTGGATTAGATGTATCCTAAAGCCTTTTGCAATTCCAATGTTATGAAATTCTATACATTTGTTTTTAGAATTAGCAATTAACTTCAATAAACTAATTAAAAGATTTAAATTTACAACCAATTTATTAACTAGTTAAAAGTTTAAAAATGAAAATTTTGTATAACTGATAAAAATAAAATTAATTCCAGTGTCTGCTTGAGGGGTACATAGTGAAAAGAGTCTTATGCTCAATATAGCGGAAGGAAAGCTGGACTTGGATTCCTGAGAATTCAGAGTCTGAATTCTTTCTCTGTCACTAGTTCCATGACCTTTGGAAAGTCCTCTAATCTCTCTGGGCTTCAGATTCTTTCTCATCTATAAAACAGAGATAATAATAGCATCAGCTTCACTGGACTTTGTGAGAACTCAAGAAGATAATGTTTGTAAGGTGTTTTGCAAGCCTGAAAACACTATCAAAGAAGCAACAAGCATTTAATAAGGGCCAACTGTATAACAGCTGCTAGGGATACAGAGACATAGATACATGAGATAGTTCCTAAAGGCTTCTTACATTCTAATGAGGAGAACCAAAAGGACATAGAGAAAAAAAGTAAAATGCGTATTATTATTATCACTCTTCCCTCCATCAGTTACTAGCTTTGAGAATTGTTGTCAACCACATATTATTATTTCCATTGTACGTGTGAGGAAATGTTGGCAAGGCTGAAGTGAAGACTGAATCCATTAATAAACATTTATGAAGTGCCAGCTATGTGCCAGGCACTGGGCTAAGCACCGGAGGATCCACAGAAAGGCAAAAGACAGTCTCTGTCCTCAAGGAACTCCCAGTCTACTAGAAAAGAAATATGCAACCTGCATACAGATAAGCTATATCCAGAATATATTGGATATGGGTTATATTGGAGATAAACAGCCGAGGGAAATCACAAGCATTATGGAAAGGTCAGAAAAGACTTCTTGTAGAAGGTGGGGTTTTGATTGGGAATGGAAGTTAAAGAAACCAGGAGGGGGAGATGGACAGAGAAAGTATTTTTGGTATGGGGGACAGTCAGTGAAATAAAGTCAGAGGATGATGTGTCTTGTGTGAGGCCAATATCACTGGATCCTAGAGTATGTAAGGGCGAATAAGGTAGAACACCAGAAAGGGAGGAAGGGGCAGGTTGAAAATGGCTTTGAATGCCAAAGAAAGGATCCTGAAAACAATAGAGCCACTAGAATTTATTGAGTAGGGGAAGATACAGGGTAGAGTAGTAGCATCAACTAAAGAAAGTGCTTCTATATGGAAGCACTGAACATTGTTTTAAAAATAATACAAAGTATTATTCAGCTTTCTGCCCTTGCTAGGAATCTCTTAATAGAAATGCTCCACCCAAAAGAATTCATGAACCCTGTACAAACCCTTAGCAAAGAGTGGACAGTTGGTTTCTTTTGGAAAATGGATGACTTTAGGTGATTTTTCGCTTTGACAACACTACTATAAAAGTCCTTTGTTGGGGAATGTTCTGTAGAAGATGCCTTTACTTGCCAACTTGCTAATACCTATGAACCAGGCCAGTAAGACCTTAATTAATTTATTTATTCAAGTGACAAAATTCCACACAACATGTTTCTGGCATTTCCCTTCACTTGTGTGGAATTTCTGCTGGGACCAGAGGCTATGTTTTGAAATAGGTACATGAACCACATTACAACAGCTTTGGTTTCATGGGAATCGTGCCCTGTCTACTAGATGACAGTCTACCCAAGCTTATCTTGTTTTAGTCCAACTTGTTCCTTGGTTATGAATTCAATTTGACTTTTTGAGTTGACATCTCAAAGCATGGCAAGCTTTAAATTAGTGAAAGTTCAACTGATTCAAGGAGAACAAAAGAAACAACTCTAACCCTAACTCTGAAGACTAAGTACCATGAACATGAATTGTTCATGGATAAAAATTGGATAGGTAGCCTGATAGAAACCTTTTCATACCCAGCAAGGGCTAAAGCAAAATCCCCAAAGAAAGACAAAATTATTCATACCTGGTTTTAGAATCTTTTAAGAACCACCTGGGGTCACTCAGCTAGTAAGTGTCTGGGGCTAAATTTGAAGTCCTGTCTTCCTAACTCCAGTGCTCTATTCAAGCCATTTCACTTTTGTCAGTTTTAGTTTCTTCACTGTAAAATGAGGATAACAATAGCATCTATCTCCAGGTTTGTTGTGAGGATTAAATGAGATAATTTTTATGAAATGCTTAGAACATAGTAGGTCCTCATTTTCTTCATTCCATTTAATTTTCTCTCTGAGGTCTATCAGGTAGGGCACATAAAATATTTTTGGGAGGAAGAGGCGAACAATTGGCCAATTTTCAAAAAATGCAGACGTCAATCACTTGGCATAGATAGGATACTTCTGAAAAATAATACCTTGAGGCTTTTGAGAAACATTAATGGCAAATTTCCTGAAAGAGTTGCATACTAATTTTTTTCAATATAACTTTTGTTCACTTGATATTATCAAGAAGTGGGGAGGCTAAAATCCAAATTCACATGTAGCTCATTTGAGTACCAGTCAATCTGGTTTTCTTGTCTAGTTTTCTAGTTAACGTGATTACTGAGGCCAATCAACTGAACTTGATATACTCGTCTATGGCTAACCATGGTCAAAACAATGTCACCATCTAATTCCAGTATTTCTATACAACTGACCTAATTCTCTGTGAGGCAGGAACTCAAACAAGACAGAGATCTTTTCATTTTCAGAAACAAACATCATTGAAGGGCGAAATAAAAAAGAAACTCTTGGTTGCCTGAATTCAACCATTTTTCATATATGTAGGCATCTTATTATGAGTCCTTTACTCATCATCTTCTACCACTGGGTTTGGTGAATTCATTGCATTTCTGGCATTAGTGAGCCTCAGGAAAAGGCTATTTCCAAGTATTTTCAAAGCTATTATTGGAAAGGGGATTAGAGGCTTGTCCTGCTTGGATCCAGAGAATAATAGAACCAAGAGCAATAGATGAAAATTACAAACGGGCAGGAAGAAAAATAAAACCTTCCTAAAAATTAGAGTTCTAAAGTGGAATAAGCAGCCTTAAGAGGTAGCAGGATCTCCTTCCTCGGACATTATCAAATAGCTTTGGAGAATACAAATCTGGGATATTGCAGTGAAGGGTTGCTTTTAGGGTATGGGTTGAACCAAATGGTCACTCAAGTCTCTTCCAATCCTAAAATTCATTGAGCATCATTCCCTTCACTCCTGGATAGGTATTCAAGCCAGAAAGGTTTCCAATTAATACCTCATCCTCAACCTCACAAACTCATAAAGTATTCAGCCACTGCATACACAAAGGTGTGGGCAGGAATGTAAATAGAAAAGGATTTTTTCCCTTCTTTTCCTCTTTTTAAGTTGAATTGGAGAAGCACCCAAACTGGTAATATGACCTTTTATAGCAAAAGCAAATATTTACCACATATGAACTTATCTCATTGCTTTAAGCATCTGTGGTTTCTTTGGTATGGATATTCTTGCTGTGATGGGAATTGTAGTTCCTCATGCAGTAGATGGTTTGAGGGGTATTTCTGTGGAACTAAAAATAAATGAAAATAAATCATCACCCAGTGTCATGCACTTAAGACAGTTCATCTCTTTTTATTCTGACCAATGAGCTCCAGTCCTCCTTCTCCCAGTATTTTCCCAGGCCAACATCTGTGCTTGAGCTTCATTTTCTGTTCTTCCAATCTCAACTCCATAGTCAACCATTAAACTCTATACTGTCTTCTATTACTAAATCCCTTGCCTCATCTTGTCCTAGCCCCACTCATGAATTGTCATGCCCTCAAACCTGGATCCTATCATCTCTCCCTAATTGATCCTTTATGATTTTTTCCCAGAGAAACTATTCCAAAACTTTTTTTCCTCTTCTCTCATGACTCCAATACATTTCTTCCCCTCCCCTTTCAGCTAAGGAACTTTCCTCAGATTTGATTGAGAAAATAGATCATTTGCCAGAATTTCCACTTCTCCCATTGATTTTGTCTAAAAAATTCCCTCAGGTCATCTGTCCTCCAATGACCCCTCATTCCTTCTAGTCTCAGATAAGGATGTGGCCTTTCTCCTCACTAAAGCCAGCCCCTCTACATACATCACTACCCATTTTTTCTAACAAATTTTCTTATCTATCATTCCTTCTCTCTGTAATCTTCATTCTTTCTTTATCTACTTCTTTCCATTCTCCCTAAAAACATGTACAGACTTCCTCAAGACTTTAAAAATAATTATTCACTTTAAAAATAAAAACTATCATCAAATATCCCCCCTAGAGTAGAAACACAAAAGAAAAACAGCTGCTTGATCACATGATTGGGGATGTAGACTCTAAATGATCACTCTAGTGCAAATACTAATAATATGGAAATAGTTCTTGATCAATGACATGTGTTAAACCCAGTGGAACTGCTCGTTGGCTATGGAAGGGGGAGTGGGAAGAGGTGAGGGAAAGAACATGAATTATGTAACCATGGAAAAATATTCTAAATCAATTAATTAAATAAAAATTTTCAAATAAAAAAAGTAATAGGAAAAAATATCTCCCCTACCTTTCTCAGCCAAACTCTTAGTAAAGAAATCTTTCTATGAATACCACTCTCCACTTTTTCTTCTCTCATTTTTCAACCCTTTGTTTATCAAATTTATCACACAATTGAAACTTCTCTTTTCAAAATTACCAATGATGCCTTTTAAACACCAAATCTGATAGTCATTCCTCAGTCTTCTCCATTCTTAACCTTTCTATACCAATTGTTATTAATGCCACTCTTCTCCTTCACACTCTTCTCTCTAGGTTTTTGTGACACTACTATCTTGATTTTCCTTGGTTCTGTCTTGGTTCTCCACCTATTTATCAGATCATTCCTTCCTAGTCCCCTTTACTGACACATCATTCATATCTCATATCTCCCAAATTACTTATTCCCATTTGGATGTACCTCAAGTCCCTGTCCTGGGCTCTTTTCCCTCTCAATACTCTCACTTGACACCTTATAATTCCCATGGATTTTAACCCTGATATAAATCTTAGTCTCTCTCTTGAGTTATAATTCTATATTGCCAATTACCTATTGGACATTTTGAAACGGGAATCTTGCAGGAATCCCAAACTCAACCTGTCCTTAACAGAGCTCATTGTCTCTACCCAAAAATTTTACCTTTTTTTTTTTTAACCCTCAACTTCTGTGTATTGGCTCATAGGTGGAAGAGTGGTATGGGTGGTCAATGGGGGTCAAGTGACTTGCCCAGGGTCACACAGCTGGGAAGTGTCTGAGGTCAGATTTGAACCTAGGACCTCCTGTCTCTAGGCCTGATTCTCAATCCACTGAGCCACCCAGTTGCCCCCTGAATTTCCCTGTTTTTGTTAAGAGTAACACCATCTTTCTAGTCACTCAGGTTCACAATCTTGGAGTCATCCTGATCTTTTAACTCACCCTTTCCACATATCCCAGTGGTTGTCAAACCTTCTTAAGTTTATTTTTGCAACATCTCTCATCGCTGACCCCTAATCTCTATTGACATAGCCATCACTTCAGGTCAGACCCTCATTAGCTCTCATCAGGACTATGACAATAGTTTTCTAAATTTTCTTCTCATCCTAATTGATCCTGCACAATTGCTACCAATGTAGTATTCCCAAACATAGCTCTGACCATGTCCCTGTTCTATTTGACAAACTTTAATTTGATTGTTTAGTTACTCTTAATAGGATCAAATGGAAATTCTTCCATTATCCATTTAAAACCCTCACAACCTACTCTTCTAGCATTCTCACACATTACTCCCCTTCATATACTCTACACTTTAGCAAAACTGGCCTTATTACTGTTCCTCACCCCCAGGGCTCCATCTTCCATCTCTTTGCCATTACATAGTTGGTCCACCATACCTCACCTGCACTTCATTCTCCTCTCTGCCTTTTAGAATCCTTATTTTCCTTCAACACTCAGCTTAGAAGGACTTCTGTTATCAGGTGATTTATAAGAGGGAAGGGTATATATTTTCTCCATTCCTCGCAACTCCTCAAATATCTCCAAATTGTTTCCATCTCACACCAATAATGCTAATGTGGTATCAAAATGTGGTAACAGCAGAGAAGGCTGAACTCTAATCTCTGATCTGATCATCTGGCTGCACAAATCACCACATAGCCTGACAACAGAATTCAACATTGTCCCCTACCACCATCTTTATCTTGCACTGCACTGAAATGATGCTCAGCCAAAGAACTGAGGAACAGAGGGAACTGACACAGTATATAGGTGAAACTCAAAAGTCACTTGGTACAGAGACTGAGGCCAGTAAAAACTTAAAAAGGAAGAGGTGAGGCAAAAAAATAGAGGCTAATGTATAATGTATCAAGTCAGTGATTAGCAATCAAGAGAAAATAGCTCCCCTGGTCACTCAGGAAGAAGGGCACCTAAAGTGGAATGAGTATAATGGCAAAGAAGAATATTGAAACAGCAGGAAAGAGAGATCTTTGGATATGGTAGCAGGAACAGATACCAATGAAAAGGCTTCACTGGGAAAGTGATATTCTATAAGAGGAGATGTGACATTATAATAGGTATAACATCCAGGGATTTGGTGCTTAGGGAGAATACTGCCTCTGAAAGAATGTTGTGTCTCTCTGGATAGAAGTTTACTTTATCTGAAGGAAAGAGCAACCGATGATCCAAAAAATAGACCTAGAAAGATTTCATGATAAATGAGGGTAAATGATGGAGTGTACTCCATTCCTGGCCAAGAGACACAGGTCTATTTCCAACATGAGATAATAATCTAACTTCTCTTTCTTTTGTAGGAGTTCATATTTCTGAAAATGAGGCACAACATAAAAAGGGTTAAAGTGAATAATATCTCTAAGACAATAAAATATGAACTATTGATAGAAGTCAAAATAGCAGCCTCAGTAGCTCTTACTCCACAAGGAATATAGAACCTAAAGAAGGAATAAATGAATATAAGGATCAAAGAATAAAAGTCTAAAATATTCATAAAATGAAAGAACAGAAGAAAATTAGGGAAAAACTTTTAGAAAAAGGCATATAAAAACAAAATTTTAATTTATATAAAAAAACAAGCTGAAGAGTTAAAGGGGTTTTACTTGACTAACTGGGAGCAGGGAAAGTGATTGAATTAGATAATGAGATAAAAGGAAGAAAGACAAGTGAATTAATAAACTAAAGAAAATTCCAAGACTAGAAGGGGATAAAAAAAAATGGGCCAAAGGACTGAGGATCAGAGAGAGTGAATGGAGGGAATAGAGTTGCTTTAAAGTAGATTAAGCAAAAATAACTGGAGTCATACTCTTTAAAGAGGAAGGGGAAGGGTCCTATTTCAGAAAAAAAAATTAGAAATAGAGTAAAATATAAAGATAACTTATAATTTAAATATGAGTGGATTAAACAATCAAATCAAATAAAAAGAAAAACAGATTCTAAAAAAGAACCCTCATAATGTACTGCTTCCCAGAGACAAATGTGGAATAAAAATGAGGGAGGGATGGGAACAAAGTTTACTATGAATCAGGTGAATCCAGAAAAGCAGGAGTTGTAATCATGCTATAGAAAAAGAAAAAAAA
>NC_058135.1:30400080-30420041 GCF_016433145.1 Gracilinanus agilis
ATGTCCTTCAATTGGGGAATGGCTGAACAAACTGTGGTATATGCGGGTGATGGAATACTATTGTGCTAAAAGGAATAATAAACTGGAGAAGTTCCAGGTGAACTGGAGAGACCTCCAGGAACTGATGCAGAGTGAAAGGAGCAGAGCCAGAAGAACTCTATACACAGAGACTGATATACTGTGGTAAAATTGAATGTAATGGACCTCTATACCAGCAGCAATACAATGACCCAGGACAATTCTGAGGGATTTATGGTAAAGAATGCTACCCACATTCAGAGGAAGGACTGTAGGAGAGGAAACATATAAGAAAAACAACTGCTTGAACGCATGGGTCGGGGTGGACATGATTGAGGGTGCGGACTCGAAACTACCACACCAATGCAACTACCAACAATTTGGAAATTGGTCTTGATCAAGGACACATGAGAAAACTAGTGGAAATGCGCATCGGCGATTGGTGGGGGGGATGCGGGGCGGGGGGTTGAAGGGGAAAGGTGGAGCATGAATCATGTAACCATATTAAAAATGAATATTAATAAATGTTAAAAAATATATATTAACAAAGCAGAAAAAGGATGATTCATGAACTGAATATGCATTTAAAAATTAGAAAGTCAACAAATAATATAAAATAAGCACAAAATAGAAGATACTAAAATTAAAAGGAAAATAGATAAACTTAAAACCAAAAGAATCCTTACAAATGGCAAAATCAAAAGACGGTTATTTGAAAAGACTAATAAAACTGATAAAGTTTTAGCCAATGTGAATAAAAAGAAGGCAGAAAATAAATTCAACAACATAGCAGTTAAACAAATAGCATCACAACAAAATCAGAAGAAAGAGAGAAATGGTATCAGAATCTGCTGTGCACAGGTACATTCTCACAAAACCAAGAATACAAAAGAAATAGAGGATACTATCAAATATAAAAAAATAACCAAGCTGGCAGAACATCAAACAGAGATCTTAAATAATCTAATCTCAGAAAAGAAAGTAGAACTAGTTGTAAAGGAACTACTAAAGAAAAAAAAAACTTCTTGTCCTGATTTTCTACCAAACTTTAAAAGAATAATTAGAACCAATATTATTAAAAATTGCAAAAGACCTCCAGCATACTTTTTTCATGAGACAAATACAGTGTTAATATCTAAACCAGCAAAGAATAAAGCACAGGACTATAGACCAGTATCATTAATAGATATAGATTCTAAATTGTAAATAAAATTCTGTCAAACTTGTCCTAGAAATGCAGGGATGATTTAATATTTTTAGTTGGCATAAGCGTATTAAATATGAAACCATCCAAAATCACATTCTTATCTCAAGTAATTCAAAAAACCCTTTCTACCAAAGCCCACAAATATTCAAATGGATTCTGCTCCTTAAGGAAATAAAGAATAACTTTATAACCAGAGAAATGACCAGTGATCATAGCTGGGCTATACCAATATATTAAAAAGGCAACAACAACAACAACAACAACAACAACAAAACTCAGAAGCTAATTTCAGAAAACTAATTGTGAAGTATGCTGTTTATCTCCTGACAAAAGGTAAAGTTTTCAGACTTTTTTTTTACATAGCCAACAAAGGAATTTGTTTTGCTTGACTATGTGTTTGTTACAAGGAATTTGTCTATATTCCGAATATCTTTATATATGATGTACATGTCTATCTTCAGAATTCACTATTATTCAAAGAGAACTATTTGTTTTTCCTTTTTTTTTTTTTTAAAGTGTATACCCAATGCCTAAAATAGAACCTGGTACAAATTAGGTGTTTAACAAATTATTGTTTGATGATTTATTTAAAGGGTTATAATAAACAAAAACATATTCTCTATTTTGAAAATATTGCCCCAAAATTATTGATATTTTTCTAGATTTGTGACTGACTACAAAAAATGCACTCAAATGGTAACAAATATCAAAAAAGTTTGCATATTTATCTGGGTACTGCATGCTATCTATATGCAAAGTAAGTATAAGGTAAATTTTGTTTAGTTATTTAGTTTGCTATCACTTAACAGCAATCTAATGAATTGTGTAAAAAATTCCTAGAGATGTGTTTTTCCTGAGATAGTGATCAATTTGATTAAAAATACCTATTCTCAATAAAATTTTTTTAAATCAAATATTCCCATTAATGTTTTCTTCTTCGCTGTGATCATTCTAGGTAGGTGGCAATAGGATCATTGAAAGAAGTCCAATGAGATAATTTCAATTCCATGAGGCAAATTGAACCATGGTATGAGCTGTTTACAAATGAAAGGTGATGAGTTCCCGTCACTGTAGATACTGAGTTTCCATCTGTCAGGAGAGTTATAGAGAGGATTTTTGCTTTTGATAGAATGTTGAACAAAAGGCTCATCTAACTCTAGCATTTTCTAATTGTGAGATTCCCAAAATGTAGGATTAGAAATCATCTTCCTAAAATTGGCTTTCTTTTTAAGGCTGTATCATTTTAAATTATACAAATTGGGCTAGAAACTACCAGGTATAATGTTGAGGATTGTATAAAAGCAATGTTTATTCAGAGATCAGAGGAAAATGCAAACAATACCTGAGAGCCCCTAAAAATTCCCTACTTTGGGTTGTTTGTTCTACAAGCAGAAATAGGTCATGATATTCAATACAGAGCAGACAGTTGTTCTCACCACACCCATATGACCAATACCCTCAGCCAGAAAAGCAAAGGACCATTGGCAAAGCTCAGGGATGAAAAAAAAAAAAGCCCAGAGATGAAAAAAATTCTGTTTTTCCCCAGGCTGAGACATATCCTCTCTTGCCGGCTTTACAAAGGAACCAGCTAGTTGAGTATGAAGAATAAAGACATGAGCTGTTCCTTGACAGCAATGGGGGAAACTTTAAAGATTCTTCATACCTAAAAATACTGAGTTTTGTAGGACATGGGCTCTTCTTAACACGTGATCTGAACTTTTTTTCCCTTTGTTACATTACTCAATATTGGGCATTCACAGAAGCAGTGACTTAGAACCAGAAATCCTAAGTTTGTGTCTGAAAGGGAGACACTGTTTCATAAAGGAAAGAAGAGCATAGGAGTTGGCATCAAATGACTTGGATTTGAACCTATGGGACCATGGCTAAGCTTTTTCTCATTTTACCTCTTTAAGACTCAGATTCTCTGCTATTAAATCCTATCATCTTTGTAGTGTGGTCAGACCCCTTCATGCTATCCACTTTACAGAGCTGGGTGGGGCGAGGGGATCAAAGGGATGATCCTGAGACCTAGAAGGGTAAGGAGAAGAAAAATCATCTTCTACCATTCTTACTGATTTGCTTTGTGGCTGTCATTTTCAATTGAGCTTTTCAGTCCTGATAACGGCAGCAATTGCCTCCAAAACAATTTTGCACCACAACCTCTTTCCTAGTCTCTATTCCTGACACACTTCCTCTAAACTCTCTTTGGAAAACAGGGGATATGGTGGATAGAGTGCTGGACCTGGAAGAAGAAACAAACTGAGTTCTAATCCAGCCTTAGACACTCAATAGTGTGTGATCCCGAGAATGTTATTTCACCTCTGCTTGCCTTAATTTCCTCATCTGGAAGAATGGAGATAAAAATAGCCTAATTCTCAGGGTGGTGGAAGAATTAAAGAGATGATATTTCTAAAGTATCTGGCACATAGAAAGTATCTAATAAATATAGTAGTTTCCCCCATTTATTTTGGGTTTCATTGTTAACCCACTATCAACCTTGAATTCCAGGATAGAGTGAGGTAGGGAGGGAGTTGCCACTAGATGAGGGAAGGGGCCAGGTTCAAGGATATGTGAAGGCTGGATATAGGCAGTCTCTCCATGCATAATTTCTGCTATATAATCTTCCATATATAATCCATATAATCTAAATAATAATGGGAGGGTGATATTTTAAAGGTTGTGTGTGGGTGTCTGTGTGTGTGTGTGTCTGTGTGTGTATGTGTGAAGGGAAAGCCATGGAGTATCAAGCCAAGAGGCAGGAGCAAGAAGAGAGAATATAGTACTTTACAGTAAAGTTAAGAGATGGTTTGGTACTGCTATCCATGGGGTTTCAGTCATCCACCACAGGTCTTGGAATGTAAATTTCCACCCGCCTCCCCTTATGGATCCCTACTTTACTTGTTTTCTTCCTTCCTTCTTCCTCTGAATTTTAGTTTTCTCATCAACAAAATGAGAAATTTGGACACATCTTACCAGAGCTCTTAGATCTCTAAATCTAAAATCCTATGGAATAATATTTGATCATAGAGTCAAGAGAAAGAGAACAAAGGAGTTTATTAAACAGGAGAAGCTCAAGCTTCTGTTTAGCAAAATCACTGGTGACTTTGGGGAGGTTGGATTGGAGAGGGAAGATCCTAGAGACCAGAAAAACCAAGTAAAAGGCTGTGACAGTGCAGGAAAGATGATGAGGGTAGGACCCGGGGTAGAGGGGGGACTCACAGATTAGAGAGAAGGAAACAGATAACATTGGAGAGATCTAAAGGTAGAACTGATAAGACTTAGCATCTGAGGAGATGTGTCTGGAGAGGAAGAGGCTAGCTACAGTTCCCTTAGTGGAAAAGGTCTCTGACATTGTCCTTGATTCTCCTTTAACTGCTTCCACAAGGTCAAGACATTACTGCTAGTAAGCATTGAGGTTGTGAAAACTTGGGTGATTGGGCAGAGAATGGTGCCTTTGATGGTAACAGGCAAGAGTGGAAGAGGAGTGAGTTGGGGAAGGAATTGAAGATTCCTGTGAATAAAGATTGAAATTCATTCATGCCTACTAGTTCTGAGTGATTCTTTCTCTCCTGCCCAAAACAAAAAGGAGAGAGGCTGGGTGGGGTATATCAATCTATTTTCCTAGAGCTACAACTCACTAAAGCTTGTAGCTTTCAGGACTGAAATGCCTTTTCCTGGCTACTTTCCTCTATATGTGGTCTCTCCCCTCCTCAAGGACAAGAACTAACTTTGTCTCTGCATTTGTATCCCTCATGCTTAGCACAGCCCTTGGCATATAAGTATGTAATAATTTTTTTTCTCATTCATTCATCATTCTTTACTCATAATGGCTCCAAGGACACAACCTCCCTTTACTAGGGACATCTGCCAAAGCCAGGAGAATATAGGAGTGGGAAGGAAGAAGGGAAATTTTCCCAAAGGTCAACAGCCACTGTGGGTATCCAGACAGGAACAATCACCTCTGGTAGATGAGGGGAAGTTAAGAGCTGGTACAGAAGATGGAGTGAGGAATTTGGGGGAGATATAGGTAGGTGTAGTTATATTGGAGACAAGTCTCAGCCAAGCCTAACTGGTTATCAGGGATATGCTGGTAAATGTTTAATAACCATCTCTCCCCTACCAGAAAAAAAGTGTACTCTGAACACACTTTTAAATTTAATCAGCATTAGCATTTCTTCCATTACTTTCTTAAGTCTAGACAATCAATAAAATGATAAATCAAACCCTTATTTGTATCCTTTGCAGATTTCCTTTTGCTCACACTGAACATTTTCACAAGCTAGTAGGAATTGGTTCCAGTCCACCTTTGAATACAATTTATCTTCTCATACTCTGGCTGATCACAAAGTCCTTGGGGTAAGTCCTTCGCACACACACACACACACACACACACACACACACACACACACACACACACACACACAGAGACAGACAGACAGACAGACAGAGACAAAGATAGACTTTGGAGACCACCAGCCTAGAAAGTCAATGAGAACAGAGATTCACAGAATAAAGCAGTCCATGAGAACACACCTTTTCTTGGATAGCTATCACTATAAACTACTTCTTTCTCTCCACCCATCCTTTTGTAGAGTAAAAAGCTTGGAGAAAGAGAGAAGTAGTAAACATCACCAGCAAACACAATTATCTCAGACATGGTTTGGGGCTTAATAAAGCTAAATTGAAGTAGGTGGTAAACTGGGATTAGTGTCAGAGAGTCTGGGTTTAAAGTGTTGGACAATTCCCTTCTTTTGGCCTCAGTTTCCTTGTCTGTAAAATCTAAAGGTTAATTTGAAGTCAGGGGTTCCTTCTCTCTTCTCTATGTCTTGAGACATTTAGGCAATCTGCTGAAATTTACACACAACTTTTCAAAAGAATATCTATTACCTATATCCATAATTGAAAGAAATGCCACATTTCAGCTAGAGGTTACAAAAAAATAAATTTTCCCCCACATCCAAGTTCACAACCCCCTGAAATCTATCCATGAACCCCAAAGAGAGTTTCACTCCCTGGACTAAATGATCTTTAAGGTTCCTTTCAGATCTAAATTCCAAGAATTGTTTACTCCCAAAGAATTCTGTTCCCTAGAAACAGACAGTGGTATATATCAGTACTACAGCATTATATACTGATTTAAGGTTTGCAAAGCACTTTACAGAAAGTATCTCATTTGATCTTTACAACAACCCTTTGAGAGAAATGCTATAATTATCTCTACAGATGAAGAAAAGAAGACAGATAAGACAGACTTCCCGGAATCATATCACTATTAAGTGGAAAAATTCATATTTGAACTTAAGTCATCTTGACTGCAGGTCCAGCACTCCATTCACTATATCCTCTATGATTTCTGTTGTGTGTAATATATCTACATAAAATCCCAGAGTTGATAAAATTTGGGCCAGTATTTCTACAGAAACTCTTAGAGGTATCTGATAGGTCACATAACGGATTGAGTGTTAGACTTGGAATCCGCTTGGAGTTCAAATCTGGTCTCAGATATTTGCTAGATATGAAACCAAGACAAGACTTGTAGCTTCTCTCAGTCTCAGTTTCTTCATTTGTCAAATGAGAATGATAATAGTGCTGATATCACAGGACCATTAATGAGGATCAAATGTGACAAAACGTGTTTTAGTAACCTTAAAAGGCTATATAAATAATTTTATCATATTATGTGTTCATCATATTATATGACTGTAGTATGCACCCTGCAAATTTCTATGATCATATTTTACAGACATATGTACCATTTTAGATTCCTTTAAAAGTTTTAGGGTATTTTCATCTAAATAATTTTAAAAAATAAACAATGTTCTAGGTTGATTTGCAACCCATGTTTTCATTGGGAATTCTAGGAAAAGAACTATGGGAACACTTCAAAGGCATATTCCTTTCTTCTGATTTTTCTAAATAAATTCCATTTGTTCAATGACCAATCTCCTTCACAGTTTTCTTTGCCAATTATTGCATAATACTAGGATTTTTTTTATGACTTTGAAAGCAGGACAGGAAAGGAGTCACTTGTCAAAAAGGGAAGTTGGTCTGTTGCTGAATGTGTGCTGTATGTCAGTCAGACCACATGGAACAAATTACAGTTGTACAGACTCATTTGAAGCAGTCTATCTGGAAAGAATCCTCAAAGGTGTTGACTCAGTGACCTGAATATGCCTCTGAAATAATGGGCCTCCATTCAAGGGAAGCAGAGTTGCATATATCCAACCTTCTGATGAAAAACAAGAAACCAAAACAAAAAAAACAAAAAAAAAAAGCTCTTCCATTTCAAATAAAACAAGATTAAATGTTCCTATTAGTAGTTCCTTCTCCACTTTGGGTGTTATAAGTTCTGGGTTCTGCTGCCTTAGTTTACTTTTCTATAAAATTAGGAGACTAAACCTTTCACATCCCTTCCAACTCTCTAATTTTTCCTAAAGTTAGGCTGGAATTATACACTACATTTGGAGAGGACTAGTTGCCATCAATCTGTCAGCTCTGGGAAAACAGCTGCACAGAAGCAATGTCAGAAAGCAGAAATTTGAGGTTTTCTCTTATCTATTTTTAGTGGCCCTTGGGGCTATTTATTATTTTGAGTTTACAAAGAATCTAGGATAGAAACTTTTAAAATATGTTTTATTATTATTAAATGATTTGTTAGAACAAAAATAAGATACTGGCAAGTCCCTCTCTCCAATAACTTTCCCCATCTTTTTTCAGTTAGACTCTGAGCAAGTCACTTAACTCTGTTTTCCTCAGTTTCTTCATTTGTAAAAAAATGAGCTGGAGAAGGAAGTGGCAAACCACTTTAGTATCTTTGCCAAGAAAACCTTCAAAGGTGTCACGAAGAGACAGACACAACTGAAAAATGACACAACAACTAGAAATAGGATGGAAAGGTCTTTAGAACATGGAAGTAACTTTAAAAAATTGCATCATATGAATGTAATATACTATTACTGCGCTATAAGAAATGACGAATACAAAGAATACAGGGAGGCATAGCAAGTTTCATATGTAAGGGGTATAGAATATTATTGTCCCAACCCAGGTCAATAGATGTAATCACACAATGAAATCATAAATGGTGAAGGATTATATCTGAATTAGGCGTTAACCTCCCCTCATACCTTAGTATAAACACCCTTCTATTATTGAGGCAAAAGGGACCAACACAATTAGATGAATAATTATTGCCCTAATTAACACTGAATGAATTCAAAGCAATGTCCTACTTATTGTTATTTGGAAGTCACCTTTTGTTTATCTTGGTAATAGCAATGGTAAAACTCAACTTCACCCAAATAATGAGAGAACCTCAAAATAACTGTGAAGCCTGATGAAAACCCTGAGCAACATTGTCCGTTTTCTCAAAGAATCCCAAAGAATCCTTGCCTAACATTTTCTTATAATTAAATCATCAAAGGAATTAAGACTGTACTGATAGAGATTTGGTATGGGTTAGGTGGGGAAGCATCTCAATTACAGAAATATTTCTGATTTCATACAGAGTACAAGCTTTCTGGTAATCACATTTTCTGGGATCTCTTGAAACAGAAAGAACTGAATTATCACATCTAGAGGCACTGTTGAGTTGGGCCCAGAGGATGATATTTACAAACATAAAAACCTGGGTTCAAATCCTATCCTCAAACACTTACTAGCTGACTTGACCAAATCATTTAAAATCATAAATTCTAAAAGGAAAGAGAAAAAAAGTTACTTATGAGGTCAAAGGGTCAAAGGCCAGTTAGACAGGATTGTCAGAAAGTAGAATGATGACTTAAATATTTCAGATTCACTCCAATGACAAGTGAGCGGAGTGAAATTCTAGGAGGGGGGAAGCTCATACCCTCAAAATCACTCTTTTGAGCAGACAGGAGACTTGATGCTGGCAGAGTTCATGTGACTTTATTCAGAGGTGGGGGAGTTGGGGAACAAGGGTGAGGCATACTACCTGGGCATAGGTAGCATGCTCACAAGGAGTGGGAGGTAAGGTATGGGAATACTGACCAGGCATGACCAGTATTCCTCACAAGGGGTGGGGATGGGGATGGGGCAAGAGAGAGAGGAAGTGACTGCACAGTCTGATGTCCAGAAACAGTGGGCATCGATGCCTGGGTTTACTCAGATTTTATAGGGATCCAACACAATGCTATCTCTACTTTCCCATCATCTGTATCTTATTCTACCTTCCTTCTTCTATCCTTCTCAAACCTTCCCCAGCACTTTTGAAGTTTTTAAGTATATGGGAATACTCCTTAGGGTTGCAGGTTTTTTTGTTAAGTCAAGGCTTTAGGCCTGTCGAAGGATTTATCAGGTTGCAACAATTTAAGCTAAAGCATTCTTTGAAACAATACTTGGGACATGTAGTCAAAATAATAACTTGTTAGTTTTGAGATTTCTCTCATAGGAATTAGGTCACCCCTAAACTTCTTCCCATGGGAATAGAAGAAAAGGGGGACAGTCTCTTAGCCACCTTTGAAAAAGTATATTAAGGGCCTATATTAATATATATGTATAAAGCTTCTTGGGGATGGGGTTTCTTCTATTCTTCAAAAGGAAAGAATAATATCATCTAGCGGAGGACACCTAATTTCACTATTTTTCTATAGGAAGTTGCGAATCTATAATTACTAATACTAATCAATGGATATTGGGGAATAATGCACAAATAATGCCACACAGCAAGGTAAGTAAAATTATGTTTTCATAAACTTCATAGGGAAAGTCCTATTCCATGAGGCTTTTAGAGATATTCACAATAACGGAGAGAAAATACTTATAATCACTTAGGGCCTTTCCTGATTCATCTAGTTGTTAATTCTCTCAATTGTTAACCTTATCTTTCACTCAAATCCTACTAAATTACTTTGAATTTAAATTATGCATATTTATTTATCTGTGTATATCACTCCTTACTTTCACCCCAGATATAAATAAACTCTTTGAGGCCTAGGGTTTTCCTCTTCCTGTCTTTGTATTCCTAGTGATAGGTCAATGCCAAGGACATAGAAGACTAATAGACCAAATAGCTCTCTATCAGACACTCTCCAGTATTGGGTCCATTCTGGTTTTCTATATTTTGCTGTTCCTTGCCCTAGATTAACCTTCAACGGTATTTTCTATCCAGAAAAAAAAAAACCAAAAGCAGATTTTCAGACTACCTAGCCTGAGATCATCCCTACAGTTCTCTTTTTTAGTTGAATCCATCACTCAGTTAGAGTAAAACCCTCCCCCATAGTCTTGGAGGCAAGAATGAGGAAATGACATTGAATAAAAACGGCAAGTGTGTTGAAATAGTGGGCAAGTTTTCCCAAACCTGTTGGATGAACTTTTCTTGACTTCTTTTTCTCCAGCCATATGAGGTGTGCCAGGAAAACAACCTCCAACCCCAGTGCCTTTAGCCTGAGATTAGACGATGAGAGGACGGAAATAACTGCTGGGGTGCCACTTGGCCTGAACAATGAAATAGGAATATAGTTTCCAAGACATGCTAGAGAAAAGATGTGGCTTTGGCACACTAAGGAAGATTAATTTGTTGATGAGAAAAGAAAAATCATCTTTTGATAAACCTACCTTGTCTAGACACTGGCAATGAATGTCAGGTTTTTATCTAAGTTGTTTCAGGCCGACTGACTTCTCAGATGTCTATCAATTGATATCACTATTAAAGGCTGCAGAGATGACATCAGTTCTGTCTCTTCCCTTCACCTTGTCTTGTCACTTGACTCCTTGAGAAAATGTGTAGGATAAGAGACAGAAGGGGAGAGAATTTACCCCACCCTTGCTCTGACTGTGTTATCAAAGATCATTTACTTTAGTAACCTCTTCTTACATAATCCATAAGTAGGAGTTATCAAGAAGGGAAGATGCCTCCTTCCATAGGCAGAACAGGTAGCAAACCACCATTTAATAAATTTGGCTTAATGTTCAAGAATCTCACATTTAGAATATTTCTTCCTCATTGGCAGCTAGCCACAATTTAAAAAGAATTATCCCTGTCATTTCACTGCTATTAAGAGAAAAAGTAAGAAATATAGAGAAAAGGTAAGAAGGTAAAAAACTGTAAGAAATGACAAATATGAAGAAGACAGAGAAGTGTGGGAAAGTATACATAATTGACACAAAAACAGAAAATCAACATATATGATGACCACAACAAAGGAAATGGAAAGAACAGAATATAACTAATGTTTGATTTTAAATAGGAACATCACTAATCATAGATTTTAATGACCAAATTTGTCCCTGTAGAAGAGATGAGGAAATGCAACACCACCCTCCACTCAATCTTTGTAGAAGTGGTAGACTTTGGGTGTAAAACAGTGCATTAATGGTTTTTTTTTTTAATGTATCAAGCACTTACTGCATACCAAGCACCAGCAGACAAATTCAAAAATGAAGGCCAGTTCAAGCCTTCAAAACATTTGTATTCTAAGAGGGGAAGGGAGATAGTTAGTATATATATGTATACCATCAAACTCTGTTAATTTTGGTTGGTATTGTTGGTTTAAATTTTGATGAGTTTTCTTTTTTTCTCCCTCTTGTACCAAAGATGTTTTTCTGGGTAGGGTATAATCTAGAAAAGAATATGATTTTAAAACAAGATTCATGAATATAAATTAAAAAATAATAAAACAAACCAAAAAAGTCAGGAGGTAAAAGGTCATTCATTAAGGAGCCTGAGGTGATGAGAACCTCAAAGATTAAAAAAAAACTTCCAGATTAAAAAAGCTCCTTTTTAAAAATTATATTTTATTTTTTCAGACATCAAAAATTTACCCTCTTTCTACCTCACCCCAACTATTCCCCCAAATGAGAATGAAAGAAAACTGTTACCATCTCATAAGTGATTTTCAGTCATGTCTAACTCTTCACAAGCTCATTTGATGTTTTTATGGTAAAGATCCTGGAATGAGGTATACCATTTATTTCTCCAGCTCATTTTATAGATAAGGAACCAAAGGCAAAGAGAGTTAAGTAACTTGTCCAGAATCATATAGCCAATAAGTGTCTGAGGCTAGATTTGAACTCAGGAAGATGAATCTTCCTAACTTCACCTAGTTATACATGAAGAGACAAGCAAAATATATTTCTGTAGTGTCTTCTCCCATAAAATTATATCTCACTCTGTTCTCTGAGTTCTTCAATTCTCTATCAATATGTAGGAAACATATTTCAGCATTTGTCCTCTGGAATTGCAATTGATTATTACTCTGATTAGAGTCCCTAAATTCTCTCAAAATTGTTTGTCTTTATCATATTCTCATCATTGTATACATTGTTTATTTTCATTTAAGTCTGTTGTCAGTTCATACAAGTCTTCCCAGATTTTTCTGAAACCATCTCTGTTGTCATTTCAAGAAGTAGTCCTTGCCCTTAGGTGGTATAGATTTCAGGAGGTTCATGAACTTGAACAGAGATAGATAGATATAATATAGATATAGATCTATGTTTATATATATGTAAATATATACTTTTTACATCTGTATACACATACAAATATATATATATGTTATACATAATCTTTATTTTAATTAACTTTTAACTGGAATTTAGCATTTCCTTCAATTATTTAAAACATTAGTCTGAGAAAGATTCCATAGGCTTCACCAGACTGCCAAAGGGGTTCTGGGCACAAAAAGAGTTAAGAACCTCTGAACTACAGTATGAACTTATACAGAATCAAATGCATAGAATTTTTTTAAAGGACATACAATGTCTGACATTGTAAAAAAAAAAAAAAAAAGGATGTTTGAAAGACTCAGGAACTGGAATCAACTTCCATGATAGACCACAGTTCTTGAAGACATATGGTCAAGCATGACTCCTGAGCAAAAGATGATGAACTCAAGATATAGAAAGACAAATGTATTTTTGGGCATGGTCA
Organism: Gracilinanus agilis; assembly: GCF_016433145.1. Classification (NCBI taxonomy): domain Eukaryota; kingdom Metazoa; phylum Chordata; class Mammalia; order Didelphimorphia; family Didelphidae; genus Gracilinanus; species Gracilinanus agilis. The sequence continues at coordinate 30,413,196 of NC_058135.1, forward strand.
ATGTGGGAATTTTTTTTTTTGCTTGATTGGGCATATTTGTTACCAGGGTTTTGTTGTATGTTTTAAATATATGTATTATTAGTTTCCTCATTGGAGGATGGGAAGGCGAGAAAATAAATTCTTGTTATTTTAATATTTGTTTAATATTTGTTAGAATTTTTGTTTCATTTTGAGAGAGAGCTAGAAGAGCATGGGTATAATAAAGATTAATTAACCTTTGTATTTTTTGCATATTCTAACTGAAATGTGATATAAGAAAGAAATCCTCTGCCTCATCAGAAACCACATCCCTTGATTTGACTGTCTCATGACTTGACAAAAGCATAACCCCATTGTGAAAGAGGTACTATAATGATGGTAATGTTGAGGGAACAAAGAAAAGCTAGATCATCCTTACCTGCCCTGAATTTATAAACATAATTTTGGTAGAAAAAATTTGGTAGAAAAAAATTTAAAGATATTTAGAGAATATAGACAAACTACTGAATTTCTTCATTGTTTCTTCATTCTTATGTGGTGACCCTGGTTTCTCAATACATACAACATAATCTCTAGCCATAATCCGTTATGGTGGAAAAATTCTAAGTACAGACTGAATAATGGATACCATGGAGGAACCAGCCCACCTGGAGGCTAAGAATCTCAATGTCAGAAGATTGACCCCAAGCCTGTAACTAATTCCTGCTCGCCATGTCATGGAACCCCTTTCTTCCTTAAGGACATAAAAAAGGCGCCAGTGTCTTCATTAAGCCTTTCCTGATTCCTTCAACTGATAGTGCCTTATCTCCCAAACTATCTTGTCTTTTAACTATTTTGTATATATTTGTATTTATTCACTTTATCTTTTTCCTAACCACTTTTACATATAAACTTATTTCCTTAAAGACTATAAGCTCTCTGTGAATAGAGATGGTTTCCTGTATCCCTAGTGCCTAGCACTAAAAAAAATACTTGTAGATTGATTGATTACAGTAATCTTTTTTTTTTTTTTGGCCATAGCAACTCATGAAGACCACTTACTTAATTTAAGGAGGAATTGCAATTGACCTTCAGTGTTCACATTGACAAAACTCTGAATCTTCTCAAGCATTGAAGAATACTGAGAGGTTATTTTTTCACAATGTTTAAAAAATTAAAATAAATATTATAGATATAATATCATATATCTATACACCTGCAAAAAGGGCTTAGATCTTGGAAGAAATCTCTTGAGAGAACCATGTGGAGTAGAAGATGAATTTGTCCCTCGGTGGCCAGATATTAACTGTTTAAGTAGTGCTAAGTGATCTCTGTGCATGAGGACACACACCAGAATAATCCAAATCAGTCCTGATTTTTGACATGGTATTTGTAAGTTGTGCTTTCCTAGGATATCTAGGAACACCAGAAAAAAGAAAAAGGCTCATGGGGAAAAAAGCCAATTTCTTTAAAGCACTTTCTAAGACTGGCTTATTTCATGTGGCAAGGATATAGATTGATTTTCCCAAAATCTAAGTTTACCCATGAGAAGCACTGTAGTATAGGGGTAAAGGCCTCCTCTGTGAGTCAAGAATGATCTGTTTTGATTCTGGCTCTAACATGCATTCGTTATATAACCATAAACAAGCCTCTTAACTTCTTAAGACAATAGACAACTTTCAAAGCCTAAAAATCACAGCCACAGAGGTCCATAGTAAGAACCAAAGAAATCATAGGTCTAGACCACATCTGCATAAACTAAGTTCTGCATTAGTTATCTTCGCTATCTTCAAGCTACTAAGGTATCATTGGGTAAATTCCTACAGAATGCTCAAATTCGATGTTTGATTCATATTTCTCAAAGTCCCTTTCAGTGGCACTGTAGCTATAAGGCAATAGGCAACCTTCCTCAGAGTGAAGAAAACCTGGGTTCCTACCCCAGGCACATCCTGGCTACATGTGGCTCTAAGAAAATCATTTAACATCCAAGTTTTCTAAAAGAAAAAGTTGCAGAGAAGGTGCCATCTTGCATGAATAGAGGGACTTTCCTCACTAGGAAGTTTCCTATGCTGGTAAAATAAAAGGTCCAGGATTTAGCACAATCTATTTCAGTGTTAATGATTTCTAGTGAGAAGAAACTCACTACTTCTCAAAGAAGTCATTCTATTTTAGCACAGTTTTCTTCATTAAGAAGTTTGTTCTGATATCAATGCTAGCTCTACTTCGTCTTCCATTTCTGGCTGGGGCCTTGGAGGCCAGGTAGAGCTAGACTAACCTTTCTTCCACAGAGAGGCCCATCGCAATCTTTTCAGATTGCAATAAATTTTTTTTTTATTTCTTTGATTTCTTTCACCCAGACTCAACATCCCTAGTTCCTTTAGTTGAATTTCCTATTACAAAGTTCCCAGATTTCTAATGCATCCAAGTACTCTCTTCTGAACACACTCCAGTTTCTCAATTTTCTTTTGATGAATCCAAGGCTAAGGGTCATTACTTGAAAATTAGAATTATATGGTGGTCATTCATCCTGACCCTCTCATTCCTCTTTCCCAAGCATTTCCAAATACTAAAGGAACATCAGTGGAATAAGAAGCTAAGTTTCAAGAGTGGATGAAAGAGAGAGGGAAAAGAGAGTCAGATGTAAGGGTTGCTTAAACTTGGTTTGGAGCTGGTGTCAGGGCCCTTAGATTCCAGAGGGCAAGAATTTTCTTACATAGTAACATGTCATTAAATACAATTCCCATTAGGTTGTGTCCATTAAATCTTATAATAATTATAAGTTTGGTTCTGGAAAATGACTCACTGGGATGAACTTGGGCAAGTCATTAATATATCTGTGGTTCTATTTTTCTAACAGAAAACAGCTATGAAAGACCTCAGTCCTTACTGAGCTGGACTGAAGGCTGAACTGAAGGAACTTATCAGATACCACCAAAGACTTTGTGAGACTTGGACCAAGGGAAGTTCCTTGAGGGTAGCCACTTCTGAACTGTTTTCTTATGCCTGGAGCCTAGCACAGTGTGTTATGTGTCCAGAATTTAAATAAGCACTTGTTGATTGATTAATAGGTATTGAGCAAGCACAGAGTTGTTTGCCAAAGTTCCAGTTGTTTACTGAAGGGAAGCCAAGTCAAGTTAGGGATGTTCCTATCCATTGGTACAGTTAAGTCATGTCCAACTCTTTGTGTCACCTTTTGAGGTTTTCTTGGCAAAGATACTAGAGTGGTTTACCATTATCTCTGCTAGCTCATTTCACAGATGAGGAAACTGAGGTAAACATGGGTTAAATGACCTGCCCAGGGTACCACCAAGCTATCCCTAGGCATCCATTGGTCCAGGGACAGGGTCCATGAGAGCAAGGAAATCCTTACATCTCCAGTGCCAACAACATCTTGCTCATAGTCAATAAACATTCCCCAGAATGTATTCAATTTAATTTCTCTTCAGTTTAAGTCCATCACAATGCCACTGAAATAATAGTAGCTAATATTTATTAGGCACTTTGAAGTTTTCTAAATGCTTTGTGGAATCTCCTTTGATCCTCAAAACAGCCATGTGATGCTATTCTATTTTCCCCAATTAACAGCCAAAGAAACTGAGATTGAAAGAAGTGATGACTTGTCTAGAGTCATATAACTAAATAAATGTCTGAAGCACAATTTGATGTCAGGTCTACCTGACTCCAGGTCCAGCACTGACTCTACTCACTATACCACCTGGCTCACTAGAAATGCCTTCTCTCTAAGCAGAGGCATAACAGAAGAACCATGTCTCCTTTGTAGTCCGTGCCGGTCCTCAGCAAAATGGAGACCTGCTGATCTTCTCCTCCAATGCTTCTATGTTTATTTCTTCTTGTCTGCTTTTCTCCTGGGCATTCAGTGTCATTATTCTGCTCCCTTTCAGTCAGACGGAGAAGATGCAACCTGCTATAGAAAACTGTCCATGAATGACCACCTGTTTCCTTCTTGCAACCCAAGCTCTTGCAACCTTTATGTTATTTCTCTCTCTCTCCCTCTTGATATATATCCAATCACTTGCCAAATCTTGGTAGTTCTACCCTACATCCTTCAGGTGTCATCTACTTCCTTCTTTCTAATTCCTTAGCCACCACTTTAGTTTATGCCCTTATCATCTCTTTCCTGGTCTATTACAATAGCCTCTTTCTTGGTCTCCTTGCTTTAAATCTCTTCCCTCTTCAGTATATCCTGCCCAAAGGTTTTTTTTTTTCCTAGACACAAGTTTGAACAAGTCGAAAACTTCTTCTGCCCATCTATTGATTCTAAGATGAGATATAATTTCAAAAGATCTGATATTTAGAGCTGGAAGGAGCCTTAGAGGACATCTAGTTCAACTCCCTTCATTTTGCAGATAAGAAAAGTGGGGCTCAGAGAGATTAAATGATTTTCCTAGGGTCACACAGCTAGAAAGTATCTAAAGCAGAATTAGAATTTATGTCTTTCTGATTCCATATCTCCCACTCTATCCTCTGTACCACACTGCTTTCCTTCTTTAGCTCATCTTTTTTTCTTTTTATATTTCTGGGCTAATTTCATAAGATACCTAGCTATCAGCATAATTACCTATATATAATTTACAAATGAGTAAACAGACACAGTGGAAATGGTGCTCAATTTTTTCAAGGTAGAGTACACATCAAAAAAGACCACTGCTTCAAGCAATCTGATAAGCCAACTGATAATAAATGCCCAGTACATTAATATTTTCATTCTAAAAGCAGACTAGAGAAACAAAACACTTTAAAAATATTAAAGCTGTAATGGAACAACTTCTTAAATACTTAGAACAGAAGCATTTTAGTTTGAGTCTTTCTAATACCCATCCACCTCAACAAAAAGCCAGTCCTAGTATTCCTCACCTTCTCTGAATAGTGGGTAAAACTTCAGTAAAAGTGAAAAATGGAGCTATTCTTCCTCTAGAGGCAGACTCCATTGCTTTCTTCCTCCCAATACCAAAAAAAGAAGGAAGGAAGAAAACAAACATTTGTTGAGTGCCAATCATGTACTATTTGCTATGCTAAGTACTTTACAAATATGATCACTTTTTAATTCTCACGACAATAATAGGTGCTATTATTTCTTCCATAGAAATTGAAGGTGCTCCCGGGGTCACACAGATAGTATCTGAAACTGGATTTGAAATGTGATCTTCCTGACTCAAAGTCCAGGGCTGTAGCTACTGTAATACCTAGTTATAGTCCCTATAACTATCATCTTTGATGTACTAGACTCTTCTCTTTGAAATACTTTGAAAATCCATCTCTGAGAATACCTGAATTATAAATCTTCTCTGACTCATTTCATGCAGAAGCCAAGTAGATAAGTGCCAATTCACATCCAACTTCCCTCTGTATACTCCCCTTTCTAACCTCAGCATGTCTGGAACATGACTAAAGCTCTGTCAAAATACACTATCATCTGCTGACATATCCCGGCTTTGGTCATCTGTGACCAGAGGCCCTTGTGGAATTTCCCAAGGCTGTCTGAAATTTCCCTGTAGAACCCCTTTCCTTGAATATTTATGATCATACTTTTCCTTAGGGATCAAGAATAAGATAGGGCTATGGGCAGGTCATTATAAGTAGCAATTAGTGAAAGCTCTGGAATTATCAGTTTTGCTGAAGTATGTCTGTGTCATAAGGACATAGAGGAGGAAGTCAAGTAAGAGAATTAAAAGGATGAAAATTGTGAGTATGTGTATATATGTATGTGTGTGTGTATGTGTGTGTGTGTGTGTGTGTGTGAGAGAGAGAGAGAGAGAGAGAGACAGAGACAGAGACAGAGACAGAGACAGAGACAGACAGAGACAGAGACAGAGACAGACAGAGACAGAGAGAAGAGGACTGAGAGGAGAGGAGAGAGAAAAGGAGAGTTGAGGGAGAATGTTATTTAGATTTAAACAAAATCCTGTTTATAAATGGATACTGACAAGACAAGAAGGAAGAGGACCCCTTTGAAAATAGAAGCTTTTTATGCTACATCCTATAACTTCTATACTTCCAATGATGTGTTTAGCACTTCTCAAATTTTTTGGTCCCAGGACCCCTATATACTCCTAAAAATTCTTGAAAACCTCCACTAAGGAGTTTCTGTTTATGTGGATTATATCTATATTTATCATCTTAAAAATTAAAATGTCTTAGTATTATTATGAAAATAGCCTTGACCTTATGGATTTGGGGGATGTCCCGGAGCCCCTAGACCGCAATGAGAATTGCTAAAATAGCTGAAAGAGAAAAGGACCTAGAGCAGTGATGGCGATCCTTTTAGAGACCAAGTGCCTAAACTGCACTTTCACAACATATGTGAACTGCCCTCTTATCCCAGACAGGGGAGGGAGGAAGCACTTCCATTGGGCTACTGAAAAGAGAGGCAGGTGATGGGAGAAATGCCCTCAGGTTTGTGTGGAGAGAGGGAAGGGAGCAGCCCCCTCTGGCATGCATCCCACAGGTTCCCCAACATGGCCCCAGATTCTGATATCCTGAGTTCTAATGCTGACTAAGACACTAGTTGTGTGATCAAATACAAGTTATTTAATCTCATCTGTAAATGGAAATGATGATCTTTCTTACATCTAAGCTGATGAGGAAAACATTTTAGGAGCTTTAATGCTTCTATAAATAAGAATTGGTATTGTAGCCCTTCAACTTGGCATAATCAAAGCAAATATCTAGAGATTTTCTTTTTTTTTTCTTTCTTTGTTTCTTTCTTTCTTTGTTTCTTTCTTTGTTTCTTTCTTTCTTTCTTTCTTTCTTTCTTCCTTCCTTCCTTCCTTCCTTTCTTTCTCTTTCTTTCTTTCTTTCTTTCTTTCTTTCTTTCTTTCTTTCTTTCTTTCTTTCTTTCTTTCTTTCTTTCTTTCTTTCTTTCTTTCT
>NC_058135.1:30420255-30444024 GCF_016433145.1 Gracilinanus agilis
TTTCTTTCTTCCTTCCTTCCTTCCTTCCTTCCTTCCTTCCTTCCTTCCTTCCTTCCTTCCTTCCTTCCTTTCCCTTACCTTCCATCTTGGAATCAATACTGTATATTGCTTCCAAGGCAGAAGAATGGTAAGGGCTAGGCAATGGGAGTCAAGTGACTTGCCCAGGGTCACACAGCTGGGAAGTGTCTGAGGTCAAATTTGAACCTAGAACCTTCCACCTCTAGGCCTGGCTCTCAATCCATTGAGCTACCCAGCTGCCCCCTCTAGAGGTGATTTAAAGGAACCTGGATTCAAATTCTAGCTCTGTTATTTACTACTTGTGGTTCCTTGCCAATTCATCTCCCTGGGCCTCTGCTTTTCTAGTCTTCTTATATTTAATTTCCCATTCCCCCAGTCCCACACAAAATCCAGTAACAATAGATTAGCTGTTTCTCCCAAGTATGATCCATCTCTAGGCAGAACATTTTCTCCATGACTGAAATTCTTTCCCTCGTGGTTTCCCTTACTTCCTTCAGTCTCATCTTCTGCAAGAAGCTTCTCTCAATCTCTTTTAATTCTAGCACCTTCTCCCTAATGATCATTCAATTGATTCTCTATATTCCTTTGCATATACCTACATATCTTTGCTTGTATCTAGGTGTTTACCTGTTGTCTCCTCCTATCAGACTGTAAACTCCTGGAAAGCAAAGGCTACTTTTTTGTTGTTGTTCATTTGTTTATTCATTTGTGTTTTGCCTTTCTTTGTATTCTCAGTGGTTAGCATAGTGTCTGGTCTCTAATAAGGGTTTATTGACTGACTGAGAAAAGAATTCTTAAATTAGCCTCTAAACTCTCTTTGAGTTCTAAATCTATGGCTCAAATGAAAATCATGCCAAACACCATATCCTGGGAAACAACAGAACTTTTTCAGATACCGAAAACAACTCCAGACAAGAAATACAAAGTACTTCTTCCCTAAAGTATATAGTGTTTCATTTTTAAATGATAAGGTACCTTAATGAAACTAACATAGAGATACCTAAATGAAAGGGTCTCACATCATACCATGAAGATGCGGTTTTCATATCTTATACATTTCAGTAAGTCTAAGACAAGGTTAAACTAAACAGGACTGGCTTTCTTTTCTTGAGAAGAACTGTGAAAGGGCATTGGAAGTGTTTCAATTCCCATCAGGATTTTTTTGTTTCTGATTTGGAATTGTTGGCTAGCTGGCCTTGTTTGATTCCCTCAATTCTAGCTAAACTCTTTTATTCATCAACTCCATTCTCAACATGATCCAAAACTACTGGGGGTGTGAATGGATATGTATGGTACTTATTCTTGTTGCTTGTCCTTGGTTTTTGAAATTGGATTTAAATGAGGCAGAGTTGCATAAAGTCATCAGTCTCACTGTCTCTTCCAGTCTTTTGATGTCCATTGGACATTTGAAGTCCAGTGGAAAGGCAAAATTCAGGGCTGGTGATGGACTGGGATACAGTGGATGACTTCATGTCTTTCATGTCTGATTAAGCTTTAAGTGCCTTTATGAGCACTGGAACAAATTGTTCTCTTCTGCCCATTTGACCAGGGGAAGCCTTCACTTGCGTGGTATAAATAACCCTTTAATTCTCCATTGGGTTTGATGTCTGTTGGTTACCTCAATGTGGTCTAGCCCATCTGCTGAAATGATTACCTGGGGCTTCCGGGTTAAGATGGCAGCAGAATGGAAGTAGGAGACTTACTCTTCTCACCACCAACCAATATATGATACCTCAAAAGGACAAAAAAAAACAATTTCAGATGAATGAAAGGACTTTGCAATAGGGTGCAGCATCAAAGGTACGTGAGATTTGGGCATTTCCACACTATAAAGGGGGTGAAATAGCTCCCACCGAAACATGAGCTGGTCAACCCTCTCCCACCCCACTTATGGTGTCAGAGTCAGAGCCAGTGCACCAAAATTAGAGTGAGTGTGGGGCAATCTCCAGTTTCTTGGCAGCTAACTAATACCACCAGGGACTTACCCCTGAGAGCAGCTAGATTTGGGATTCCAGGAGGCTGAAGAGCATGGACCTTGGGTGCTGAGATAGAGCAGAGAGGAGCAGCACACATTAGAAGCCATGGAGATTCAAAAAGTAGCCTCAGGTAAAAACTGCTCCATAGCTCCATACATAGAGAGCTTGCCCTTCTCACTCAGACTTTTGGCTGGAAAGGAAAAACCAGCATAGTGATGGCCAGCGATGTCCAAGAAACCACCAAAAAGGAAAAGAGAAATTCACTGACCCTTGATAATTTTTACGGAGAAAAAATCCAGACCACAGAGGAGACAGCAGAGGAGGACAAAAAAGTAAACACATCCAAACCTTCCAAAAAAAATGAAAACTGTTCACAAGCTCTTGAAGAGTTCAAATCTGAGATCATGAGAAAGATGGAAGAGATTTGGCAAGAAAAGTGGCAAATAGTTCAAAAAGAAAATAAAGTTTAAAAGACAGAACTTACCAACTGGAGAAAGAAGCCCAGAAAGCAAATGAAATGATAAGCAAATTGGAGATCAAAATTAAACAGCTAGAAACCATGAAAAACAGGATAGACCAAACTGAAAAGGAAAATCAAAAGATTATAGCAGAAAACTAGTCTTTAAAGACCAGAGTTGGGCAAGTAGAAGCCAATGATCTCACAAGACAGCAAGAATTAATAAAGCAATGCCAAAAGAGTGACAAAATAGAAGAAACCATGAAATATCTCACTGAGAAAATTAATGAACTAATTTAAAATTTTAATTTAAAATTAAACAGATCTAGAAGAGACAATTTGAGAATCATTGGTTGACCAGAAAACCCAGAAATCAACAGAAACCTTGACATCATACTACAAGAAATTATCCAAGAAAACTGCCCTGATGTTCTTCAAAAAGAGGGCAAAATAGACATTGAAAGAATCCATAGATCACCCTCTACATGAAATGACTACCTGGGATGTGACTGCTGTACATACTACAGTTTCTTGGAACCACAAATGAGAGTTGGATGAGAGGGACACATCAAAAGTAGATAAGCAGCTCTAAAAAGAGTTCAACAAGTCCTTGCAACTGAGAAGCTAGCCCTGTCTGAACTATATAAGGTACTCATGGGATGAAGACTAGATCTCTCTCAGCCTCAGTTTCCTCAACTGAAAAACAAGGATAATAATAGCACCTATTTCACAAGGTTATTATAAGGATCAAATAACATGTAAAGGTTTTTAAAACCTTAAAGGACTGCATAAATGCTAGTTTTTTTTATTATTATTTCATTGTCAGAAGAAACTTCCAGATAAGGAATACTCTCTAGCCATGCAGTCTATCCCTATATTCTTCCTGGTAGTGGCCATCCCCAGGTCTCTACTTCACTACCTGGTTCCTGGCAGTCATCCCCAGAATTGCCTAAAACAGTGAAAGAGTAGGTGATTTGCCAAGCAAGAATCAAAAGGGAAATTTAAACTCAGGTCTCTTGTCAATGAGGACAACACTCTATGCCACACTGCCACCCAAATTAAGATTCCCTACATGATATAAAATGACAGATATAATAGTACATGGTCTGTGGATTCTCATAAGTTATTTGTAAAAATAATTTGTAGAAAATTAACCCAAGGAAACATCTAGAGAGAGATCATCCTGCAAGTTGATACTTGGTTAAATCATCTGTTGTGTTCTGTGACTGATAACATCACTGAAAGAAGTCATATTAAAGAGATGACCTTTAGAGATAGGAAGCAACTTGGGAATCACTAAAAAAGCTGTACAGTTTCTCAGATACAATCGCTTCCTCTGATTCACCTTTGGGCCCATCTCCAATAGGTGTGTTGTAGTCCCCTAGTATGGGAAATGGAATGTGCTAAGACTATGAGCCAGTGAGAAAATGTCCTATGGGTCAGTGCTAAGGATCTGGAATTAACTGGTAAATTGATAAATTTGTACAAAATGAACCTTAAAAAAGGAAGAGCTATTGAACAATTGGTATAAGAAGTGGCAATAAGGAGCAAGGAATATCGTACCATCCCTAGAGAGTGGGGGAAGAAGATGGGAATGAGTGAAAGTGCCACCTATACTAAAAAGGATGGCCAGGGATACAGCAGCATCATGGGGATGAGCCAAGCCTGAATGAGTTCTAGAAGACAGGCACGAGAAAGGAAGTTCGGGATAAAAATGTTTGTTGATTATGGAGCAGGCATTCTAAAGAGCACAGTAGAAGGGATGGGTAGATTTGGAGTAGGATATTGAAGGGAATGGGAGTAAGAGGGCAGGTAGTGGAGATTAGGGAACATTAATAGCCCAGGATTTGAAATTACAGAGATAGGGGAGAAGATAAGGAGGCAGAAGTACTCTAATCACTGAAGAATGAATCTAGGCAGAGAATCTGTACTTGGAGGGAGGTCTATTGGAATAGGCAGGTAGACTGTTTAAGAGCCTTTCCTGAAGTCTAACTTTTGTGATAGTTTGTGATATTATGTCGTGGGAAAGTGTCGGAGGTTCATCTCACAGCAGATAACAGCAGGTGAAGGCCCCTCAGAGGGGCCAATGTGAGGTCAGCCTGCTGAAGGATCCTCTAGTGACAAGGGTTGAAGTAAGAAAGCTGAAGGCCAAAGTCTGGTCAGTGGATGGCTGCAAGAGTGCTGGGGAAAGCCCTGGGGATGACTGCTAGGAACCAGGTAGTGAAGTAGAGTCCTGGGGATGGTCACTACCAGGAAGAATAGCATTTACTATGCAACTTCTAATCTCAAAGAGTTGTTTAAAGACTTGAGAAGTTAAAGAAATGATTGCCTGGAGTCACACAGTCAGTATTATCAGAGGAAGGCCTTGCCTTCTTTGCTAACTATTTTCAAGAAAAATGAGTAACAAAATTTTTTTGATATAAACTGAATTCCATCTGTTAAGCAATAACAATTAGACTTCTTTCAGAAAATTAATGAGGGGAAGAAACTGAACCTCTTTCCCTATTCTCCCAATACAAAAAAAAAATCTCAAGATTTCCTTGGGTAATTGTTCATTTACTAATAAGACCTCTAGACTTAACTAAGTATTTGTGGTAATTCAATAGAACATTTAATAAATAAGAGTTAAAAATGACCATGTTTTTTTTATCAGGAAACCAATGGACTCACAGTCCAGCCAAGAGAAACACACTAATGGCTGTTGTTCAACCTGGGCAGGAGTCCAGAGAAACTGGGAGGGAAAATACACACTGAAAAGAGCCAAGTGTCAGAAACAATGCACCAAGATTATGATAATATAAAACTGCTTTCTGGCTGGCTAGAGTTACTGAGAATATAATTTAGAAGCATTTTTGGTTTGATTTAAGATTCAACATGACAACATTAATTCATTTAGACATCTAAATCATATTGATAGGGATTGGATCCGTGATTTCATTGGTTAGGGAATTCCCAGGTGAGGAAACTCCTTTCTAATGCAGATCAGCACCTTCTCTACATCTTATGATCTTAGAAAGTTACCTAGAAGGAAATAAGGATACCAATATAAATTAGGTGCCTACTATGTGCCAAACACAATGCTCAATTTTGAAAAAAAAATTAAGTTTTACAAAATAATTCATTTGAGCTGGTTTGCCTAATGTTACACACCCGGTATGCATCAAAGATGGATCTCAAACCCAGATCTTCCTAATTTCTGGGCCAGCTCTCTATTAAACATATTATGTAGTCTCTCAAACTTCAGAATATCTTAGAAATTGTTTACATTTTCATCATTTAGGCAATATGATATAGTAGAAAGAGTATTGGACTTGGAGTCAAATCCCTGCTTGTATATTGTTCACTGGGTGATCCAGAGAAATTCATTTATAGGACATTGGATCTTGCCATACTGACTTATTGGCTGTATGATCCTGTACAAGTCATTAAAATTCCCTGTGCCTCTGTTCCCTCATCTATAAAGTGAGAAGGTAGATCCAATGACCTTAGTGATCTCTGTCAGATCTAAATCTATGATACTATGACCTGCTGAAGACTCATCTGAACAATGGGAATAGCAATGTGTGCATTACCTACCTCACAGGGTAGGGTCGCTGGGAGGTATAAGCTTAGTAAACCTTCAAGCATTAGAGAAATGCCATTTATGATTTTTCTTCTTTTACTAAGAAGACTGTGGTTTAGCTTGCGCACTGATTACTCAAGAAAATTCCTTTAAAATTCGTAAGCAGCACTCATTAACATTTTTTTGTCAGGACGGATCTATAGAAATCTTGCTCTTAAAAATGTTTTCTATATCAGCTTTACTTCAAAGAACAAATTACCCAAGCTCCTACCTTCATGCTACTTCCCAACTCAAAATGCAAAACCTTACATACTCAGCCTTGAAATAATGGCTACAGATACATGTTGTATATAAAGAGCCAGGTCTGGGTGATATCCAAAGTAGGAAGAATGTAGTCAGTATTGGGCTCCAAGAGTAGTGCTTCCCTCACCCTCCAAAATGCCACACAGACTTTCAGTTCTCACACTATTTAGCTTTTCATTCATCTAGTATTCATCAAATATTAAATGCTAATGGGATCAATATTAAAAAAATAATAACTAAACTATAGACCAGTGATTCCCAAAGTGGGCACTACCGCCCCCTGGTGAGTGCTGCAGCTATCTAGGAGGGTGGTGATGGCCACAGGTGCATTTATCTTTCCTATTAATTGTTATTAACATTTTTAAAAATTTAATTTCCAGGTGGCTAAGTAATATTTTTTCTGGAAAGGGGGCGGTAGTCCAAAAAAGTTTGGGAACCCCTGATATAGACCTTCTTGCCATAGAGCTTTTAGTCTAGGAAAGGAGAAAAGACAGTTATATCAACATAAAAGTATATTATGGAGACAGTGGAAAGGACACTGGTTCTGGAGCCAGAGAATCCAGATTTAAATCTTATATCTGACACTTGTTATTTGTGTAACCTGGGAAAAGTCACTAGATGTCCTATTTCAGTGACCTAGAATGTCACTGCTATATGACAGAGTGGTTAGAACTTGGCACATTTTGGGGTAAAATCTTCCAGGTTGATAGCATGTTTATTGTTGTTGTTGTTGTTGTTGTTTAGGCATTTTCAATTAACTTTTCATGAGTCTAATTGAAGTTTCTTGGCAAAGGTATTAAGAGTGATTGGCCATTTCCTCCCCCTGCTCATTTTTACAGATGAAAAAACTGAGGCAAACAGTAAAGTCCAGTCTCACAACAACTGAGATGGGATTTGAACTCAGAAAGAGTGTTCCTAACTGCTGACCTGATATTCTATCTATTGCCCCCCTATCTAGCTGCCCATACCTATTACATTACTCCCTGCCTATTAAAAAACAAGGGAGCGGGGAACCCTGAGGCTGAATCTCACAACATTCAGATTGACAAAGAATAGAAGAAGTAATTATTGGAGGTTTTGTGGGAGAACTAGTACATAAATGCAATGTTGGTGCAGCCATAAAAGTATACAGCAATTCTGGAAAGCAATTTAGAACTATACCCCCACAGACACTAAATTGCGCATCCCTTTTTCTTTAATGATATCATTACCCAGCATATTCTACCACCACCCCCGCCACCACCACCACTTAGAGAGCAAAGACAGAAAGAAAGGAACCAATGTACAAAAATATTTATGGGAATACTTTGTGTTGTAGCAAAAAACTATAAACATTTGAGTACTCAGATGGAGCAATGGTTTACCAAATTATGGTATGTGAACCACAATAGACTGGTATTACACCATAAGAAATGTTGAAAAAGGAGGGATGTAGAGAAATGCAGGACTACTTGCATGAGCTAATGCAGAACAAAGTAAATAAAACCAGGAGGACAATTTATGTAATGAATATGTAAAATGTAAAAAATAAAATTCTATGAAAGACTTGTCTGATAAATACAGTGCCTAATTAGGACTTCAGAAACTTGATACTGACAGATGCTTTGTACTTCTTGACAGAGAGGCCATAGGTGCAGAATGAGATAACCATTTTTAGACATGCCCAATGTGTGAATTTGTTTTGTTTTACCATGTTTATTTAATATAAGGGATAGTTTCTATGGCAAAACGTTAAAGGGGAGTTACTGGTGGTAGTGATAGGAGGTGGAAAAAGAAAAACAATAACAGCAAGATGCTGCTGCTGATGATGATGAAGGTAGAGAGGTGGGGGGAAAGGGAGAGGGTAGATAAATTCCACAAAACTCAAAACATCCAAAGAAAATCAACCCATTTTAATACTGCATGATTCTAACATAAAGTTGGTCACAGGTAGGATAATATACTTATTATAAAACATGTCAAAATTAAGGAGTGAATGAAGGCAAAAATTTATAGACTGCTGAGAAATCTCATACATCTACATTATGAATACTTTCCTCATCTGTAAAATATAAAATTTATATATATAATATTTATATAATACATACATATATTTTATATAGTATAGTACCTACCTTCCCCATTTGTTGTAAGGGTCAAATTAGATAATAATTGTAAAAAAGCTTAGCATAATGCCTGACACACAGTAGATACTATATAAATGTTAGCTATTATTATTGTAAAAGAATTGATATATGCTGAGCAAGGAGATTACTGAATAAGGTCACAAAAATGAAATTGACTATATTTTAATAGACTTGTAGAATTTGTTAATGATACATTAGTCATTCTTAAAACAGCTGGCTTTGTAAATCTGACTATCAACTTGTTGGAGCAAAACTCTTAATTTGTACAAAGCTAGAAGAGAAAAAATGGATGAAAAAGAGATGTGGTATGCATTTGAAAGAGCTTCTTATCTATTAGAACACATTGAAAATGGAAAATTGGTAATGTATGGAAGAAAGACAGCAACACTGATTATAATGATTTCATACAGAACTTTAACATAAATTAATTGCTACAAAAATGAGAACAAAAAGGCTTAAACATACCTAAGTCAATGTTCACTTTTTATTTGCTAAGTGGAGAGAAAGGGAAATCAAAGGCAAAATCAATTTAAAATTTTTAGTTTTTGTTTTCCCTTTTATGGACTGAGTTGTTTGTTTTTTTTTTTTAATTGGCCCAAACTGATAGGGATAAGGTTCTCTTGGGACTTAGTCTCTTTACCACTAAGTACATCTAAGTGCAGAGGATGGCATTAGACTATCGGAGGTCAGCCATATGAAAATAATACCAGTATTTATTCTTTTTTTTTTTAACCCTTAACTTCTGTCTTAGAATAAATTCTGAGTATTGGTTCTAAGGCAGAAGAATAGTAAGGGCTAGGCAAGTAGAGGTAAGTAACTTGTCCGGGGTTACACAGAAAGTGTATGAGTTCAGATTTGAATCCAGGACCTCCCATCTCCTGACCTGGCACTCTATTCACTGAACTACTTAGCTGAGCCTACTATTTATTTTTGTAGACGATATGGTAATGTCACTGAGCATTATCCAAGCCAGTGGTTCCCAAACTTTTTTGGCCTACTACTGCCCCCTTTCCAGAAAAAATATTACTCAGCCCCCTGGAAATTAATTTAAAAAAATTTTAATAGCAATTAATAGGAAAGATAAATGCACCTGTGGCCATCACCACCTTCCTAAATAGCTGCAGCACCCACCAGGGGTCAGTAGCACACACTTTGGGGATCACTGATCCAAGCATTCTTGTGGATAGTCATGATTCAGGACAGCCTCCTACTAGTTTAGTCTTTATACTGGAACAAAATGGAACACTCCTAAATTATTCCAGTAGTTAACAAAACAAAATTTATTTAGCCTAAACAGGAGAGAAATATTCAAAAAGAAAGGGACTGAATATTCCTCAAATTGATTTAATTAAGTAAAGATGTTCCTTGTCTAAGTTGCCCTTTATGACCCACCAATCAAGCCTCAGATTTTTTGAGGGTCCTCAAAGATGTTTTGTACTCAGGTAATAAAAAAAAAGAGATCCATAATCTGAGCCTTTGGATTCCTGAACAAATCAAATCTTGAGGAAGGTCTCTATACCTTTTAAGGAAAAATGTCTAACTTGCATGGAGGGAGAGGTTAGGATATTATTCCTATGAAAGAGATCCTTTGTTTCAGCACTACTACGATGTGCTTGCCATTAAATGACCCTAGCCCAATAACTGCAGTCATTGATTTCTGGGCCTTCCAGTTATTGGGACTGGTGATATAGGTTTACTTGTTGCACTTTATAAAGAAGATGGAGAAGTTCTTTAAGATCCTTCACAGATTTTCATTTTTCTTCTACAGTTTGGGATAAATGAGGGAAAAAAGGAGGAAGAAAGATCAAAGGGGATTCAAGAAGGGAGGGAAGAAGATAGGCAGAAAGTTGGGAAGCAGGAAGAGAGGGAAGGAAGGAAAGGAAAGGAAAGGAAAGGAAAGGAAAGGAAAGGAAAGGAAAGGAAAGGAAAGGAAANGGAAGGGAAGGGAAGGGAAGGGAAGGGAAGGGAAGGGAAGGGAAGGGAAGGGAAGGGAAGGGAAGGGAAGGGAAGGGAAGGGAAGGGAAGGGAAGGGAAGGGAAGGGAAGGGAAGGGAAGGGAAGGGAAGGGAAGGGAAGGGAAGGGAAGGGAAGGGAAGGGAAGGGAAGGGAAGGGAAGGGAAGGGAAGGGAAGGGAAGGGAAGGGAAGGGAAGGGAAGGGAAGGGAAGGGAAGGGAAGGGAAGGGAAGGGAAGGGAAGGGAAGGGAAGGGAAGGGAAGGGAAGGGAAGGGAAGGGAAGGGAAGGGAAGGGAAGGGAAGGGAAGGGAAGGGAAGGGAAGGGAAGGGAAGGGAAGGGAAGGGAAGGGAAGGGAAGGGAAGGGAAGGGAAGGGAAGGGAAGGGAAGGGAAGGGAAGGGAAGGGAAGGGAAGGGAAGGGAAGAAGAAAAGAGGGAGGAAATACCATAAATATAAATGAAATAAAGTGCTGACACTGTTATCAAGTTGATTCTTAGTAAAGGCTTTAAAATTTTAAAGATTTGAATGGTATATTTTGACATGGA
Organism: Gracilinanus agilis; assembly: GCF_016433145.1. Lineage (NCBI taxonomy): Eukaryota > Metazoa > Chordata > Mammalia > Didelphimorphia > Didelphidae > Gracilinanus > Gracilinanus agilis. The sequence continues at coordinate 30,431,194 of NC_058135.1, forward strand.
TAATTCATCCATTTGGTATCTCTCCAAAAGCTGCTTTAGAACTTGAAGGTTGTATGTTTTGGAACAAGCAAATGGGTTGGGAGAAAGAGGAGAAAGTTAGTAAAAACTAACTTAAATAAAACCAATCCTTTCGTTTGGGACCATTTTTCAGGGCATTGGTTGAAAAGAGAAACAAGACAAAGGATAAAAGTCATCCAAGAACTCAATTACAGAATTTTTTCAAGGGAGACTTGCTGGAGCTCTGTAAAACAATAACATTACATCCAGTTTCCTTATTGCAGGAGAACCTGATCCCTTTGCTTGTGTTTTGGATGGAGATTTTTTAAGGCATTCAAACTTGCCCAACATGCCATTGTGCACATCTTTTTACCTTTCAAAACTCCTAGAAAATTGAGCAACCTTGCACACAGCAGGGGGGAAATAACTCATTTGACAGCAAACATACCACCAGCTGAGAACGTTTTACCTCAAACTATGCAAAGCAATCTCAAAACAGTTTCACTTTCTCCCCTTCTAGTGTCTGTCCATTTCTCAGCTTCTTCAACAAATATTTCACAAGGAAATGACAGTGATAGATTTTTAACTTGGAAATACCTTAGAAGTCTCATTTTAGGTGTAATGGAGGGTTGCCAGGGAAAGGTGCCTTAAACAGTAAATTATAGAGATCCAGCTCTATATGGTAGGGGTCCTGAATGGCGTTTAATGGTGTTGGATTGAAAAGACAGGAAACAGAAAATGAGAACAGCCAGACTAATTGTTTAGCCCATAGCTGCTCCAGCTCCATGGAGTTTGGGGTTTATTTTTATACTGGTTCCAAACAAAGAACACAAAGAAAGAGTCACAGCTGTGAGGGGTTACAAATTATACACAACCCATTAAAGTCTAAAAAGTAGAGAGATAGGTACAAGAGCAAGGGCTAAATTCCAACCGCCAATTAGTAGGGGGTTAATTCTGGTAGCAGAAATGTATTTCATGGAGATTTTTACTAATTGAGTCCTGTCTTCCTGATTTACAGAATTGGACCTGGTCAGATAAAGTCTGGACTAGATTGTCCTGCTCCAGCCTTATCTAAGTAATATTTTTTAGAGTTCAGGCTTCTTAATTATCAAGGAGAGAAACTGTTAACTCAGTAGCTGCTGGTCTGCTAAGGACTCAAAGCTTTCCAATAAGAATATTGAGAAAAGGTGGGGATCTGAAAATGAGTCAAAAGAGGAGTCTCAGATTTTTACCTTAGATGGCCCATTCTGTCTGCTAACTGACATGCAGTGCAGATAAAAATCATACACACAGTTTTACTTGCCGATGATTTTGTAATGGTATCCAGATAAAAATATCTATTACAGACTCTATTTCTCTAAATGACTCCCAATAGCCTCTTGGAGGGGTCAAGTTGTTTTTGAATTAACCAACCTGCTGGTACCAGAGCTTTTCAGGGCTCAGGTGACCAGGACCAAACACAAAAACTGCCTAAACCTGGATTGGTCACGTAGGGAATCCAGATAACAGGCCCTAATTTTGACCCTGTTTCTCCAGTCAGCTCTCTGCAGTGAACAGGTGGGTGTGTGGGAGACAGGAATGACAGGAAGGGGCCCAACAAGTAGGGAGACTAAAGTTTAACAGCAAAGGGGTATCTGTTACTGAATTGGATGTTAGGTCCAACTGCCACTTGGTGCCACTTGCACCAAGACTTGGCCTATGGGAATCAGCAAAGTAAAGGCAGGAGTTTATAAGTTAAGGCAACACATTTAATCAAGGACAAACTAAGTTTAAGGATGGGAATAGGGTTTATTACACTTAAAAGAGAAGGGCAAACCACAGGGGCAGGGGAAGGACTTGACTACACTCTCCTATGATCTAAACAAGATAGGGCCCAGAGAATAACAGGACTGGAGTGGGAATTCTCACAGTAGAGTCCAGAAATGTTTTCAGGATGCCAGAAACCAACTCCTCCAGAACTGATGGTCCAAAGCAGCCCAGTAGGGAGAGGAGCCTGCAAGCTGTCCACCAGATTGCAGATCACTCCCTACTCAGTGCTGTTGTGCAGGATAGATATCCTCTGCTTCCAACCTTCACCACACTCCAGGATCCCAGGGAATCAGGGTGCAACTCCACAAGCTCTGAGGTCTCCCAGGGAATCAGTTACTGCCTGTAACTCCCACCATGGAGTCCTTCTCAGAGAGTGCAAGCAACTTCCTGCTTCCCCATTCCATGTGGAATTCTCCAGCCCTTCCTGCTAGGTCCACATTAACTATATATAAACTAATACCTATATAATCCTCACAACATAGGAATTAATTCCATGGTTTATTCAAGCTTCCCAAACTTTCTTTTCTTCAATTGGAGAATTGAGCTGATTTTCTAAACCATTTGTCTGTTGTCTCTTCAAACCATTTAGCTAGCTAATATTTAAAATCATTTTCCAATGCAGAAGGAAAACATTCGATTTTTCACTTGTTTATATGAGTATTGGATGTGGGTTTTGGTTTTTAAAGGATTATTAAAAAATGATTAATACGGAAATAGGTATTGAGTGATAAGACCTATATAACCCAGTGGAATTGCTTCTTGGCTCTGGGAGGGGGCAGGGGAAAAGGGGAGCGATAGTATAGGAATCATGTAACCATGGAATAATACTTAAAACCTTTGTGTGAGCATCTGCCCTGTGTGAGTTCTCCATGAAACAGACTTTTAGGCAAATGTATTTTTGGCATTTGAACAACATGACTAGCCCACCAGATTGCACTCTCTCCAGTAGAGTCTGATTGCTTGGCAGGTCAATTCAAAAGAGGACCTCAGTGTCTGGTACCTAATCTTGCCAGGTGATCATTAGAATCTTCCTAAGACAATTCAAATAGAAGCGATTCAGTTTCCTGGAGGGGCTCTGGTAGACTGTCCAGGTTTCAAAAGCATTCAACAATGAAGTCAGCACAACAGTTCTGTAACGTTTGGAAGTCAGCCTAACAGATCTCTTCCCCCACTTTTTATTTTTAAACCCTTGCCTTCTGTGTTGGATTTGATACTAAGTACTGGCTCCAGGGCAGCAAAATTGTGATCTGTCCAGGGTCACACAGCTAGGAAGTTTCTAAAGGTCTCCCACACTTTCTTTTGTAATCTCCCAAACACTGAGCTAGTTCTGGCAATGAATAATCAACCTTATTATCTATGTGTACATCCCTGGAAAGTATACTACCAAAGTAAGTGAACTTGATTCACAGCATTCACAATTTCTCCATTTTCTGGAACTAATGGTTCCACGTATGGATGGTGTGATGCTGGCTAGTGCAGAATCTCTGATTTCTTGGTGTTAATTGTCAGACTAAAATTAGCAAAAGGGGCGAGAATTGATCCATGCTCTGTTGCATCTCACATGTGGAACAGATAATTGAATACAAAATAATTTGGGAGAGAAGAATGCAAGGACTACTTGGGAGTCAGGTAAGGCTTATAATAGGAACTGACACAAGACTTGAGCCTCAAAGGAAGCTAAGAGAAAGGAAAAGAACTGGAGATGGAAAATAGCTGAAAGAGTGAGATGGAATTGGGCTGCAAAGGGCTATAAATGCCCCAGCCCCGTTTTATTTAGCAAGGAATGCGTCTGGTGTAGCCTAGCAACAACATTATACAATACAATATAATACAAAGCTAGAAGGGAATTTAGGGAAATCTAATCAAACCTCTTCTTGGCAAAGTTAAAGGAATGAAAACCTAAGGAAGATTAAGTAATTTACAGAGCTGGCTGTGGCAGAATTCAGACTAAGACTCTAACTTCCAGGCCCATGATCCTTTAGTTTTTTTGCGTTTTTTTACATCAAACTGAATGGTTGATATAATCCAGTTACTCGGGCTTCTGTTAATAAACTATCATAGAAAATAAATAAACTGTTACAAATTCTCAATCAGGAATTTATAGAAATCTCTTTCCAGCTCTTTGGTATTTTTGTTTGTACCACTTTTTATGGCACTGAAAGCCTTAAATTTATCAATTATCGATATAAAAATAAATCAATAATAAATCAAAAGTATCAATAATAATAAGTAGCATTTATATAGTGTTTTACATATATTAACTTCTCTGACCTTCAAATCAACATTTTGTCTCATTAACATATTATCTATTTCATCTTCACAGCCTACTATAAGGTAGGGGCTTCTATTATTTCCATTTTGCAGATAATTCCTCATGAGAGAATAACTAAGCCTGAGGGAGGTTAAGTGACTTACCCTGGATCATACAGTTAGTAAGGGTCTGAGGTCATATTTGGATTCAGCTCTTGACTCCATGTCCAAAGCTCTATCCCAGTTTCGGCAAATGGCACATGTGACAGAGGGTCCTGCTCCCCTCCCGCTCTCCACACACACCTAAGGACATTTCTCACATCACTGCCCCTCTCTCTGCCCAGCAGTCTAATGGGAATGCTTCCTCCTCCCCTATCTGGGATAAGGGGGCAGCTCACATGGGGCTTGAGGGTGCAGTTTGGGCACTCAGTCTCTAAAAAGTTTGTCATCACTGCTCTTTCTATTAGATCACCTAAGTATATTTGAAGTATTATTTGTTCTTTTTATTTTTTGGAAAATTACTTTTCTTAACATTTAAGAAATACTTGCTCATTCCATTATTCTTGGGTTTGGTGAATGAGAAGAAAGAAAATATAGTGGAAAAGGCACAAGTTCTAGTGTCAGATAAGAGGTTCAAATCCTACAGCTCTTCCTCACTCTCAATGTGACTGAGCAAATTACTTTTGATCTCTGAGACTCAATTTTCTCATGCATGAAATAAAGGGGTTAAACTAGATAGCTTCAGGCTCCTTCCCACTCTAATTTTTATCCCAGTCCATATTCTTTTTCCCCAGAGATCATCTAGTCCACACCCTTCATTTTAGAGATGAGGAAACTTCAGTCCTCTGACCTAAAAAAAAACAACAAAAAAAACCACATTTTATTTTGTTTATACTTATATGAGTACCTGTCGTCTCCTGCTAAAAGATATAATCTCCTTATAGGTTGGTACTATTTTACTTTTGCCTCCCCAGAACTTCTTTCCAGCATTGAAATTTTTTGTGAATTGCCAAGGAAACCTAAGATACAAAGTTATCTTAACCGGTCTTCAATGGCCAAGTAAAGGTTTTGCTGCCAGACCCTCATTGGAAGCTCTTCCAACTTGGTATCACCTGCCAGAGACTGTTCCTCTAAACTTGTCTGTGAGAGTTTCCAGGTATCTCATGATAAGGCAACAGAAGAGAGCCAAACTTAAATTTTTATGTGATTTACATAACATGTAAATTTATATACAATATATAACTTCATGGCATTAAGTGTGTAAGAGGGAGATTTTATGTAATTTATAGATATGTATTTAAATGTGGCCGCCAGGAATCAACAACTCAGGTTGATTCCGTAATTAAATCAGACCCAGGTCAGCATCAGGTTAAGGCAGTTTATTTACAATTAGGAAGGTAAAAGTATAGGAATAAAGAGAAAGGGAGAGGCTAGTCCAGGCCTGCAGAGGCCTGGACAGAGAGAAGGTCAAAAGGCTAAATAAATTAGGCTGTGAGCCACAAGGCCCAGCAACCAGATAGGCTGGTGCCTGCTTAAGGCAGAGTCTGGAAGCGGCCCAGGTAGGCCAAGGAAGTCAGCCTAACTTAGACACGTGACCATTCAGAGTAGAAGCTGCCTGAGGTCTCCTCAGAGATCCTTCAGCACCAAGTTCAAGGCAGGAACTGCCTCCACAGGAAGTAACCAACATACTTAAAGAAAAAGTGTCTTTCATCACTTCCCGTGGGTCCACCTCTAATTCAAGTGGACAAATGGCAGCCTCTACACTGATTTGGACTGCCCAAAGCGCCGTCCCTTGTTCTTGATTTGTTACTTATTGTCACGTGTGGGTAACTTGTCCCCCCTCCCCATTAAGGGAGGTGAGGATGACATCATTTCTATGCCTAGGATGAGTAGGGTTTTGACTATGAATCGGTTAGAGTTAATTCCATTTACACAAGTGATAAAGTAATAAAACACAATATCATAAATATATATGTAGAAATATATGTATAAATTATATATAATATATGATATGTAATATATTATATATAATGCATAAATATAAATATATTGTTGTTGTTCAGTTGTTTTCAGTCATCTCCAACTCTTCATGACCCCATTTGGGATTTTCTTGGCAAAGATATTGGAGTAGTTTGCCATTTCCTTCTCCAATTTTTTTATAGATAAGGAAACTGAGACAGACAGGATTAAGTGACTCACCCACGATCACATAGCTAGTAAGAGTCTGAGGTCCAATTTGAGCTCAGGTCTTTCTTGACTCCAGGCTATTTGATACTCTATCTGCTGTATTATCTAACTGTCCCTTTATGTTTACATACATATATATATATATGTACATATATATATAATGTGTGTGTATATGTATGCATGTATGTATATATAAAAATAAAATGGAATTTCTAAACTACATAATGTCATATATATGTAATATAAATTTGACATATTATATATTTTATATATATAATCTTAAACAAATGAATGTGGTTGTGTAGATGAGGTCCTAGAGCTGCCCAGAGTCAAAGGGAAGACCCTGGCTGGTTGTATGTAGCTTCTGGAACATAAGAATGCTTGAGAGATGAAATGTTCAGACGCTATGAGGTCATTTCCATTTTCAGAGGAACATGAGTTAGACCGGTTGCTATGTTGGTAAAACAACATTATTTGACATTTGTTAGTTATCATCTTGGACTTGGATATTACTGTACGAAACCCCAACCTACTTGCCTTTTTTTTTTTTTTTGCAAAAATTAACCCCCCTCCTTGTACATCAAAGGCTAAAAAAAAAAAAAGCAGCAAAAAGACCTTAGTCACAGCAGACTCGATCATAAATCTTTCTTAATATGCGGTTGTTTTCTTAGGAAGTTTCATGAACATGATGTTCTGAGGACATCGCTGCTTTAGTGGTTTCAAGTCTCAATAAGCTGTTGATTGCAGTGGGTAGATAATTGTTGATGGGGGGAGCAGGTGGGGGGAGAAGGCCATGGAAGAGGAGGAGAACATAGCGGGGAAAAGTGCCTGAGAAATACAGCACAATTTTCTTTGAGGTCAAAAGCCTAAATATATTTATCTTTTCCTAACCGAAGCATGAATGACTATATTATTCCAAATGATATCCCTGACCTACTCTAAGAATGTGAGGTAGCATTCTCCCATATTCAAAAAGGGTCATGGTGAGAAGAAGTTCATTTTGGTGAAGCATGAATGGAGATGATCCCTCACACTCTTTGAGGCACCGTTTAATGTCTCTGTGTACCCCAAATACAGAGTGTGAGTGAAGAAGCTATACGTGAGGTAGGGGAGAGAATAGGTGATATAAACCAAAGGTTACTAATAAATTTTTAAATATTATTTTTATATATGCCCTTAAGGATAATAATTTTGGAGTTTCTAGTAGTAAAGACCTAGTTCTGGATTGCCATCATAAACTGCTCTTTTGCAAAGACAAATTCATAGGACTGAACCATTTGTATGATGTTTAGAGCTTTGTTGATAATGGTGTTGAGTGAGTTCATGTGTGTGCATAATCCATGAAGACCTTTCTTAATTACACTCTTGAATCTTAGTAAGTGCATTATGGTAATAATGTTTTTTATCACCATCGCCAATTAAGGCAACGTAACTTCTTGGCCAAAGTTTCTTCCAATTACCAAAAGACATTTTATGTGATCCATTTGATTGCCATTTATTAATATGATAATACTATCATGACACATTATATAACAGCAATAATAATGTTTTGTGTCAACTCTTTTTTCAGAGAAACAATTTTTAAAATCTTATACACTAGATTTTAGAGACAGCTAAGTAGACAGACCTGGAATTAATAAGATGAGTTCAAATCTGACCTGAGATACTTACTACTTATTAGTTGTGACCCTGGACAAATCACTTAGCTTCTGTGTGTCTTACTTTCTTCATCTGTAAAAATGTAATAATAATTGAGTCTAGGGTTTTGATAGGCATATAATGAGATAATATTTTAACCTTAAAGCACCATATAAATGCTAGCCATTATCTAAAGTGTTAGCAAAACTCTCTCTTTACTCTTCCTTTCCAGTATGAACAAATAGAATTTTAAATGTCATATTCAAACATGTCTTATTTAAATTCACTTGAAGCCTAGTAATAAAACAATCCAAAAGCACCCAAAATTCTCACTGAAAATTACTTGATCCTAGAATGAAACCTTTCTCTATAAGATAGTCCATCGATCTGGCTTACGGTCTATTTTGTACTCTCAGAATTTCAGAAATCTAGACAGTAAAGTAGAAGAGAAAAGCACAGGAGCATGCTAGCCTTCAAATAGGCCCTTTTCTAGAAAAGACTTCTCTGTGTCTGTGTGCTAAGAGGAACCATGAAGTTTTGGCTAAATTTGGCTGAAACTAGAATCAACAGACCTGGGATTAAATCCAGTTCTGCTATTTTCTGGATGTATGATTTTTAATATCTCAGTCTCCTGATTTGTAAAGCTAGGAGGGGAATGGGCTAGAAGAGGGTAAACTAAATATAAATAATCTTTAAGTTCCCTTCCTGTTCCAAATCTTGAGTCTGTTTTCTTTTGTAATAGCAGCTAAAAGAAGTTATTATTTTATGTTATTAAATATTATATAATATATAATATTTTAACATAATATTGTTATATTATTATGTTAAATTCTCTCACTTTTATTTTTAATCTTATAGATTGCTTCCTCAGATACTATACAGAGCAACATGTACTCTGACTTCACACAGGTAAAATGTCCTAGTATTCAAGGCTGTCAATGGACAATGGTTGTTTTTTTTTTCCTGTGAACCTGAAACATCTGTCAGTCAGTCAACAAGCATTTATTAATAAATAAATTACACCAACAATGTGCTATACAGTAAGCATTGGGATGCAAAAAGAAGCAAAGATAAATCCCACTTCTTTGAAGAGCTCATCACCTAATGGAAGAGACAACAAGCCAATAAATATGTATAAACAAGCGATATAGAGGATAAAGAAGAAATAATTAGCTAAAGGAAGACTCAAGAATTAAAAGAAGTTGGGAAGGCTTCTTGTAGAAGGTAAAACTTTAGTTAAGACTTGAAGAAAGTCAGGGAAACAAGGAGGCAAAAAAGAGGAGGGAGAACACTCTAAACATGGGGAAAGCCAAAGAGAATGTCCCAGGCAAAAATGTAGTCTCTTGTTTCTAGGACAGGCAGGAGACCAGTGTCACTGAAAAAGAATATGCATTAGTACTGTTCAGTCATTTTTTCTTTTGTGTCCAACTCTTTGTGACTTCATTTGGAGTTTTCTTGGCAAAGGTACTGGAGTACTTTGACATTTCTTTCTCCAGCTCACTCTATAGACAAGGAAATTGAGACAAACAAGAGTTAAGTGACCTTTCCAGGGAGGCACAATTAATAAATATCCAAGGTCAGATTTAAACTTAGGAAGATGAGTGTTCCTGAATACAGGCCTGGCACTATGCCACTGTACCATCTAGCTGCCAAGATGGTGGGGAGGAGGTATAGGGAGTATAAGGTGCAAGAAGATTGGAAAAGTAGAAGGGTCAGTAATTTGCAAAAGGCTCGGGATGCCAATAGCATTTTAAATTTTATCTTGTAGGTGATAGTCATTGGAGTTTTTAAAGTAAGACTTCTACTTTAGGAAAATCACTTTAGAGTCTGCATATAGAATGGATTGGAGTGAGAAGAGATTTGTGGCAAGTAGACCCATTAGTGGGGCACATGGAAGTTCACTGGACATGGAACAGGAGATCTGGCTTCTTCACAATTTTGGCTATTCCTGTTTAATAGCAGATGACAAGGAAATTTTAAACTGACCTTAATATATCATGGAATCTACTGAAACAAAAAAAGTCAGGAATGTTGGTCAGGTAGTACAGGACAATGGCCCTACTTCCCTCGTTTACCTTTTTTTTTTGTTCCAACAAATTAATTCTTGTGCCAATTCTAAAAGAATCTTGGAAAATTCCAACCCTAAGTCAGAGAGTTGTGTGCCATAAATGGTTACAATTTAGCTCCAGATATGTGGAGGTAAAAGACTGAATCTTAACTTGAGAGATGTCAGCTAGTTCCAGTAAAACCTTCTCTAGGTAGGGAAAACCTTTGTAGGCAACTGCTTTCTAGAAGATAGGGACTAAGATGAATCTCAGAAAGGGATAGTAGCAAGGAATGTCCTGCAGCAAACACAAGGCTAATGGGCTAACATGCCCAATGGGGAGAGCAAAGGGGAGAGAGACAAACAGATAGGAAGACAGACAGAAAGAGAGAGAGAGAAGGGAAAGAAAGAGGGAGAGAGAGAGAGAGAGAGAGAGAGAGAGAGAGAGAGAGAGAGAGAGCTTTTTCTAGACTGTGAAGAGGGGCAGCTCCTCTCCTTTTGAGTCCTCAGTCATTGGGAACCAATGAGAGCACAAGTCAACACAGGAAGAAAAGCTCATGTCTCATGGCCCACTGAACTCCCACATAATCCAACTGTGAGAAAATTAAAGGAATTGAAGGGATTAAAACAGCAAGTGGTTAACTGTGGGAGTTGAATGGCCCACACTGACTCCATCTTGTGACTCGGTTCTGGAGCTGGCGTAGGTCCCTTTCTACTCAATTACAGGGCTAGTCAGCTTCTGTACTATGAGAAAATTTTACTCGGTTGTGAGAATTGGGAGAAACCTTTTAGCACTGTTAGAAGCTAGTCTTGCAAGACTAGGAAAATGGACCACTTGTACTGCTGGACCACTTCTATCTGCTCTTTAGAGACCCTTAACTAGCAACCTGAATTAGGTTGTTTTTTTTTTAACCCTTCACTTCGGTGTATTGTCTCATAGGTGGAAGATTGGTAAGGGTGGACAGTGGGGGTCAAGTGACTTGCCCAGGGTCACACAGCTGGGAAGTGTCTGAGGCTTGATTTGAACCCAGGACCTCCCATCTCTAGGCCTGACTCTCAATCCACTGAGCTATCCAGCTGCCCCCAGACTGAATTATGTTGACCAGAAATGCAGTCAGATCCTAAAACTGATGTATGAAATTTTCTTATAATTGTCCAGCTCAAGCAAAGCATATATTTTATTTGAAAACTGGCCCCATGCTAATCAACCACTTACTGTTTCTGTGCTACTTTGATTGTTTACAGATATGTGGGGAGGAATGGTAGGTTTCTCCCCGAATTCGGGGAATTATAGCTGTTCACTCTTCCCCTTTCAACTTGGAAAATCCTTAATCTTTCCTCCAACTAGAAATCAGATTTCCTATTTTGTACTTTTTCCTTTTAATTGACTTTATTTGATGGTTTTTATTGTCTAAAAGTCTGTCTCCTCCTGTATTTGGGGTCCAGTCCTAAACTGGGGAAGGGGCTTAGTCTCGATTTGTTAGGCAATTGACATTGATTGCTTGATAAATCGATATGCTCAGAAAATCAAACCTCTGTTTCCTCAGTCATTTCATTTTACTCATTACACAACATAGAAAAACTTGTAGCAGAGATTAGAATGAAGGGAAAAGATTGATTTTTTAAAAAATCCTTTTTCCAGTAGCAAGCAATTTCTTTTCTTTTCTTCTTACCAACTCCTTGAACAAAATATGCATTCTCACTTTGGCAGTGTCCATGCTATACATGTGTCATGCTATACCCTCTTGGTCAGGCAGCAGACAGATTGCTTCATCATCAGGGCTCCAGAACTATGGTTGGTGATTGCATTGATCAGAGTTCCCAAGTCTTCCTGCATTGTTTGTCTTCACCATGTTGGTTTTCTTTATACCTCTCTCCTCAATTCACTCCATTCATGATTTTTCTAAAGCTTAGGTTCAACCTTGCCATTCCCCTACTCAATAAACTCCAGTGGCTCCCTATTGAATCCATGATCTGATATAAAATCTTCTGATTGGTATTCACAGCCCTTCATCACCTTTCCCTTGTCCCCCATCTTCTCCTCCTCCCGTGTACTCCTTGGTCAAGTTACTCCAGCTTCTTTGTTATTCCTGGAATAAGACATTCCATCTCTCAGCTCTAGGAATTTTCATTGGCTGCTCTCCACCCCTAGAATGCTCTTCCTCCTCATCTCTACCTCATGGCTTCCCTCACTTTCTTCAAATTCCCCCTAAAATCCCACCTTCTACAAGAAGTTTATCCCAATCTCTCTTAACTCCAGTGCCTCCTCTTTGTTCATTATTTCCTATTTATCCTCTCTATAGCTTGTTTGTCCATAGTTGTTTGGATACTGTCTCCCTAGAACTTGACTCAATGCTTGGCACATAAGAGGTGCTTAATTAATGCTTATTGACCAAGATTGGCCTCTGGATTCAATTAAGCCTCTCTTATATGGTAGGCACTGGGCTAGGCATTAGGGACTTGATAATTAAACAACCCCTCCTCTTGGGAAGCTTCCCTTTTAGTGGAGAAGACAACAAAGACCAGGTATCTATACAGCATTCGTAGGAAATAAATAAATACAACTATAACCAAAGGGGTTAAGTACACAGTAATTGAAGAGGGAGGGGGCTAGCAGCTGGGTGATCAGGAAAGGTTCATAGAGAAGATACTGCCTGAGCTGTAGTCAGAGTCAGAGGCTATGAAGCAGAGGTGAGGAAGAACTGTCTTCTGGCATGAGGAATGGCTAATGCAAAGGTGTGTAGATGGGAGATGCAGTGCTCTGTGTGAAGAACAAAGAGTTTTGTCTGGCTTTTTAAAAATTCATTCCTTCTAAGAAATGTTCTGTGAAGAAAAATCTAACACCTTCAGGAAAGGTCAAGACAGATTTGTAAATCCATATATATATATATATATATATATATATA
>NC_058135.1:30451542-30462361 GCF_016433145.1 Gracilinanus agilis
TTTATGGAATATAAATTTATTCCTTTTTGTTTGCTTTCCTTTTTTCTTATTGTTATCTTCTTCCCCCTAGTTTTGTATATATTTATACATACATACATATATATATATATATATCTTGACATTTCATCCTATACAGTTAGTCCCTGTTCCCTCTGTGTAAACTTCTTCTAGTTACCCTGTTGGTAATAATAATTTTTAATATTTGCCAATACCTTCTTTTCTTCTTGGGATATAAATTGATTGAATTTGTTGTTCCCTTAAAGAAAAGAATTTTTTTTCTCCTCCCCCCATTCTCTTAATTACCTTATGTTGATTCTCTTGAGTTCTGGGTTTGGGCAGCAAACTCTCTGTTTAAGTCCGGTTTTTTCTTGATGAATGTTTGGAAGTCCTCAATTTTATTGAATGACCATACTTTCCCCTGCAATAATATAGTTAGTCTTGCTGGATAGTTGATTCTTGGCTGTAGCCCCAGTTCTCTTGCTTTCCGGAATATTGTGTTCCATGCCTTCTGGTCCTTCAGTGTAGATACAGCCAGATCCGGTGTTATCCTAACTGTGGTTTCCTGATATCTGAATGACTTCTTTTTAGCAGCTTGTAATATTTTTTCCTTGGTCTGGTAGTCTTTGAATTTGGCTAAAATATTCCTGGAAGTTGTCAGTTGTGGATTAAATGTAGGATGTGATCTGTGGATCCTGTCAATTTCCACTTTTCCTTCTTGTTCAAGAATTTCTGGGCAATTTTCTCTGATAATTTCTTGTAAAATGCTATCTAAACTTTTTCTTTTATCATGATGTTCTGGTAAACCAATAATTCTTAAGTTATCTCTTCTAGCTCTGTTCTCCAGATCTTTGGTTGAATCAATGAGGTGTTTCATATTCTCCTCAAATTTTTCATGTTTTTTATTTTGTTTAATATATTCTTGCTGCCTTGTGAAGTCATTTTCTTCTAGTTGTTGAGTTCTGTTTTTTAAAAGACTGAATTTCATCCCTGGCTTTTTGGTCATCCTTCTCTTTCTGGTCCAATTTTCTTTGTAGATCATCTTTTGCCTTCTTTGCTTCATTTTCAAGCTGGCCAATTCTGGCTTTAAATACTTTATTTTCTTGTTTTAGCTCATTTATTTCCTTTTTCAAATTGTCTTCAGCCTCTCTTGATTGTTTTTTGAGTTCCTGAAGTTCTTGAATTAATTGAGTTTTAAATTCTTGAGTTAATTGAATTTTGAGATCTTCCAAAGCCTGTGTCCAGTTCACTGGAACTACTTCCTGTTCTTCTATTTCTGTTTCATTTGCTCTTTTCACTTTCTTGAAAGAAGCTGTCAATTGTCATTTCTTTTCTCTTTTTCTGTTGCTTGCTCATGTTTTTTCCCTTCCTTGTTCTGCTAATTTGAGCAGATGTATTTAATGATCTTTGATGAAAGATCTTCCCCCCAGGGGTAAGTTACTTTCTCTGCCCTTGGAAGACTTCTTGTCTGTCCAATTGTTGGGATTAAATCTGTATGGATTGGATTAGTCTGCCCTGAGGCTAAAACCTCAAAGCCTTGAGGGAGGGAAAAACAAACAAACAAACAAAACCCCAAAAATGGTAGGGTGACAAGAAGGAGCCTGAGCTCTCCAGCAGTGGGATCCCCCTGTGCTATCCACTGTGTTTGATCTGGTTTTCTTTCCTCTTGAAACCCTGCGTTCTCTATCTCAGTATGAGGAAGCCAAGCTGTCTGCACTCTGGGGTTTGGCTCTCTCTAAGCCACCATCTTCTGGGCATTTTTGCTGTGTTTCTCTGGTTTTCTCCTCCAGTCACCTCTCCAGTGTCTGTGTTTGACTCCCTGAGTCCTATGCCAGCAAGGCCCTCTCTCCCGACCAGTGCACCCACCAGCCCTGAGTTTTCCCGGGTAGCTGGAGACTCCACACAGCACGTGGGGGAGGCATCTTGGGATCCTTGGATTCCCCTTCTACGCCCTCAGTCCCAACAGTTCAGGTATTGAAGCTTTTTTCTTGGCATACCTCTTTAGTTGTGCTGCAGTAGGGTTCCCCCTGCTCTGTCCTGTTCTTAGATTCGGTCCTCTTTCTTCTCAAAGCACATTGTTTTCTATCTCTGTGTGTAAGGGTGCGGAGGTTTTAAGATTCGCTCCGTCTATGCTGCCATCTTACCGGAACTCAGGAGGACAGCATAGAAGGGGAAAAAAACCTTCCTCCTTGAAGGGATCAATTCTTGGGTTTTATATTCTTTACAGCAGGTGATACATGACTCTGGGAGGGTATGAATTCAGGCAAAAGTGGGGTGGTTTGGTTACTTGACTGAGGTCAGAGCTGTGTCATGTCCTGGAGACATTGGGTTTAGCTGGGCATAGTTTAGAGGCCTAGATTACAACTGATGATATTGGGACATAACCAAAATATGTGTATCTGTGTCCATCTCAAAACCTAGGGAGGAATCCAAGGGGGTTAATTCTCTCAAGGGTCTTCCTAATCATTAGCCTTTGAAGTCCAGGCTGAACCTTTTTTTAGTCTTAACAAGAATGCAAGAAAGCAAAAGAATTTTCCTGCTTATAGTTTGACCTGAAGTACTTCAATAATTTGGGGGTGTAAGGTAAACTTAGAGTTCCACATCAAAGGGAATATGAGAGAATAATCAATTAGGGAAAAGATAATGAATATTTATGAGTGGACCCAGATTGTATGGTTTCATGATATCTTCTAGCTTCACATTCTATCTTCACATTAGCAAAAGGGGAGGAAAGAGGTGGCACAGACAATAAAAGATTAGCAAGGCACAAATGATAGTAGGCACCAGCTCTAATGCTTCTTGGGTCACCAGTAGTTTTGATCCATAAGAGACTGTGGTAAAACTTTTTACATGGTCTTCAGGAAATCATTGAGAACAGTGACACATTGATTTTATTATCACACATTGGGACAAAGCTCTGGAGAAAAACTTTTTCATCCTGCCTAAGAGAATAAACAGTGTAGAATTGTGTTTGTTCTTTATTTAATACCTTATTAATCTGTTATCTGTCCCTGATTTTCTGTGATTAGGTCAACTGTCTAAAGGTTGAGGAGGGGAAAAATTTACCAGAAATGTACCAAAATGTACCAACCTCCATTTTCCAGAAATTTTCTTTACCTTGCACTTGAAACAAAAACAAAAAAATACAAGTCAGACCAAGTTCCACTCTCTAGGATATGATATATGGCTGCAGAACTAATTGAAAGACTGTTTTTAGAACTAATAAATAAGACTAGGAACTGTTATTTTGAAAAAACAAATAAAATAGATAAAGTACTGGTTGATCTAATCCAAAAAAAGAAGGAAGGGAATCAAATTAATAGTATCAAAGATGAAAAGGGTGATCTCACCTTTAATGAAGAGGAAATAGAATTCTTAAATAATCCAATATCAGAAAAAGACACTGAACAAGCCATCAAGAAACTGCCTAAGAAAAAATCCCCAAAACCAGATGGATTCACAAGTTAATTCTATCAAATATTTAAAGAATATAATCCCAATACTATACAAACTATCTGACAAAATAAGCAAAGGAGTTTTACCAAATTCCTTTTATGACACAAATATGGTACTGATTCCAAAGCCAGGTAGATCAAAAAGCAAGAAAGAAAACTACAGACCAATCTCCTTAATGAACATAGATGCAAAAATCTTAAATAAAATACTAGCAAAAAGACTACAGCAAGTGATCTCAAGTATTATTCACTATGATCAAGTGGGATTTATACCAGGAATGCAAGGATGGTTTAACCATCCACATAATTGACCATATCAATAAAGCCTTTGACAAAATACAACACCCATTCCTATTAAAAACACCAGAAAGTATAGGAATAGAAGAGCCATTCCTCAAAATAATAAACAGTATATATTTAAAACCATCAACAAGTTTCATCTGCAATGGGGACAAGTTTTTTGTTTTTTTTCCCAATAAGATCAGGAGTGAAGCAAGGATGCCCATTATGACCTCTATTATTTAATATTGTTCTAGAAATGCTAGTTGATAGCAATTAGAGAAGAAAAAGAAATTTTAGGGATCAAAGTAGGCAGTGAGGAGATTAAACTATCACTCTTTGCAGAAGATAGGATGATCTACTTAAAGAACCCTAGAAAATCAACTAAAAGGCTAGTGGAAATAATTAGCAACTTTAGCAAAGTTGCAGGGTACAAGATAAACCCACATAAATCATTAGCATTTCTATATATTTCCAACAAAATTCAGCAGCAGGAATTAGAAAGATAAACCTCATTTAAAATCACTCTAGACTAGGAGTCGGCAACGTATGGCTCTCGAGCCATATCTGGCTCTTTTGAGGGCCAGATATGGCTCTTTCCGAAGGAGCCATAAAGTCAATTTTTTTTCAGGCACTGTTACAGGAGTGCGCACTTGTGAGCACTGTATGGCTCTCATGAAATTACATTTTAAAAAATGTGGCGTTTATGGCTCTCACGGCCAAAAAGGTTGCTGACCCCTGCTCTAGACAATATTAAATATTTAGGAATCTATCTGCCAAGACAGAAACAGGAATTATATGAACACAACTACAAAACTCTTTTCACACAATTAAAACTAGATCTAAACAATTGGAAAAACATTAATTGCTCATGGATAGGACAAGTTAATATAATAAAAATGATAATCCTACCCAAATTAATCTACTTATTCAGTGTCATAACTATCAAACTAACAAAAACCTTTTTTTATAGAACTAGAAAAAATTATAACAAAGTACATCTGGAAGAACAAAAGATCAAGAATATCAAGGGAAATAATGGAAAAAAAAAACTGAAGGATGGGGGCCTAGTAGTATCAGATCTTAAACTGTACTATAAAGCAGTGGTCATCAAAAAAATATGGTACTGACTAAGACACAGAAGGGTGGATCAGTGGAAGAGATTAGGGGTAAATGACCTCAGCAAGCTAGTGTTCATTAAACCCAAAGACCCCAGCTTTTGGGACAAGAACTCGTTGTTTGACAAAAATTGCTGGGAAAAGTAGAAAACAATATGGGAAAAATTAGGTTTAGATCAATATCTTACATCCTATATACTTTTTTTTAACCTTTATTTTTTTATTTTTATTTTTTTTAACATTTAATATTTATTTTTTAGAAAAGTTAACATGATTACATGATTCACCCTCTTACTTTCCCCTTCACCCCTCACTCTCCCCCCTGTCCCCATGGCCGTTTAGTTTTCTTAATTTCCCTTCTGTTTTTTATTTACCTTTTCATGTTTCTCTTGCTTTTTGTGGCTGGATATCAAACTTTCCATTTAGTCCTGGTCTTTTCTGTGCGAATACTTGGAAATCTTCTATCTTGTTAAATGCCCATACTTTCCCCTGGAAGCATATAGCCAGTTTTGATGGGTAGGTGATCTTTGGTTGTAGACCCAGTTCTCTTGCCTTTATGAATATCATATTCCAAGCCTTGCAGTCTTTTAGCATAGAGACTGCCAGATTCTGTGTGATCCTGATTGGTGCTCCTTGATATCTGAATTGTCTCTTTCTGGCTTCTTGTAAAATTTTTCATTTACTTGGAAGCTCTTGAATTTGGCTATTATATTCCTGGGGGTTGTCTTTTCTGGGTCTAGTGTAGAGGGTGATCTATGGATCCTTTCAATGTCTATATTACCCTCTTGTTGTAGAACTTCAGGGCAGTTTTGCTGAATTATTTCTTTTAGTATGGAGTCCAAATTTCTATTAATTTCTGCTTTTTCAGGAAGACCAATGATTCTCAAATTGTCTCTTCTAGACCTGTTTTCTTGATCTGTCAATTTCTCAGTGAGATATTTCATGTTTCCTTCTATTTTATCAGTCTTTTGACTTTGTTTTATTTGTTGTTGCAGTCTTGAGAGATCATTGGCTTTTACTCGCCCAATTCTTGTCTTTAGAGACTGGTTTTCTGCTATAAGTTTTTGATTTTCCTTTTCGATTTGGTCTGTCCTGTTTTCCAGTCGTTTGATTTTGGTCTCTAATTTGCTTATCAATTCTTTTTATTTGGGGGTCATCTTTCTCGAATTGCCCAATTCTAGCCTTTAGAGACTGGTTTTCAGCTATAATCTTTTGGTTTTCCTCTTCAATCTGGTCATTTCTGGTCTTCAATTTACTTACCTCACTTTTCAATTGCAAAATTCTGCCTTTTAAACTGTTATTTTCTTGCCAGATCTCTTCCATCTTTCTCATGATCTCAGATTTGAACTCTTCAAGACCTTGTGACCCATTTTCATTTTTTTGGGAAAGTTTGGATATGGTTACTTGTTTGTTCTCCTCTGCTGTTTGCTCTGTTGTCTGGATTTTTTCTGTGTAAAAGTTGTCCAGTGTTAAATGTTTTTTCTTGATCTTTCTTTTCTGGGGTTCCTGAGTCTGGCTTGCCATTGTTAGTCCAGCACCCTCTCAGCTTTATGCTCAAGCCCAGGGTCTGTCTACACTCTTTAGGCTCCTGAGGTCTCAGGTCTAGTTGTTCTCAGAGTCAAGCCTCCTGGTGGTCCCCTTGCTTGTTCTTCTTCCTGAATCTCCTTTAACAGTCTCAGGGCACTGCTTCCACAGTCATGCACCCCTCTGCACTGGGTCCCCACTCAAGGTCCACACCTGAGCTCAGATTCCTTGTCCACACCTGGGCTCATGATCCAAGTTTGCGCCTAGGCTCACAATCCGAGTTAGATCCTGCGCTCAGGGTCTGTGTTCAAAGTCCACGTGTTCTTTAGCCTCTTGGGGTCTTAAGTCTTGTTGCTCTCAGGAACAGGCCCTGGTGATGCCAGGTAGCTGCCAGTGACTTAATGGGTACCCCAAACTTGCTCTAAGTCTTTTGTGCTGGTTTTGGCACTGTAGGTGGTGTGTGGGAGGGAGGGGGTTGCTCAGCTCACGTTTTAATGAAAGCTATTTCACCCCCTTATAGCATGGAAATGCCCTGATTCCATGTACTTTCAATGCTGTGCCCTGTTGTGGGGTCCCTTCGTTTGTCTGGATTTGTTTTTATGTCTTCTTGAGGAGTCCTATATGCGTGGGTTAGGAGAGGTCAAGCAGCTGCTTTTTACTCTGCTGCCATCTTAACCCAGAACCATCCTATATACTTTAAAAAGAATATATATAAATATAAATTAATCTATGAGAAACCAGTAGGTGTTTTGGGCAACTGCCACTCACAGATTAAACTCACAAAGAAGGATAGGGTATCAGAGTCTGAGTAAATCTGATAACCCTTTCACTAAAGGAATGACAGTTAGAAATACTGATCTCTGCCACAAACCAGGGAATAATACAAAGATTAACCACTTACACACTATGGGTTCTTTGAGGTGAGAGGAAACAAACAGGAAGGAAAACAAAATAGTTTAATGTATAAAAAGGTTAAGGAGAGTGGGAGAGCTATTTCTATAACTAGGATTAACTAACTGACAAGAAATGGAGTCCTAAGAGAGAGTTTCTCTGTCAACCCAACTTCAGTCCTTGACTGAGAACTAGAGGAAGAGAGCTAGGTATTGGGATTTCTTACAAATGGTCCAGGTTGCTTCCTTGATGACTTCAGGATACCAGAAACCAACTCCCTGTACAGCCAATAATCCAAGATATATCAGGTAGGGAAAAATGCCTGCAAACTGTCCACCAGAAAACAGACACTATCCACTACCAAGGGTTGTCTTGAGAGATGTTGTTTTCAATCTTCTCCAATCCCAAAGATCCCAAGTTTATGGAGTCACTGCTGGCTGGACCTCTGTTCCAAACTCTCTCTCCAAACTCTCACACCTATAACGACAGTTTCACTCCTCCCTCAGTTGCATTCCAATACAGAATGCTCAAAGCTGACAGCCAAGCTACTATAAATTTCTATTCTATTTCCTAAATTACTTCATTACAATACCAAGATAAATTCAAAATGGGTAAATGACTTAAATATAGAGAATGAAAGCATAATGAAAGAATAATAATAATTATTATTATTAGATGAATAAATTAGATGAACATAGAATAGTATACCTCTCAGATCTCTTGGAAAGGAAGGAATTTAAGACCAAGAAGAGATAGGGAATATTGTAAAATGTAAAATGAGTGACTTTGATTATATCACATTAAAAAGATTTTGTACAAACAAAACCAATGCACACAAAATTAGAAGGAAAGCAACAAACTGGAAGAACATTTTTATAACAAAACTCTTTGACAAAGATTTAATTTCCCAAATATATCGGAACTAAGTCAAATTTACATTAAAAAAATCAAGTTATTCCCCAATCACAAATGGTCAAGGAACATGAATAGGTAGTTTTCACACGATGAAATCAAAACTATAAATAAGCATATGAAAAGTGTTCTAAATCCCTCCTGATTGGAGAAATGTAAATTAAAACAACTCTGAGGTACAACCTTACACCTAGCAGACTGGCTAATATGGCATCAAAGGAAAGTGACTAATGTTAGAGTGGATGTGGCAAAATTAGGACACTAATACACTGCTGTTGGAGTTGTGAATTGGTCCAATCATTCTAGAGGGCATTTTGGAACTGTGCCCAAAGGGTTTTAAACGAATGCTTACCCTTTGATCCAGTCATATCACTGCTGGGTTTGTACCCCAAAGAGATAATAAAAAAAAAGTCTTGTACAAAAATATTCGTAACCACACTCTTTGTGGTGGCAAAAAAATGGAAAATGAGGGGTTGTCCATCAATTGGGGAATGGTTGAACAAATTGTGGTATCTTATGGTGATGGAATATTACTGTGCTGAAAGGAATAATGACCTGGAGGAATTCCATGCGAACTGGAAAGACCTCTAGGAACTGATGCAGAGCAAAAGGAACAGAACCAGGAGAACATTGTATACAGAGACTGATACACTGTGGCACAATCAAATGTAATGGATTTTTCCACTAGCAGCAATGCAGTGATTCAGGACAATCCAGAGGAACTTATGAGAAAGAATATTATCCACATCCAGAGAAAGAACTGTGGGAGCAGAAATGCAGAAGAAAAAGATATGATCAATCACGTGGTTTGCTGGGGATGTGATTGGGGTTTTGATGTTAAAGGATCACTCTATTGCAAATATGAATAACATGGAAATGGGTTTTAAACAATGATATATGTATAACCAAGTGGAACTGTTTATCAGTTTCAGGAGGGGGGAGGGCAAAAGTGTGTGTGTGTGTGGGGGGGAATCATTGAATCATGTAACCGTGGAAAAATATTCTAAATTTAAAAAAAATTTTAATGAAAAAAAACAGAAGATTGTTTTTAGAGGCTGGATCATCTGAACATACATTAGTATTGCATCAAGTGACTCATAGAGTTGGACTTGATGAGGTATTCAATGCTCCCCCAAGGTGAAAAGGGATTACCTTCTTTTGTGAGAAGGTATTTATGGTATTAGTCCCATGAATAGGTGTTTTTTGCTTCCTCAACTCCTTTGTCTTTACTGAAATAACTATTAACTCCAGTCTCCCGTAAAGGACCTAATTTCACAAACAGGTCAATAATTCTGTGAAACAGAAACCTTCTTCCTTGTTTGGAGTTTACTCAGTTGAATATCTTTTGCTTAAATCATCATATCACATTGATGCAAATCCTCAAAAGATTCTTAGTAGGGCAGTAGGGCAGTAGAGCATTGTTGGCTGTTGAAATGATCCAAAATGAACTTGGAAAGTGAAAATCCACTGTTGTTTCTCTACCCTTTTACCCTTAGTATATCTCAGAACTAGTATGGGTTTTCTCATTAGACTCTAATTAAACAGACCGTGTCTTTTGGGCAGTAGACTTAGAGTTGGATATAAGAGCAAGGATCTCTTTGCCCATTTGATACATGAGGGCCTAGAGGGAAAAAAAATTTTAAGTGGCATTATGAGAATAGTTGAAAAATGTGTCTGTGAAATATTTGTGGTAAAAAAGATGGGATTTTAACCTAGATCCTCTGATTTTTAGCCCCATCAATCTTTTGTCTGCACTGCACTTCTCTTATGAAATGAAGGTCTCCAGAAAAAGAGTAACAGTAGATTTTTATGGATATTATTTAACATTAAATTGGTACTCTGCTAAAGGCTACTGCATATATCTGAGCAGTAAACTATTGTGTTTTTCTGTTGTTTCCACAGAGGAGTCTCTATCAGTCTCCTCAACAAGTGGATTAGCAGCATTAGCTAAAATATGAATATTTTCTTAAAAAACATTATCAGTTACCTGATTATATTCTGTCAGTGTAGCTTGGATACTCCCATTTCTTTATAGCCATGGTAATGTCAATCAATCATATTTCCCTGTCTCTCAGTTCTCCAAAGGTATACAAGTTCCCAAGTTCTATTGTTCCTTGGAGCTATCATCTAGCCCGGTGATTTCTCCCTGGGATGCTGTGGCCAGAGTTCCAGGGCCTTCAGCTCTGTATGGTTTAGGGCACTTGACTTTGTGTGGAGGCCTAAATATTGAATGTTATCCTTCTCCTGATTAAAGACTTGGTTTCTCTGACTATTTAATAGTTCTGTGTTTTTTCCAAGTTAAGAGAACAGAGGGCAGGTAGGTGATACAGGAGATGGAGGGCTGGACCTTTAGTTAGGAAGACCTAAGTTCAAATCAGACTTCCAATACTTACTAGCTGTGTGATCTTGGGCCTTATCACTGAATTCTATTTGCCTCGGTTTCCTCATTTATAAAATTAGAGAAGAAAATGATAAATCATTCCAGTATCTTTGCCAAGAAAACCTGAAATGAAGTCATGAAGAATCACTCAAATGGCTAAACAGAAAGAAGGAAAGAAGGAAGGAAAGAAGAGGAAAGAAAGAAAGAAAGAAAGAAAGAAAGAAAGAAAGATAGAAAGAAAGAAAGAAAGAAAGAAAGAAAGA
>NC_058135.1:30462448-30485979 GCF_016433145.1 Gracilinanus agilis
AAGGAAGGAAGGAAGGAAGGAAGGAAGGAAGGAAGGAAGGAAGGAAGGAAGGAAGGAAGGAAAAAGCAATACTCACAGGGATCCTACAGTCTAATGGCCTGAAGGCTTAAGAAAGGAAATCCCTAAGTCAAGGGACTTAGAAGAGAAAACCAGATCTGGAAAGTGACAACACAATCAAGAAGGAAAGGTATCCAGGAAAAGGTTGCTGAGGTCAGCAGGGTTGGTGAATTCTATATACATATATATATAATAGGGAGCCACTGGAGTTTACTGAAAGAGGAAGGAGATGTCATGGTCAGACCTACTCTTTGGGAGGTCTTAGGAAACCCATTGATCTCTTCCCAGAATAATGTTTCTCAATCGATAAAATAAAATTCTTAGGATTACAAAGAAAAACACTTATACTGAAATCTGATTCTTGAAATATTTGAAAACAATTTCCAAGATCCCTGGTTAAGAATCCTGGGACTCAGTGAGAATTGGAACCAAACTAATTTTCCTATTTCAATAAGAAAATATTTTTAAGAGGAAATATCAAATAAAGATTCATGAGATAGAAACTCCCAAGTGTGTGTTGGTTTCCCCTATGAGTACAGTTAGCAAGCCTCCATAACTCTCATTGAAAGGCAAGGGAATCCATGTTTGAAAACGTGTCCTGTTACCCACACATGAATGCAACCACCACATCATGAGAACAAAGCAAACAGGAAAGGGGATGGTGAGGAAGGAACAACCTCACCTTAGCCCCAGGCCTTCTTTAGCTTTTCACAATATCCATTTTCACAATGTTGGAAACAAGTAAGGATCTGACTCTGCCAGTCCCCATTCCTGAGGTTGGGGTAGAGGTTAGGGAGTGGGGAAGGGGAACTGTCATGGTAGACCTTCTTTGAGCAGCACGTAAGTACGTGGGCAAAGGACCTCTTGGCAAGCATCATTCCAAAAAGGTTACCAGGTGCTACAGTTATCCCAAGTTAGCTTCTCCACTGACAGCCCTGTCTCCCAACCATGACCACCAATATGGGCTCTCCTTTCTTCAATCCAGTAATTCTGGCCTCTTGGCTATTCCATAAGCAAAACATACCATCTCTCCATTCCTGGAATCTTCTCTGGCTATTCTCCCATGTCTGGAATGTTCTCCCTCCTATATTCTAACTTCTGACCTACCTGGTTTCTTTCAAGTTTCCCTTAAAATTCTACCCTCTACCCAAAGTCTTTCCAAACCCCTATGAATTCAAGTACTTTCTCTCCTTTAGTGATCCCGCACATGGCTTGCTTTGCATGTATTCATTTCTATCTTTTCTACCCCATGAGATAGTAAGCTCCTCGAAGTCAAGGACTATCTTTTGTCTCTTTTTGTCCCCAGCACTTAGCACAGCACCTGGCACATGT
This sequence comes from Gracilinanus agilis, assembly GCF_016433145.1. NCBI lineage: Eukaryota > Metazoa > Chordata > Mammalia > Didelphimorphia > Didelphidae > Gracilinanus > Gracilinanus agilis. Next base: position 30,463,838 of record NC_058135.1, read on the forward strand.
TGTTCAGTCGTTTCAATATTATCCAACACTTTGTGGCCTCATTTGGGGTTTTCATGGCAGAGATACTAGAGTGTTTTCCATTTCCTTCTCCAGATGAAGCTGAGGCAAACAGGGCTAAGTGATCTTCCCAGAGTCAAATAGCTAGTAAGTATCTGAGGCCAGATTTGAACTCAAGATGAGTCTTCTTGACTCCAGACCTGGCACTCTATCCACTGCACCACTTAGCTGCCCCATGGCACATAGTAGGTAGTTAATAAATGTGTTGGTTGGGGCAGCTGGGTAGCTCAGTGGATGGAGAGCCAGGCCTAGAGACGGGAGGTCCTAGGTTCAAACCCGGCCTCAGCCACTTCCCAGCTGTGTGACCCTGGGCAAGTCACTTGACCCCCATTGCCCACCCTTACCACTCTTCCACCTATGAGCCAATACACAGAAGTTAAGGGTTTAAAAAAAAACTCTCCAGTGCAGTTCTGACCAGATTTTAAAAAATGTAATTGAGAAGTACTTAACAAAATTAATAAAAATACAACAAAACAAACAATAATAAATAAATAAATAAATAAATGTGTTGGTTGATTCCCAGGGCTTCTCTCCATCACCAACACCTGAATTTGTCTTAAAGTTTTGATTTGAGGACAGAGGGTAGGATATGGTTTTCAATTCTTTACCTCAGGCACATTTTGTGAATCTTGGCCCAGATTCCCAAATTTGTAACCACTTAGTCATTAGCATAAGCCCCAACTGCCTAAATCAAAGCTGCATGTGAAGGCACATTTCTTGGCACCCTAATGCTACTCATTCACTTCCTATCATCTGCATAGCACTTCCAGATTATTCCTCCCCCCATCAAGTGAAATCTTGACCCTTCACTCCATCGGGGAAGCTAGTGTGCTCTAGGACGTTCAGTCTTGGATTTCAAGGATTAGAATCCTGGACCTTTGGAGCTTAGCAGTCAGTCATGTTCTTTATAGCTTTTATTTAAAAGATGAAAAACTGAGGTCCAGAGAGGTAAAGCGATTAACCTCGTCACAGAAAGCATTTATGAGAGAATCAGGATCAAAACTTACAGTCCCACAAGGCCATCCTTACGTTAGTATTCCTGCTGAAGCCATGTTCAGGGAGTTAGTGTCTGGCCCAAATGGCCGAGTGCTCTTCTCTGACTCCTGGTTACAGGATAGAGAGCCTCTTTGCAGTAAGTGTCCCCTCTTCTTCGAGAGTCTGATCAGTCCAATAAGCTCTGGGCTTAGAGTCAGGAAGACATATTCAAATCCTGTCTCAGATAGTTCCAATTCTTGTATCGTTTGATTTTGATTTTGCGAATTGTCTGTATATACAATACGTATATATGTAGACATGCGCATTTATATGTGTACACATATAAAATACATATCTAGTCTGTGAATTTCTTTCTATGTATGTATATCTATATTAAGCATCTCTTGAAAATAAATCTACCTTCAAATATCATGAGCTGCTCTAGGACCCAAAATGGAAATAATTAAATGTGATTTCACTATTTGATATGTATGCATCATCTATGATACCTATACAATTTTCATAGAGTCTGATTTCCTTATTGAGAGATTTTCCTTCCGGAGGTAGCTATGTGGTATGGTGAGGGGGTGCTGGTCTCGAGTTCAAATACCATCTCAGATATTTATTTAGCTGTGTAGCCCTGGCTAAGACACCCCCCTTTACCTACCCCCCAACCCCATTTCCTTCCTATAAAATGAGAATGATTTCTCACTGATCTCCCAGGGTGTCATTGAGGATCAGATGAGCTAACCAATATAAATTGCTTTGTGAATCTTAAACCATGTATGGCTTCAGTTATTCAGTCATATCTGACTTTTTGTGACCCAATGGATGCCATGCGCTTCTCCCCCAAAGTCTGTCTAAGCCATGTTTGCTGTTTCCATACCACTCACTATCTATCCATTTCATCTTCTGTTGTCCTTTTTTCCTCTTGCCTTCAATCTTTCTCAGTATCATATAAATAAATAGGAGCTATTATTACCCTATATAAATGACAGCTATTGTTAGACCCCATATACTAAACAAAGAGGGAGAAAGAGAGGCAAGAACTCGGGCTTTATTTCTGTATCTTCTTCCCTCTTAGTGGAGTGAGGGGTAAAGAATTAGATTTCTTTTGAATCAGAGGCTTTCCCAGGCTATCTTGGAATGAAGAGATTGGAATGAATGGAGAGACCCTGAGGTCTCCTAACTAGTTCTCATATCTTCATTCAAACATCTCCATATCAGAGCCTGAGACAATGAGACGGGAGAAGTGACTTGTCTTTATTATCCTCTTATTTCTCTTTCCAAACCCTCCTTTTACCTCTTGCTTTCTCTCTTCTCCTCCCATAGAAACTCAGTGCCTTCATGCTGATCTATCCAGTTGTCCACTACTCCAGTTTTTTCTCTCTCCCTCATCCATCCAGACTTTAAATATTGTCTTTTCCATTAGAATAAATGTTTTTGAGGACAGAGATGATATTTTTAAACCTTTTTTTCATATCATCAGTGCTTAGCACAGCGTCTAGCACATCTCGTTTGTCCTTCATTTTCTTTTCTTTTTTTTTAAACTCTTAACTTCTGTGTATTGGCTCCTAGGTGGAAGAGTGGTAAGGGTGGGCCATAGGGGTCAAGTGACTTGCCCAGGATCACATAGCTGGGAAGTGTCTGAGGCCAGATTTGAACCTAGGACCTCCCGTCTCTAGGCTTGACTCTCAGTCCACTGAGCTACCCAGCTGCCCCTTGTCCTTCATTTTCAAAGAGGACCAATGACATCATGGGGTGAGGTGTTGCCTTACCTGTGAGTTAGATTTAAGTGAGGCAAAGTTGCACAAAGTTGTCAGCCCTACACGATTCCAGAGTCATCGATGTCCAGGGGCAAGACAAAAGTACTAAACTTGTGGTTTAGAAAGCATATAAATATTGACTCACATTAGACATTGATTTGATAATCTCATAAAAGCCAAAATTAATTTAGTCTAATTGGGGCTCAAACATCTGGACATTTTGATTTTTTAAAGCATCAAATCAATTTGTAATTGGTAGAAATTTGGAAATAGATATTTTTGAAGAAGAGTCACTTAAGTGATGATATATTCAACTGTTGTTCAGTCATTTCAGTAGTGCCCAACTCTTTTTTGGAGATTTTTCTTGGCAAAGATATTAGAGTGATTTGTCATTTCTTCCTCCAGTTTACGTTTTAGATGAAGAAAATGATACAGAAAAAAATTAAGTGACTCATCTAGGATCACACATCCAGTGAGTCACTGAGGCTGGATTTGAACTCGGGTCTACCTGGCTCCAGGCCTGATGCTCTATTCACTTCCTAATGGTACTACTTTCCTTCTAAATTCCTAGTTTTCCTTCCCTTATCTAGTCTTTCAGGTAATAAAATGCATAAAATTACCATGCCAGCTGAAAAACTATCCTTCCCTTTCTACCACACACATACATTTGCACATATATTTGAAAGCAGCCCTAAACCTTGAGGATTAATGAAGTTTGAAAGTTGAGAATCAGGAAAAAAATTTTTCCATAATATGAGACATCTTTCTAAACTATCTTCTTTATTTAGTTAGTTATAGAAACTACCTAGTTGTCTAAGCAGCCCCTTCTTTCCTTTTCTTCTTTAAGCAGTCTCTGGTACATCCCTATGTGAACTTCTCTCTCTCATCTCCATGACTTTGTACAGGCTATACTCAACGTTTAGAATTCTCCTTCTTCTCATCTCTACCTCTTGGGAGCCCTGGTCCTCTTAAAAGCCCACCTTAAGTCATGCCTCCTAGAAGTCTTTCCTGAACATACAGGTGCTAGACCTCACCCCCAAATAAATAAATTGCATATATATATATATATATATATATAAAGATTATATATCAATATAAATGCAGATGTTGACATTGTAGTTCTCTGTAGTTTGTATTTCACAGGAAAACATAAGCTTCTTAAGGTCAAGGGATGCCTTTTTTTTTTTTTTGGTGGGGGGGGGTCTTAATGTCACCTAGCACAGGTGGTAGTGATGCCAAGCATGAAGTCAGGAAGGTGTATCTTCTTGAGTTCAAATATGACCTTAGCCACTTCCTAGCTTTGTGGTCCTGGGCAAGTCACCCAACCCTTAGTTTCATCATCTGTAAAATGAATTGGAGAAGGAAATGGCAAATCAAGGAAATGGCAACCACTCCAGTATCTCTGCCAAGAAAACCCCAAAGGAGTCATAAAGAGTCAGACACAATTTAAAACAAATGAATAATAGCAACAACAACAAAAAATCACTAAGCACAGTGTTTGACACAAAGTGAGCATTTGAACATTTGTCAAACTAAATTTAATTGAATAAAACCACTGTAAGACTCCATGCAAGGACCTGTTTATTACATTGCAGGCAACTTCACAGCAGATGTCAAGTAAAATCTTTATTCTTTCCACCTAAATGTCAAGGGCACTATATGCTCCATGGGCACTCAATAAATATTTAATCAACTGGGATGTAGAAGATAGAGACATGAGTGGGCGAATCTCAACCCTCTCCCATGTGAGTTTTATTTATTCTCTCAAAGGAATAGGGATGAGGACTGAATCCATTATATTATTGGTATAAGGAACTCTCAGGAGAAGAAATTCTCTCTCTACCAATGATGAATCATCTAGAAAGTTGCCTAGAGAACTGAGGGGTTAAATGCCTAGGCCTTGCCTCAAAGGTGTTCTGTGTCAGAGGCAAGACTTGAACCCAGGGGCACTCAATACCCACTAGTAAATTACCTTAGTAGCTTCATGTTTGACAAACCCAGAGATCAGGATTTTGGAAGAAGAACTCACTAGTCAAGAAAAACTGCTGGGAAAACTTGAAAAAATATGACAGAAACTAGGTACAGACCTATACCATATGTCATAACCCAAGTCAAAAAGGATATATGATTTAGAAATAAAGGATAATACCATAAACAAATTAAAGAAGCATGGAATAGTATACCTGTCAAAACTAAGGATAAGTTAAGACTTTCTATGTCCAAAGAAGACATAGTAAACATTATAAGAAGTAAAATGGAAAACTTTGACTCCATTAAATTTAAAAAGGTTTGCACAAACAATACCAATGAAACAAAAATTAGAAGAGAAACAAAAAACTAGGGAAAAACCCATTCTTATAGCAAGAGTCTCTGACAAAAGGTCTCATTTCTCAAATATATTAGACAACTGAATCAAATTTATACGGACACAAAATATTCACCAAATGACAAATTAGAGATGAACAAAGCATATGAAAAGGCAATTCTCAAATGAAGAAATTAAATTATTATTGGCCATACAAAAATGTTCCAAATCAATATTAACTAGAGAATTTCAAATTAAAACAAGTCTGAAATACCACATCAGAACTATCAGACTGACTGATATGATAAAAAAAGGAAAATGACAAATGTGGGAGATGTGGTAAAATTAGGACACTAATACACTGTTGGTGAAGCTGTGGACTAATATAAACATTCTGAGAACAATTTGGAACTATGTCCAAAGGGTCATAAAACACATACCCTTTGACCCAGAAAGACCATTGATAGGTGTTATTAAGATTAAAATTGGGAGTCTGGCCAGAGATTTGTAATCTTTATTAATGAGAAAGGAAAGGGGGAGAAGGATGAAAGAGAGAGCGTGGAGGTAGATTACTTTTAGGGACAATTTACCCTAATCTAGCTTCTTTATTTAGTTTGCTATCCCCCAGCACCAACATGGAAGGAAAGAGACCACCATCTGATCTGGCCTCAGTTTATCAAATTTTCTCTCTGTCTACTGACTCTCACATATGAGAGCCTTGTGAGCCATCTATTGCCCTCTCTCCTTTGCCTGCATGCCCAGGGGACATCCAGCCTGCTTCATTGCCTCAATTGCTGGCTTTTCCTGCTGACTACAAGAGGCACTGGAGTTTCAGTTCCATCATTGTGATCAAAGTTCCCTCAATAATTTCCTTCACATAATCCCCTTCCCCTGCCCCACTAGCATGTTAATCTACCCACTTGGGTTTTCCGGGAGATTTACATTTCAGGTCTCCCCAGTGAATCATTACACACTTAAGATTCTCTTGCTAGGAGTTATAAAATACTGTACCTTATGTGGAGGGAATTACAATAATTTGGGAAATAAAAGGGGAAAAGAGAAAGAAAAAATGAAAAAAAAAAACATTACAAAAAAAACAATTAGGGCACTCTCCTTTGGGGTAAGAGTTTACAATCAGAATAAATGATAGGTTCAGCCCCCTTCAGTTCAGTTCATTGTATTCAAAAGTTCACTCTGGATCTCTTGATGTAGTGTGTGATTTCTGCAAGCATCCTTATAACATATTCTTCAGAAGATTGCTGTCCTGGTCCAGGGTGTTGGCAATTTTCTTTTCCTAAAATTACTTTAAAAGATCTTAAACTTTGGATTTTAGGATAATCACACAATTCCCCCCTTAGGAGGGTATTTACCAACATAAGAATAGTCTCAGAATTCATGGCTAAGCTATGAAGTATATGAATCAATTCTCAAAAATAAATAAATAAATAAATGAACAGTAGGAGAGGAAAGAAAATTAGAATTAAATATATATATATGTATATATATACATATATATATATATACATACATATAGAGAGAGGTCTGTNTAAGAGTTTACAATCAGAATAAATGATAGGTTCAGCCCCCTTCAGTTCAGTTCATTGTATTCAAAAGTTCACTCTGGATCTCTTGATGTAGTGTGTGATTTCTGCAAGCATCCTTATAACATATTCTTCAGAAGATTGCTGTCCTGGTCCAGGGTGTTGGCAATTTTCTTTTCCTAAAATTACTTTAAAAGATCTTAAACTTTGGATTTTAGGATAATCACACAATTCCCCCCTTAGGAGGGTATTTACCAACATAAGAATAGTCTCAGAATTCATGGCTAAGCTATGAAGTATATGAATCAATTCTCAAAAATAAATAAATAAATAAATGAACAGTAGGAGAGGAAAGAAAATTAGAATTAAATATATATATATGTATATATATACATATATATATATATATATACATACATATAGAGAGAGGTCTGTATCCCAAAGAGATTATGATCTCTTTGAAGATCATAAGATCTTCAAATTTATTTTTATTTTAATTTATTTAATTTATTTTATTATTAAATTTATTTTAATTCAAATTCAAATTTAAGAGAAAATGATGTACTTACACAAAAATATTTATTGCAGTTCTTTTTTTTGTGGCAAAGAAATAGAAACTGAAGGGTTTTCTATCATTTGGAGAATGACGGAACAAGTAATCATGATTGTAATGGAATATTATTGCACCATGAGAAATTATAAACAAGACAATTACCAAAAAAATCCTAGAAAGAAAAATCCTAGAAAAATAATTCAAAGAGAACAGAACCAGGAGAACTTTATACACATCAACTGCAATAATGTGTGACCATCAACTGTGAATAACAACTATTTTCAGTAAAGCAAGGTTCCAAGACAATTCTGAGGATCTTAGGATGAAAAAAACTCTATATTGCCAGCCTGCACTGCCATAGAAGGAATTGATGTAGTCTGAATGTAGATTGAAGCATATCATTCTTTACTTTATTTCCTCTGTGAAATTTTCTCTAGTGTAAGCAAAATGTGTCTTCTTTCACATGATGAACATGGAAATATGCATTATGTGAAAATAAATGTACAATATATATCACATTAACTGATTGCCTTGGGCAGGGGATAGGGAGAAGAAGGGAGAAATATGGATTACAAAATACTGGAAAATTATTTAAAATTTTATTTTATTGACGATTTTGTTCTTTAGGTTTTCTAGTCAGTTTCTCAGGTTCACTAAGGAAGATTCAGAGGAACAACAAAACAAAACAAAAAAAAAAAAACTTTGAACCGAGGGTTGCCTGGTTTTAAGGACAGCCTTTTCTCTACCCTACCCACATGCCAGACTGTTGCCTCTCATCTTGTCAAATCTGAATAAAATATATTAGCAGTTTTAATATAAGACTCTCAGATTAAGTGTCTAGCCAAAGTAGAGACTTCTAATAGTTTACAGCTAAAATTAACAGCCCATTGACTACTGGAGCTATGGTTTAAACAAAAGGAAATATAGGATCAAGTAAGCAATGATTCATAGACAGGAGGTGTTATCTTTGTGTTTGAAAAGAATGTGTGAATCACAGCAATTACTGATCTTTATAATAATAAAAATGTCAAATACTTCAAAACTAAATTATTGCTCAATAGATAACAGGGGAGAGGGGGCAGGAAATAATCATCCCCCCCCCTTAATAGATCTCAAAAAAGTAAGCAGTCTATAATATAGATTAAGGAGCATTTAATATGGCTCCAGAATCTTGACAACCAGAATGGCTAATAATAAATCATAGAAAATTTGACAAAGATGATCCAAAGACAACTGAATTTCAATGAATATAGAAAGGTGGTCTGATTAATGTCCCTTCTTCTCTTTATATGGTCTTTTGCTTATGTGACCCAGAAGAGACGTCAGAGGAAAGGTAAGGAAAAAAATTTTAAAAGAGCTCAGCAGTGGTATAGTGGGTCAGCCCAGTATTGAGAAGACTAGTAAAATGTTCCTCTCTGGTACCCAATGTTTCCTCTTGGTTCTATCCTCTCCTTTGTCTTCTTAATCTTTCTTCTTTCCATCTTACTCCTCACCTTAACTCCCAACCTCTGTTATATAAGCCTCTCTAAAAATATCTCATAGACCAATATATGAGAATATTTCGAAAAGAATGATGACTTTCAGTTGTGGGGGACGGGTTACAGAGGGTTCTTTCTCTTCTCTCTCTTTCCTTTTTCTTAGGTATCTAGGGAAGGATCTACTGGAATGGAATCTAATGGAGAAAGAAATCAAGAGGCAACCTATAGGAAAACACATATTTCTGCTAAATCTAAGCACTGTACATTCAAAGAGAAAGGTCAATAAGGCCCTTTGCAAATCTCTATGAATCTCATTTTGCTTTTGGTTATGGTAACTATTATGGAAATCACTTTTAATGGCCTTCCTATGATGAATTTTTTCCACTATGAATCTGAGCTGGAATTCTTTTCAAGAAGGGTTGTTATTGGTTTTTGTTTTTGTTTTTGTTTTTTACAAAGAATCTCATATTTCATATATATAGAAAATAAAAATTAATCACTCTAAATTCTGTGAAATCACCTCTCTCCTATCCAGCTTCCCCTATTGCAATATAAACATCAGCTCTTTTGGTTGATTCTTTCATTCATTTGTTCATAAACTTATTCACTCATTTTTCAGTTCATCCAACAAATATTGATTAAGCTTTATGATGTAGAATATCCTATGCTGGGTCTTGAGGGAGACTATGGGATCATCGATATGGGCACCTCAGAAGCTATATACTCCAGATCTCTTATTTTGCAGTTGTGGCATCTGGGGCCCAAGGAAGTTAGGTCATGTAATGTCCAAGGTTGATTAGGAAGTGTGAGACTTGAACCCAGGTAGTCAGACTCCAAAGCTTGAGTTCTTTCCACAGGTAACACACTAATATCAAGACTGATAAGATCCTAATCCTCAATAAGCTTGGAGTCTAGTAAAGGAGATATAACTTGGCTGTTCCATGAATAAAAGACTCTCTATATTCTGGGCATCCTCCCCACCTGGAATGTTTTAACTCCTCATTTCTGCTCCCTGGCTTCCTGACTTCCTTTATGCAGCCACCAAAATCTCCCACTTAGAGGAAGCCTTTCCCAGTCCCCCTTAATTCTAAGGCCCTCACTTCATGGATTATTTACAATTAGTCCTGTGGCTTATTTACACATGGTTCTTTGCATATTGTTTCCCCCATTATACTACCCTCCTTTAGAGAAGGTACTGTCTTTTGCTTTTCTTTGTATTCCCAGTTAGCACCAAGTTTAGTGCATTATTGTTGTTGTTCAATCATTTTAGTTGTGTCTGACTTTTTGGGATCCCATTTGGGGATTTCTTGACAAAGAAACTGGAGCAGTTTACCATTTCCTTCTCCAGATCATTTGACAGATGAGGAACCTAAGCAAACAGGATTAAGTCACTTACCCAGGGTCACACAGTTCATAAGTTTCTGAGGCCAGTTTTGAACCGAAGTTTTCTTGATTCCAAGGATGGTATTCTCTCTACTGTGAAAAAGAAATATATCTCCCAAAGGAGATATATCGATTGGGAAGGACCTAGATGGGTTGGTGATGAAGAAACCCAACTAGGGACCTCCCAGGGCCAGTGAAGCACAAAACCTTTGAGACTATAGAAAAACAAATTTATTTAGCTTATGAAAGTTATGGAAACAGATATATAAACTCCACAGGGTCCCTGTTTCTAAAAAAACCTTAATCTCCACCCACTTTTCTACGTTCCCCTTCAGGGGAAGCTCTTCTGGTCTTCTCAAGCTCTCCTTTAACAGTTCCCTAATCTATTTAGACCCCAAACCATCTGACTACCTTGCTAAACTCAATATCCCAGATTGTCTCTAAAAGGCTGAGGAAACAAGACTCACAGGTGGACGGAGTCCTTCCCCAAGCCTGGTGTTGGCCTCCTAGGTAAAATTCAAAGTCCCCAATGTAAAAGCCTTTGGTTTACCTTAGCCAAATTGCCACAGCCAGATTGTTCACAGCATTTCAGGGAAACACAGATCTCCTACCAGGTATTCCTCCAGACCCAAGAAACTCCTAGTCTTTCCACAAAACTAGTTAGTTCCGAGGAGTTGATGGAGCAACTGTTCTCCCATCCAGCTCAAAGAAAAGGCAAATCAGGAGAGAGAGTTTTTCCCAGTAAACTCCCCCAAACCACCTTCTGCAGAGCTTCCCCTTCTAGAATCTTTTCCCAGGGTTTGTGGCTAAATTCTCTTCCCCCACCCCCCCCTTAGAGACAACCTTGCATTTTTCCCTATCCCTTATCCCTTATCATTTCAACTGTGCCACCTAGATGCCCATTTTGGTTAGGGACAACAAAGAATTACTTCATGAGAGAATATGTGGGAAAGTGTGGATGCAATGTAGGACTGGTAATTTGGCCACCTGAGGCTAAGTTCTTCAGACACTAACTGTGTCACTATGAGCTCATTTCCTAACTTCTCAATGCTTCAATTCCCACATCTACAAAATAATAACAATAATACTAACAAGCTTGTCCTAAGGGGAAAAGCACTTTGCCAATCACATACTATTAATATTCATGAAAAAGACCTCAATTGTGCTAAGTTTTAAAGTATGTAGTATATATAGTATTTCAACATGCTGAGAGATTGGCTAGAAGAGGGCAGGCAAAGTATTGTCATGTAACATGTGCACTTTGGTCCTACTCTCTCAGGGCCAAGAGGGCTCCATTGCCCTTCACTATCTGGGTACCAGAATAGCCTGATTAATTTGTGAGGTGTCTCTTTTCTCTGCCATTTCCTTGAGTCCCCCCAGGTATGTTCCTTTCTTTTATTAGAGACTGATGATTAGCACCCCAGTTCTGTTTAACTATTTAACAGCAATTGGTTTTTACAAAGAGATTTTTGCTTCAAAGATTTAGTAAAAACATGCATAAAATATTTTCCTCAATAAAAAAATATTCTTTCTTTTTCCACTGTGGTGTGTAATTAGGATTTGCTCCCCAGGAACTCACTCTCTCAGCATCCCATTTATGTATCTACATTACTTACTAACTTAGGGAAGATATTAGTTTTGTGTAGCTCCGCCTCTCTCTCTTTTCCCCTGATAGGCTGGGAAAGTGGGCTTTATGCCAGGCAGGAGAATCTATACATGTGGGTTTACTTTTTGTTAGATAAATTAGGTCTGAACTTCTATTTCTTTTAGTTTATTTTCTTTCTACTTCAAGTGATTATTAATAAACTTTGTAAAATATAATACTTGGAGTTAATGGATATAAATTTAAATTTTATAGTAGTTTCTGAAGTATTCTTCAAATTTAGCCCTGTTGCATCTATGTCTAGATGTGGCATGACTACTAGATGAATCCTTCTGCTAAGCTGGGTTACTGAAGTCATTTCTTGCTCCTTAGGATATTGTTGTTAGGCTGGCCTGAATTCTGACCTCCACATTCCTGAGGTTCATTCTCCTGAACAAATTAAAGACTCTACTTCCTACACTCTAGATACTGTAAGCATCCCAAAACATAAATGAAACCAAAAAAATAGCCCAAAATGACCTAGGCCTTTATGAAAGACTAACAGTTCTGACTACATAATTGACCAAAGAATACTCCTCCAAAGCACATGGTTAGCCAACCAGAATCAATTGCACAATGCCTACAATGCTCCATTATCTCCAAGATTCTTCTTCTTCCAAGTCATCACAGGTTCCCCAAGAACCCTCATCCCAGTGTTCTGCATGTGGAAAAATGTCAGCCACATAAGCTGATAGGGGAAAGGGGTGTGAGCTACACATGCCCCAGACTCCCATTATTGTATTATTTCATCATTTCAGTCATATCTGATTCTTTGTGTCCCCCAGTAGAGTTTCATGACAAAGATCCTGAAGTGGTTTGTTATTTCCTTCTCCAGGTCATTTTGCAAATGAGGAAACTGAGGCATACAGGATTAAGTGACTTGCCCAAGGTCACATAGCTGGCAAATGTCTGAGGTCCAATTTGAATTCATGAAGATGAGTCTTCCTGATTCTAAGCTCAGTATTCTATCCACTGTACTGCCTAGCTGCCCCAGACCCCCATTATAGTTAAAAGTAAATAAGGCACTTTTTCTAGAAGTAGTGAATGCAGTTCAAGTGGAATGGCCAAGGTAGGCTAGAGCTGTACTGTACAGGGTTTTGAATGCCAAGCTAAGGGGACTACTTTATTTCATTGGAAAAAACGCAATATCTCTACAACTTGGTAGATGCACTTGATAGTTGCTATGGTCAAAATATTCAAAGGAAGGATGAATAATGATGCCATTAACTGATGGAGAAAACTTGTGGGCAAAGCTGCAAAGCTTAGTTTGGAACTTGTTGGGTTTGAATCGCCAAAAGAAAATACACATGTAGATGTCAGTAGGCAGCTGGGAATTGTAAGAGTTTAAATTTAGGTTTTATGTTAAATATGAGAATTCTAAAGTAATATTGTGGTCACAGATTTAAAAATATTATAGCTTAAGTCAAAATGACTTTTAGCAGTTTATTTATAAAGAGGTAGAAAGAGTAAAAGTGGAAAAATGTAAGAAGAAGGTAGAGAATTGTCTAGCCTACCACCCTAAGTGCTGCTCTGGTGTCTGGCTCAGCCCCATAGGGCTTGGTAATCTTCAGCCAGAGTTCCACCAACACAGCAGCCTCCTCCAAAGCCAAGGCAGGAATCCCCAGAACAAATCTCTCCAGAAGGCAGGAAAGGAATGCCAGCTACTCACCCAGCAAGCTGTTGCAGGATCCAGAGAAAGAGTCTCCTCCTCCAGTCTGGCTCACAGACTCAGAGTGCATCACTGAATCCTCAAGTTGGCCTTTTTAAAGCATTTTTCTCTAAGTTACTTCCTATTGCTCCCCCACTTTATGGGAACCAATCACAGTCTTTCAATTTGCCTAGTACTGCCCAAGGAGAAGGGGGCAGTGACCTTTGGAGGTATGAACTTACTCTAGTAAGTAACTTGTGACCTCTCTTACTTAGTGTCAAGTAGGGGTACTTAAGGTTCTTGATTTGATTAGTTAAAAATAGGCAAGAGGAGAGTTAATCCTATCTTCACAATACCTGCTGTGATTCTTTGGGAGACTAGTCTCTCAATGAACCATTTAACATAACTAGCTTGTACCTCTAAAGCCCTTCTAGCTAAAGGTGCATACAATATTGCACTTTCTAAGAGGAAACTACAATAGTTGGAGGTAGGAGGGAAATAGAAGACAGAGAACAAAACCACTGTTTGCTATGCACATTGACAAAAAGCCAATTAGGGGGATCTTTGGCATAAGAGTTTACAATCAGAATAAATGATATGTTCAATCCCCTTCAGTTCAATCAATTACATCCCAAAGTTCATTCTGGATCTTCTGATGCAGTGTAGGTTTTACTAAGGCACTTTCTCCAAACAGTTCACTTTCTTGATTTGAGGAGTTAGCGAGCTTCTTTTCCTGAAATTTCTCTCAAAATAAATTTAAATCTTGGTATTTTACAAAAATTATACAGAATATTGGTCTGGCTATTGGCTAAAATATTGGAACTGTAGATAAACAATTAGGAAATCATCCATATAGTGGTGACAACTGAAGCTAGGGGGATGAATGAAGTTTCCAAAGGATCAAGCTAAGAAAAGAAGGTAAAAAAGGAAAAAGAAGAGGTGCCAGCATAAAAGACTGAGGAAAAAAAAAAACCTGACTCTTATTCTCCTCTTCAATAAGCTTCCTATTGCCTATAGGATGAGATGCAAACTCTCATTTGGCTTTAAAGTCTTTCAAAACTAGAGTCCAGTCAATTTCTCCAATCTCCTTATAGTTTACTCTTCCCTTACTCTAAGATTCAGCCATTCAGGTCTTCCTATGTTCCTCACACAGGCCACTATATCTCCCATTTCTAAGCCTTTATATATCAATAGCCCCTTAGTCTTGGAATATACTCTCTCTTTACTTCTACCTGACAGAATCTCTAATTTCCTTCAGATGCAGCTCTAACCATTTTCTTGTTCTTCAGTCATTTCCTGCCATGCCTGATTCTTTGTCCTAAAATTTGGGGTTTTCTTGGCAAAGATACTGGAGTGGTTTTCCATTTTTTTCCCTGACTCATTTTACAGATGAGAAAACTGAGGTAAATAGGATTATGACTTGCCCAGATTCACATAGTTAGTGTCTGAGTCAGATTTGAAGTCATTATTCTAGGCCTGGTGCTCTATTCCCTGGGCTGCCATTTTCCATCAAGATGAAGCCCTCCCCATTTCCTACTACATGATGCTTTTCTTGATCCCTTCACTTTGAGGATCCTTCTTCTCAAACTCCCTGGTATTTATTTTGTGTTTTGGAGCAATTTATTTCATATATATTTATATAAAGGGGACTTGGCACCTGTGCAGTTGCTTAGCTGATGTATCCTCTCTTTGTAAGGGACATTGGGGAGATGATTGCTGGGAAAATTATAATGGGTAATAAAAGAAATGACTTCAAGAGATTGTATAGACATTCCCTAACTAGTTCTGGTTGACTAACCACATAACGAAAAAGAGGCCCTCTGGTTGTTTTTGGAGTACTTCTAAAAGGTCTGCCAACCTCACCTCCTTCCTTTTTACTTCCTTCACTGGATTAATTTGGTGACTCTTTCCACAGCATTAGATGAGAGACTAATTGGCAATTCTCCTCCACTGAAGCCATATGGACCTATTGCAGAGGGTCTTCCAATCAGTCTTTCCAAGCCACTTCCTTCTCACATTAATAGGATTCTTCTGGTAGCAAGTTTCCCAGCATCTTCCCTGTGTAGAGAATATATCTCCAGAGCAAACTGATGGGATTTACTGTCACCAGACCTTCCTCCACTTACATGTGTTTATGAAGTCTTCCCTATTAGCAAGTAATCTCCTTGAATGCAAGGATTATGCCTTTTTTGTTTTCTTATTCAAGTACCTAGCACTGTGCCTGGGACAGAGTAGGTGCCTGTTTACTGCCTACTGATTAACTGATTGATGATTGATTGTTTGCAAGAATGAGAAGAATGAGTGGTTAGTGCATATAAATTATTTTTTTCTTTGAGCCTGATAGTGAAAGGGAGGAAAGAGATAAGGAGTAGCTTGAGGGCTTATCAATTTTAGGAAGGAAGGTACTTTTTTTTTTTTTTTGGCTTTGACTGGCTTATTGTTATCTTTTTTTTTGTTTTTAGGATAGGGGTAATTTGAGGATTTTCACCGGCACAGGAAAGGGAGACTGTGAATATACATCTGTGGAAATGAATGATGGAGCATTTTTTACTTAGGGGAAACTAGAAAGGGTAGGAGCAAGGTACAGATAGAAGTAAGGTTTGGGAAGAAGAAGGACAAATTCATTAATTGATACCAGAGGGAAGGAGAGGGTGAATGAATATACAAAGTATTTTGATGTGAAGAAGAGAGGAATTGAAGGAACTTACTTAGGTCCATTCTTCTCTATAAAATAGTTGTCAGATTAACTGCTGAGAGCTGGAAGTTGTCTGGATGCTTGAGAAAAGAGGAGAAAATATAGAACAGATATTGTGAGGGATATGATAGAGGAACAGTGATTTAAATGGTTCCAGCCTTTTTAAAAGAGAGCAATAGAGAAAGAAAGGAAATTGAGAATGTTACCTATTATATTTTAATTAAATTAATAAAGATTACCTTTAAACTATTAACAAAAAAATTCTGACCAAGACTGATTTTAGTAATGAGAAACTTCTTTCTAATTACCTGTATGAATATAGACTTATCACTTATAAATAATTAGGCATCTCTTGGGCAAGACTTTATGAAAAGGAATAAGTCAAAAAGATTTTTTTTTGCCTGAGTAAAAGTTTCTGTTTGACTAAGAAGTTTTATTTAATCCTCAAATGGGGAAGGATGAGAACTTTGCATGTAAGTTCAAGTACAACTACGTCATGGGGGATACAAAACTAACCTTGAAGGAAATAAGATGAGGGTTCAAGTCCCACCTATAATACAATACTGTCTATGTATGAATGGGCAAGTCATCTGATGCCTAAGAGCTATAGCATCCCATTGTGACTAAGAAGGTGCCAAGCTGCTTACATAGGGAGAGTTTTCTCATCTGGAAGTTCCCTAGACAGGTCCAATTCCTATTCTGCTTTGTAAACTCACTGCTTAGTCTAAATATTAGGACAATATGCTGGCAGCATGACACCAGGAAAAGGGTATTGTTTTTTAGAGTTAGATGATCTCGTTTTAATACATTAAAACTCTGTGAGTTCATCAGTGTTTATAGTGTTCCACAGATGTAGAGAGCCACTCTTCTAAGTCTTAGAAGGTTTTCATTATTTTTTATGCCTCAAAAGAAAACAAAAAGTGATTAGGTGTTAATCTTCTAGCAACAGTGACTGGCAAAGAATAAGAACTTAATTTAAAAAAGCTTGTTGATTAAATAAACCTAACTAAGCTATTCTCTTGAATGAAAACACAGAGACTGTCATTGGACCTATAACCAGAGTCTCCTGGTTGGACCTGTCAGAACTTTGCCACTGGATAGCCTTCAAGTACCCTAAGGGTGACACAAGGCCAACTTGCACTTTGGATAATTCTTCTTGCTAGAAAGTATTTCCTAATATCAAGCCTGAATGGCAAGGTTGATCTCCCACTCAATTATTTTTGAGTGGCCCCCATTGCTTCTAGGATAAAATGTAAATAGTGTACAACCTGGCATGTAAGGCCAGATGTTTTCTTCCATACTTCTTCCTTTTGGGTCTTCTCTATTCTAACTCCATAACATTTCTTGGATCTTTTCCTTTCCTTCCACTCAAATAACTAACACTTTA
This sequence comes from Gracilinanus agilis, assembly GCF_016433145.1. NCBI lineage: Eukaryota > Metazoa > Chordata > Mammalia > Didelphimorphia > Didelphidae > Gracilinanus > Gracilinanus agilis. Next base: position 30,481,268 of record NC_058135.1, read on the forward strand.
ATTTAGGTTCTCTTCACCTTTTACCTGGACTGTTGCAATGGCCAATTAGAAAATTGGTCTCTCTGCCTCGAATTTTTTCATTCTCCAATCTACCACATAGCTGTCAAAGTGATTTTCATAAAATCTAGTCATAACATATTTCCTCTCCACACTTACTTAATAAATTCAAATAGATCCCTATAATCACTAAGATAAAATTCCATCTCTCATCTCCATAGACTATTATTCCCTGGATCTGGAATACACAATCTGTTCATCTGGACCTACAGCCATTTATGTCCTATAATAAATGATTATGGATTGATTTACAAGACTTCTTTCCATGGATATAGCTTCTAAATATTACAAAGTGCCATATCTACCCCTGCCCACATCTAAGTTCTCCTATATCTTTTGAATAGAGTTTAAAGTTTCAGAGATTTATTTCTATTAGGTATCACATTCCACCAAATCTCCACCAAATTTGATCTGAGATCAAATTTGTTTCCTTGAATTAGGATATCTTGCTTCTTACCTATGCTTCCTTTATTTGTGTATAAACACCTTATGTAATAGATTTTATTAATTGTTCTTTTCTTGGACTTTTTCTCTCTTTTGGACTGCTAGGTGTTTCAGGTTTTGTTCTATTTTCTAACTTGTTGCTATATTCTACACTCATTTGAGGACTTTGTCTCAATTTTGAATAAAAATTAAAAAAATTAAGACCATTCACTAAGAGCTCCCTCTTCTATCCTCCTTGTCTCTTATTATTCAGAAATCTTCCACTATTCTCTCCTCCATCAAATATTTCTTACATGAAGAGGTGGTCTTTGTTGCCAAGCAAAGTCAAAGTTAGTGTCTGTCTGTCTGTCTGTCTGTCTGTCTGTCTGTCTCTCTCTCTCTCTCTCTCTCTCCTTCTCTCTGTCTCTGTTTCTCTCCTTCTTTTCTCTCTCAATCTTTCAATTCCTCTTTCTTTTTCTTTTCTCTTTCAATTTCTCTCAATCTCTTTCAATATCTCCTCCTTATTTTCTCTCAATCTCCCTTGTTCTTTCTATCTCTTTCAGTCCCTCTTTGACTGTTTCTTTCTCTCTCCACTAACTATTCCCCATCTATAAAAAAAATCTTACTTGATCCAAACATCCTTGTTAGCCATCATCCTATAGCTCTCCTCCCCTTTGTGGCTAAACTCCTTGAGAAAACCATTTGCAAATGGTTTTTCTACTTCATTTCCTCTTATTTAACAAATTATCTGATTCTTACCATAAAAACAAAAGGAAATTGATAACTTTACACTTTGACAGATTTTTGGATGAAAGGAAGGTGTGATTCAAACCTTTAGCAATCCATTGGACACAGAGAGTCAGGTCACTATTGTCCCTATAGATCCCACTTGGATAAGTCATGAAATGTGGGAGTTTGAAGGGAATCAACACATGGGAGAAAAATAGCCACTATCTTCCACTTATACCAATGTAAGTCTATGAAGATACCAGGAATATTTTGTCCTGCAAGTGAATGGTAGCCTGGGTGGCCTAAGAAGAGTACTTCTTAGACCAAGAGAATAATGGTTGCTTACAGAATTAATTCCACTTGTCAACAGAGAATTTGGTGACAGTGTAACACAATATCTCAAAGAAAAATTAGAGTCCTTGGCATTAAAGTAGACTCTGAAAAGATAAAAGACTATGTGTGGGGAGATAAATTTTAAGTAAATTCATTGATATATCCTGATCAGTGCCAAGTTATTTTGTTAAGAGATGACTTTAACATGCACCATGTAAGTCATAGTCAGGGAAGAAAATTTGTACATGGAAAAATCTATCCTGAAAACCACATGTAAAATGAGTCGGAGAAGGAAATAGCAAATCATTTTACTATCTTTGCCAAGAAAACCCTAAATGGGGTCCACAGAGTGTCTGACATGACTGAAAATGACTGAACAACCATAAATAAATGAGAAAACATATTTAAATATTGTCTTGCAGATTTTGGATATTGTAAGTGTCCCTTCAAGAAGGAAAGATATTCTTATATTTTTGTAGAAAAGTTTCAAAAATGTATTCTTTTTTCTCCATGAAGGCTGTTATCTCCTCCTTAAACCGGAAGGTTTTTCGTATTTAAAAGTTTCTCTCCATTTCTTAGTTAAATGCCATCTTTGAAGAAGACTGTATGAGGCACTGTGAGAGGACTCAGGGAACTTCTTCCTTGAGAATGCTTAGAGAATTAATTGTCAAGATGAAAACGTTTGTGAAAAACTACAGGTAATTACCACTTAAGAGAGAGAGTCTGTGAAGGACTTGGGGAGTAGACTATCAGTTTTAAGAGAATCCAAAGATTGTTTTAGAGAATTTCATTTATCATTCTATATGGGAACTAAGTGAATTGAATTATATTTTAATCTTCATGAGAAATATACTGACTTAATTCTTATTCTGAAGATATTATGAGAATTCCTGAATGGAACAGAAAAATGTTGACTGCCATCTTGAGCAAAGAGAATTTCTAGACTGTTGTTTTAGCTCTTTGGAGTCAGCACTCTAGGGGACTTTTTTCCTTGGCTTTTCCAGAGCTCAGGGGTAACTCTGTGACATGTTTCACAGCCAATAACACTGTATGTATGTTTTGTTTATGTATTATTTGCTATGGTTAATAAATCATAAGAGCAGTGTTACCAGTGTTTATGTAAGCCTATAATACTGGGATTTCAGATTAAGAGGAAAGAAAGCTTATGGGAAAAGAAATTTCTCCTGTTTTATCAGAGTGGGGACATGGATCTAACTGATTAGTTAATTAATGAACACTATTTTGCATTTTGAATATTTCTGAGGAAGTTGTCATTCATGCCTACTAAATATCCTTTGAATCCAGAGAAAGAATTAATTAGGCTGAGAGTGGGAGGGGAAGATTGAAAGAACTTCAGTGGGAGAACCTGAGTCATGTCCAACTCTTTGTGACCTTGAATGGGGTTTTCTTAGGAAAGATGTTGGAATGGTTTGCCATTTCCTTCTTAGTGAATTAAGGCAGAAGTTAAGTGACTTTGCCCAGGGTCACACAGTGAGTGTTTGAGACCAGATTTTAACTCAGATCTTCCTGTCTCCAGGCCCAGTGGGGAGCTTGAGGTGAAGCCCTGAGGTTTGGAAAGGGTACCTTTTGCAAGGATGTAAGACTCTAAAACTTAGTTTAAAAATAAAAAGAGAAATTTATTAATTTAAAAGGTAATGTTGAACCTAGCCAGGAGGACAACATAGGTGGAAGATTGCCTCCTAGGGTGAACAGCATAGATGGAGAGTTGCCCCTAGATGACATGATTTTGGGGGTCTTCACACTCTTTACAACAGTGAAGACGTGACTCTAGAGTGGTGTGCACTGAGGCATGGGTAGGGGGAGTTTGGTGGTATGACGGAAGTCTTCCTGAAGACATAGGAGGTAACTCTCATAGTTTAGAGGAGAGATGAATGTCTGAGATAGAACTTGATGATATCAAGGAGGTATGTCTCTTTGTCCATCTCAAACCTAAAGGACAAATCCTCTCAGAGCCTTTTCAGATGTTTAGGGTTACTAGTCACAAGGATGTAAGGGAGCAAAGGAATGTCCCTGCTTATAGTTTCCTGAAACACTTGTATGGTTTTGCAGGTACAATGCCTATGTCATCTCCACTGAGCCACCTATCTGCCTTATTACCTTTCACCTTGAAACACACACTGATATACTTTTTGATAAATTGGTTATTTTCTCTAATTTCAGGTATTCCTTGGGGAATCAGACCACAACCTACCGATTCATTTTCCTGCAATTCTTATCCACATGCTTAGATTTTTGCATAAGGATCTTCTGGCTGTGCTAGAGGTATTTTGTCAGATGTTTTGATGTTTTTTTTTGTCAGATGTTTTGATGTCACACAGATACCAGTGGAACCCATAGGCTGCCTAGTAGTGATTGTTCACTCTTGTGATATGACTGACCTCCCTTCCATTTCCATTTATCCATCTTCCTGACAGCCTTTACAGCTTTGATGGCAATATTCTCCTGGCTATTGACACCTCTACTTTATGCCTTTCCTTTAGACTTTTTACAGTTGTCTCATTTTTTTTTAATTGCTGTGAATGACAGACTCACTGGATCTGAAACCTAGTGCTTGGTGGGATCTCAGAAGGCATGTAATCTAAACCCCTTACTCTATAAATGATGAAAGCAAGATCCAGGGATTCAAACCCATGGCTTCTGATTCCAGAGCCAGTGTTAGTTGTACTATAACTCATTGCCTTTAAAATCATGTTTTAAACTGGACATTTAAAGCATTAAAAACACAAGCTCTTAGAGCTGGCTTCTCTGCCTCATTTGAGAATGCTTGCTAGACACTGGTGAGGTCTGGAATTGTATTGTCTGTTAGAAATCAGAGATTGAAGTACAATCACTGAGATAAGAAGAGCCTCACACCAAGAAAGAAAAAGAGAAAGAAGAGAGTGCTGGGTAGCACAGTTCATAGAGCAGCAGGTCTAGAGTCAGGAGGATCTGGGTTCAAATCTGACCTCAGACACTTCCTAGCTGTATGTCCCTGGACAAGTCACTTAACCTTGATTACCTAGGCCTTGTAGCTCTTCTTTCTTAGAATTGATACTTAGATAGAAGGTAAGGATTTAAAAGGAGGAAGGAAGGAAGGAAGGAAGGAAGGAAGGAAGGAAGGAAGGAAGAAAGGAAGGAAGGAAGGAAGGAAGGAAGGAAGGAAGGAAGGA
>NC_058135.1:30490490-30564795 GCF_016433145.1 Gracilinanus agilis
AAAGGAATAATAAACTGGAGGAATTCCATGTGAACTGGAGAGACCTCCAGGAATTGATACAGAGTGAAAGGAGCAGAGCCAGAAGAACATTGTACATGAGACCAATACACTGGTAAAATAGAATGTAATGGACTTCTGTACTAGCAGCAATGCAATAACCCAGGACAATTCTGAGGGATTTAAGGGAAAGAACCCACATTCAGAGGAAGAACTACAGGAGAGGAAACACAGAAGAAAAGCAGCTACTTGAACACATGGGTTGAGGCGGACATGATTGGGGATTTTGATTTGAAACTACCACACCAATGCAATGATCAACAATTTGGAAATAGGTCTTGATCAATGACACATGTTAAAACCAGTGGAAATGCACATCGGCCATGGGTTGGGGGAGGGCGAGGGGTGAAGGGGAAAGTAGGAGCATGAATCAGGTAACCATGTTAACTTTTCTAAAAAATGAATATTAATAAATGTTAAAATATATATATATATAATAGCAAATGCCCTTTCACAAATAATAAATAACCATGTTGAAACATATAAGCAACTATAAAAAAAAGATGGGAATTGTCAATGTTTAGGGTAGATGGTGATCAAAGAAAGACAGCAACACTTATAAATACACTGTTGATAGATTTATAAATTTGTGCAATTATTCTTTATTTTTTTAACCCTTACCTTCTACTTTAGAATCAATCCTATGTACTGGTTCTAGAGCAGAAGAGTGGTAAAGGCTAGGCAATGAGGGTTAAGTGACTTGCCCAAGGTCATACAGCTAGCACGTGCCTGAGGTCAGATTTGAACCTAAGACCTCCTGTCTCTAGGCATGGCTCTCAATCCACTGAGCTACTCAGCTATCCCTGGGCAACCATTCTTGAAAATATGCTGACAGCAACTAAAATACCCATCTCTTTGGTCCAGGGATAACTACTACTAAGACATATAACATCAGAGAGGTCAAAGATGGAAAGAACAGACAAAATATTTATAACAGCATTTTTTTTTTGTCATAGCAAAGAACTAGAAACAAAGTAGATAATTCACCAATTGGGGAATGTCTAACTACATTGTTGTATATAATGTTGTGAGAGGATCATTATCTACCAGAGAGGATGTTAACAAGTTAGGTTAGTTTTCCCCTGAAAGTGAGACAAAGTTATCCCCAGAACTTGATTGGTCCAAAGGGCCTAGGCTCATTCACAGGTTCCTGGAAGCCTCTGATCATAATAATGTGTCTTCCTTGCCACAAGAGGGCATACAAGTCCCACCTACATGGAGTTGTTATCCATCCTTCAGTTTTTTAAGAGTACCAATGACATCACAGGGTGATGTCTTGACTTGCTCAAGAACTGAATTTAAGTAAGGCAGAGTTGCACAAAATCATCAGCCTTACTCTTTCTTCTGGTCATTGAACTCCAATAGCAAGATGAAAAGACAACTGGTAATGGCCAAGGATGCAGTAGATGACCTTGTTTCTTTGATATTTGACCAAGCTCTATCTACCCCACAGCCCCTGCTTCTGCTGCCTTCATGACCAGTGCAACAAATTGTTCTCAGCCTCCCATTCCACCAGGGGTAGACATCCTTACCAACAAGTTTGAGACCTGCCAGTTACCCTCAACCAGGTTTAGCCTTTCTGCTGAGACATTTATTGGAATGTGGCTGCTATGCATGCTACAACTTTTTGTATAAGAAGTACATGGAATCAGGGCCTTTCAGTTGATTCATGTCCCAAGGTGAGGTCCCTACACCCTGCTTTTCTGATCATGCAGTTTTCATATGGAGATGAGGGGCTCTAAGACCTGAAATATGCTTATTGAATATCCTTTCTATGCCATTGATAAGTAAGCCTCCTTTTGTGAACAGCAGAACAACTTACAAGTGCCTCATTTCGTTTTAAAATTAAGCCTGAAAAAAATAAAATAAATAAAATAAAGCCTGAACTAACAGGGTCCAGACAGAGTCAAGATGGTAGCTTAAGAGCAGTAATAGCTGAAACCTCTCTGACTATTCTTCCATACCAATCTTTAAAAAGAGGTTAAAAAAAAAAGACAGAAATCCAAACCCAACAACAAGATGAAGCCACAGGACTCTCCTGCTGAACACAACTTGAAAAGGCAGGCAGAGAGAGTTGATTTCCACAGTATAAGGGAGACACTAGATATCCCTGCCCCACCTACTGCACTGAGACTTAGGATCAGATGTGGTCTAACTGTGGGATTCCCAGGCAGGGGCTACAACTTTGACAGAGCATCTCAAATCTACTACATGAGGTCCAAGGCTCAGACAGTGGCTGGCAGGGAGGATCTTGGGGGGAGCCATCTGGTTGGGCACCCTCAGCCTCCATGGCAACAGGATACAGTGAAGATTTGGCCTCAGGGTAGATTAGCACAGTAGTTCAGCTCAACTGGTCTAATCCAATATACTAGCAAGACAGAGAAGACAGAAGATTCTACTTCAGGGTAAAGTAGCTCAAGCACTCTGTTCCAGTAAATCAACAGAGGGGCAGGGAAGGTGGGGGAATATGGGGGAATGAATAACAAAAGGAGGCAATAATTGAAAACTCCTAAAGGTATAAGAACAAAGAACAATAGCAACAGAGGTCTATGGGATTCAAGGAACTTCAAGTAAAACATAAAAAATCCAGGGAATTAGTCAGGATCTGAAAGAGCTCAAAAAGGAATTCAAAAAATCAAATAAGACAGGTTTAAAAAATGGAAAAAGGAAAACAACAGCTTAAAAAGCAAAATAGGTCATCTGGAAACAGAGGCATATGAGTTAAAACATGAAAATAGTGTTTTAAAAGCCAGAATTGACCACCTGGAAAATGAGGCAAAAAAGTCAAAGGATGAAAAGAATGACTTGAAGAGAAGAATATACAAATTGGAAAAGGAGGATCAAAATGTCATCAAAGAAATTCAAGCTTTAAAAATTAGAATTGAGCAATGAGAAGCTAATGACTTCACATGACATCAAAAACCAATACAACAAAATCAAAAGAATGAAAAAATAGAAAATATGAAATACCTCATTGAAAAAACAACTGACCTGGAAAATAAATCCAGGAGAGACAATTTAAGAATTATTAGACTACCTGAAAGTCATGACCAAAAAAAGAAGCCTAGATATCATCCTGCTGCAAATTATTCAAGAAAACTGCCCTGATATTCTTGAACAATAGGGTAAAATAGAGATTGAAAGAATCTACAGATCACCTCTTACATTAAATTTCCAAATTACAACTCCCAGTAACATTAGAGTCAAGTTCAAGAGTTCCCAGGCCAAGGAGAAAACACTATCAGCAGCTAGAAAGAAATAATTCAGATATCATGGAACCCCAGTCAGGATCACACAGGATCTGGCAGTTTCTATATTGAAGGAGTAGAAGGCTTGGAATATAATATTCCAGAAAGCAAGGGAACTGGAATTGCAACCAAGAATCAAACCCAGAAAAACTGATTATACTCTTTCAGGGGAAAGTATGGTCATTTCATAAAAAAGAAGATTCCCAAGCAATCCTGAAGAAAAGACCAGACTTAAACAGAAAATTTGATGCCCAAATGTACAATTGAAGAGAAGCATAAAAAGGTAAATAAGAAAGAGGAAAAAATTAAGAGCTTGGAGTGAGGAAAGGCTTGAAGCAGGCAGACTCATCAGTAGGCTATTGTGAAAAGTCCAGGCATAAGGTCATAAGGATCTGCACAAATGGGGTGGCCTATTTGAGAAATATTGCAAAGGTGGTATCAACAGGTCTTGGCAACAATTTGGATATGAGGGGTGAGAGAAAGTGAGGAGTTAAGGGTGACTGCTATGTTGCAAGTCTGAGGAATAGGAGTATGGTATTGCCCTCTACAATACAAGGGAATTTGAAGGGAGTGGGTTAGGTTTAAAATTAAATATTTAATTTAATAAATAATTTAAAATTAAATAAAATTAAAAATTAAAATAATGAGTTCAGTTTGGAACATCCAGTTTGAGATCTGGGAATATGATCATAGCTTGGGAGTTCACTCCCAGTCAACTGTTCGTTCACAATCTAAGAGCTGTTCTTCCTCCTTCCTCAAGCAGAACAAGGGTCAGAGAAGTGTGCCCCATTTTGGAGAGTTGTGAGATCCTCTGTGTTTAGAGAGGATCTGAGGATCCATAATTCATTCCTGAGCAGTTGGGGATGTAAAATTGAACATCAACAAAGAGATTAGGGCAAGAAAGGTGGATTTGGGAGTATTAAGCATAGAAATGATAATTAAATCCATGAGAGCTGATGAAATCATTAAATGAAGTAGTATAAAGGGAGAAAAGAAGAGTCTAGGGCAGAACTCTATGGGATACCCATGGTTAAAGGGGACTATCTTATTAAGATCCAGAAAATGAAATTAAGAAAGTGATCAGAAGGAAGAAAACCAGGAGAGAGTAGCATCAAGAGAAGAATGATCAACAGTGCCAAAGTCTGCAGAGATGGAGAAGACAAGGATTGAGAAAAGGTCATTGGATTTGGCAACTAAAAGATCACCAGTAACTTTGGAGAGGGCAGTTTCAGTGGAATGATAAGGTCAGAAGCCAAATTGTAAGGGGAATTTATCCACAAAGGGCAGAAGACAGGAAAATATATAGGACAACAATTAATAGAGTTGGAGGTATCAATTTAGAGCTTTCCAGTAGGGAATGAGTTAGTGAAGAGGGAGAGATTGAAAATAAGTGAAAGAACAGGGAGGATAGAAGGGGCAGGAAGAGATTTGATGACTTCATGTGAGATAGGTGAAGAAAGAAATAGGGAAGAAGGAATATGAATGATAAAATGAGGAAGAGGAGAAAAGAAGAAGTAGCCTCATTTTTTTCTACAAAATATGAGGCAAGGTTCTTAGCTGATAGACTAGGCAAGTGGTCAGAGAATGGTTCTCAAGAAAATGAGGCCCTTTTAGGGGGAAAAGTATGTATCTACACACTTTAATCTTCAATATTAACATTTTCTCAAATACTTTATGCCTAGTCAAACAATCAGTTAAGCCCTGATTTGTAACTGTTGCCTGTTTTTGATATGAGCTCACACTAAAAATTTAACATGTTATACATGTAATATTGCTGTTATTATGTACAAGAGAATTTCTCTCATTGGCTCCTTTCCATTTTAAGCATCAGGTCAAAGGTTCACAAAGTGATCTTATGCTCTGAAAGCCATGAAAATGAGATCATGAACCGTTTTGTCAACAGGTAGCAGGAACTACAATAAGTATGGCACTCAATGTCAAAGCCTTTTATCTTCTCCTTGATGCCATAAGATAGCAACAATTATATATATTATAGTTTATAGGTTATATACTATATATATATATATACTATATATATAGGTTATATATATAAGAAAGGTTTTCATGTCTGCACATGCATGCATGTGTTGGGGTATGCCCAATATTGCACTTTCCATCTGTTGAAATGGTGGAGAAATCTTTGCTATTGCAAAATGCTGGTGAAGGAAGAGCCATGTAACCAGCTGATATTCCCTGCACTGGGCATTAGTTTGGTTCACAGTCTGTCTTCTAATACCTTACTGGTGAAATTCCTTGCTTGTAGCAACATGTTAGATAACTAACACCTTTGCCTAAAGGGTAAAGAATGTCATGTTTGGGTAAGTGGTATTTTCACATTTCAGGGCATGTCTGCTTCTGGCATATCCTTTTCATCTTTATATTTTTATATGAATTTGACAGGACCGCAGTGAATTTTTGAGATGAGATGAAATGTCAGAATCATAACTAGAGTTATACGACACAAGTTTTGCCCCGTGGCATTGAATTTTGGATACTTCTTCCCCATGATGTTCTTCCATTGACAGAACCTAAGGTCAGAGAAGTTGCATGACCCTGGTAGGTCTGTCTTACAAGAATCAGGTAGGGGTAGGGGTCAGTTGTAGAGATACTGCTTGTCCCAAGAAGATGCAGCCCTTGGTATAGGAGCAATCCAGATTCTAGGCAGCTTAGGCATGAGTTATGGATCCTCAGATCCCTTTCTGACCACAGAGGATCTCACAACTCTCCAAAATGGGGCACACTTTTCTGATCCTTGTTCTGCTTTGGGAAAGGGGAAGAACAGTTCTTAGATTGTGAGTGAACAGTTGACTGGGAGTGAACTCCCAAACCATAATTATATCCCCCCATCTCTCTAATCCCTAAACTTTATTTGCCCCAGGCACTGGAATTCCTAGTTATAACTTTGTTAAATACTCCTTTTATAAGTGATTATTTAAAGAATCACGCAGGCCTATAAATATGGAGGAATGGAAAATTTACCAATAAAGTAGCATCAATGAAATATCACCTCCATGGACCTTTCATCTCCATTAAAAACTCTCAGTGACATTTTAGAGATAAGCCAACATCAGCCAATAAATAACTTTTAGTGGGTCCTGTGGATCCTGCCATAGTCCTTAATTCCAGTAAATATAAAACAATAAAATTTTTGGTTTATATAGAGAAAGCTCAGAGTCTGAATGTAATTGGAACAACTATATGTGCTTAGAGAACAATCTTTTAGGAACTTTCAGGAATTGTTGCTACTAATTCATTCTTTACCCAGAAGACTAGCATTCATTTAAAAGAGTGGTTCCCAAACTTTTTTGGCCTGCTGCCCCCTTTCCAAAAAAAATATTACTAAGCCCCCTGAAAATTAATTTTTTTAAATTTTAATAGCAATTAATAGGAAAGATAAATGCACCTGTGGCCATCACCGCCCTCCCTGGATCACTGCAGCACCCACCATGGGGCAGTAGGGCCCACTTTGGAAATCACTGATTTAAAACATCAGAAGTCATAGTGAGTGGATGCCTGACAGGTGAATATTTACTTTAGAGAGTAAATGAGATGGACCATTAGTTTATAATAAGAAAAGTTGGGAATCAGGTCTTTAAATTTTCCCTTAAAATTTTATTTAATGTTCTCTTTTAAATTGCTATTTCTTTTTAATCTTCCATTCTTTATTTTTGCAATACCTTCTGCTTCTAATCTGACATTTAATTCTTCTCTTGTCTTTGCCTTGAAACCACAAGCAGCTTGCTCTCTAACTTTTTGTTTCTTCTTTCCTAACTCTTCCTTGGTCTCCAGTTGAAGGCTATACATTTTCAAAGGAGTCTGTATGTCTTTTTATAAAAGAAAGAATCAACTTATTTTCTCTGTGCTATTAACTGCTTACTCTGAAAAAAAAATTAGAAGTTAGACTCGAGGTTCAAACATTAGGCTGGCAAGTATCCTATGTATTTCGTGGCTGGCAGCAGGCCGGGTGTCCATAAAGTTCAATTAGACCAGTGATTCCCAAAGTGAGCGCTACCGCCCCCTGGTGGGTGCTGCAGCAATCCAGAAGAGCAGTGATGGTCACAGGTACATTTATCTTTCCTATTAATTGCTATTAAAATTTTAAAAATTAATTTCCAGGGGGCTAAGTAATATTTTTTCCGGAAAGGGAGCGGTAGGCCAAAAAAGTTTGGGAACCACTCAATTAGGCCATCCAACAATTATTAACAATAATGTCGATAATGGTCCATTATTCTGGTCGACAGTGCCACCTTGTGGCTGATATGAAGAATTATACCTTCCAAGACCACCTGTATCTTATACCCAGCTGGTTTCGTCTCAGGCAATAATATGTAGTAATAATAATAATAATAATTTCAGATAATAATATTTATATAGATCTTCAAGGTTAGCAAATCACTTCACAAATATCTTTTTTATATCGCAATTCTAATAATCATTTCCATTTTTCAGAGGAGGAAACTGAGGAAGACAAAATTTAAATGACTTGCCCAGGATTTTACAACTAATAAGCATTTAAAGTTGGATTTGAATTTAGGTTTTGTTGACTCTAGGTCCAGAAATTTATCTACTGTATCATTTGCATATGTAGGACAATTGGTTCAAGAAGTTAGAAGTCTCTCAGAGTTCTTGGACTGAACACAGGCTGGACCAAACAATATGAGACAAACTTGAACCTGGCAAGGAACTGATGAATCTACTCCAGTTTAGGTCAAACCCAGTCCAGGTCCTAATTCCAGGTGCCTGGAAATTTAAAAAAAAAAATAGGTTAAAAATTAATTGGAAATTAAATAATCTAATCCTAAAGAACAGTAGGTCAAATAACAAATCTTAGAAATAATAAACAATCTCTCTAAAAAGAATGATAACAATGATGGGATGCAGTCAAAGTTGTACTTTGAAGGAAATTTATATCTCTACATGTTATTTCAATGAAACAGAGAAAGAATAGATTATAAAAAGAGCATGCAACTAAAAAAAAAAACTAGAAAAAGAACAAATTAAAAATCTCTAATTAAACACCAGATTGGAATACTGGAAATCAAAGGAAAGATTAATAAAATGGAAAGTAAGAACAACATTAAACTAATACATAAAATTAGGAGCTTCTTTTATGAAAAAAATTTTAAAGATAAACTATTAATTAATTTGATTTAAAAAAGAAAGAGGAAAACCAAATTAGTAATGAAAAGAATGAACTCACCCCAATGAAAAGGAAATTAAGCAATTTTAGGAGCTATTTTGTCCAATTATATGCCAATAAATCTGATAATCTAGGTAAAATGGATGAATATTTACAAAAATATAAATACAAATTGCCAATCTAACAGAAAATAGAATACTTAAATAATATTATCTTAGAAAAAGAAATTAACCATTAATGAGCTCCATAAGAAAAATTCCCCAGAACCAGACACATTCAAAAGTGAATTTTACCAAACATTTAAAGAACAATTTATTCTAATACTATATAAACTATTTGGGGAAATGGGCAAAGAAGGAGTTCTGAAAATTCTATTTACAATGACACAAATATGGTGCTGATACCTAAACTAGAAAGAACAAAAATAGATAAAGAATACTATAGACCAATTTCCCTAATGAATATTGATGCAAATTTTTAAAATAAAATACTAGCAAGGAGATTACAGCAATGTATCATAAAGATCATGTACTATGACCAGGTAGGTTAGGAATTCAGGGCTGGTTCAATGAGAAAGACTGTCAGTATAATTGACCATATCTATAAGAAAACAAACTGAAATTAAATGACTATATCAATAGATGCAGAAAAAGATTTTGACAAAATATAACACCCCTTTGTATTAAAACACTAAAAAGCACAGAAATTTATGGAGCTTTCCTTAAAATAATAAGTAGTATCTATCTAAAACCATCAGTAACCATTATTTTATTTGGGATAAGCTAGAAAACTGTCTCAGGAAGATCAAGAATGAAACAAGGATATCCATTATTATCACTTTTATTTAATATTATACTAGAAATATTAGCTATAGAGCAATAAGAGAAGAAAAATAAATTTAAAGAATTAGAATAGGCAATGAGGAAACAAAACTATCCTTCATTGCAGATGATATAATGGCATACTTACAGAATCCTAGATAATTAATTTAAAAACTAGTTAAAATAATTTCCAACTTTAGCAAGTTGAAAGATATCAAATAAACCCACATAAATCATCACATTTCTATATACCTCCAACAAAAGCAAGCAGTAAGTGATTGAAAGAGAAATTACATTTAAAATAATGTAAACAATAGAAAATACTTGGGAGTCTACCTGCCAAGACATACCCAGAAACTATATGAACACAATTCCAAAACACTTTTCACACAAATAAAGTCACATTAAATGATTAGAAAAATATTCATTGCTTATAGGCAGCCAAATTCAATATAATAAAAATGATAATTTCCCCTAAGTTTATTCATTTATTCAATGTCATACCAATCAAACTACCAAAAATTATTTTATAGAGCTAGAAGAAATAACAAAATTCATCTGGAAGAACAAAAGGTCAAAAATATCGAGAATCAATGAAAACAAAGTGAAAGAAGTTAGTCTGGTAGTATCAGATCTCAAACTCTATTTCAAAGCAGTTATCAAAAGAATCTCTTATTGGCTAAGGAATAGAGTGGTGAATCAGCAGAATAGATTAGGTACATACTACAATAATAAATTAGCATAGCAATCTAGTGTTTGATAAACTCAGAGATACAAGATTTTGGAACAAGTACTCTATCTGACAAAAACTACTGGAAAAAGTAGTTTGGCAGAAACTAGATGTAGATCAACATCACACACCATATAGCAGGATAAAGTGAAAATGTTACATGATTTAGACATAAAGGATAACACAAAGGATAACATAAGCAGATTAGAGGAACACAGAATAGTTTACTTGTCATACTTATTGATAAGGAAAAAATTATAACTGAATAAGTCATAAAGAACATTACAAGATGTAGAATGGATACATTAAATTAAAAAGGTTTTGCAAAAACAAAACCAATAGGAGGCAGGTGGATAGCTCAGTGGATTGAGAGCCAGGCCTAGAGACGGGAGGTCCTAGGTTCAAATCTGACCTCAGACACTTCCCAGCTGTGTGACCCTGGCCCATTGTCCACCCTTTCCACTCATCCACCTAGGAGCCAATACACAGAAGTTAAGGGTTTAAAAATGTAAAAAAAAATTTTTTTTAATTTAAATTTAAATTTTAAAAAACCCAATACAGCCAAAATAAAAAGAAAAGCAGAAAACTTGCAAGTTTCTCTATAAAGGTTTCATCTTGCAAATATAGAGAAAAGTAAGTTAAATTTATAAGAAAACAAGTCATTCGCTAATTGATAAAAAGTCAAAGTTATGAACAGGCAGTTTCCAGAAAAAGAAATTAAATTTATAATCACATGAAAAAGATTCTAAATCACTCTTAAGACAATTGTAAATTATAACTCAGAGGTGCTACCTCATACCTATCAGATTGGCTAATATGACAAAAAAGGAAAATGACAAATGTTGGAGAGGATGTAGGAAAACTGAGACACTAATTCACTGTTGATGAAGTCATAAACTGATTCAACTATTCTGGAGGGCAATTTGGAATTGTTTCCAAAAGGCTATAAGACTATACATACCTAGCAATAGCACTACTAGGTCTGTGTCTCAAAGAGATATAAAAACAAAAAGGAACAAGACCTAAACCTACAAAAATATTTATATCAGCTCTTTTTGTGGTAGCAAAGAACTGGAAAATGAGAGGATGCCCATCAATTGGGGAATGACTGAACAAGTTGTATTAAAGGATTGTGATGTAATGCTATTACACTATTAGATGCTTTCAGAAAAACCTGGAAGACTTAACATGAACTGAAGCAAAGTGAACAAAGTAGAACTAAGAGAAAATGTATTGCAACAGCAACATCATATAATGATTGACTGTGAATGGTTTAGTTATTTTCAGCAATACTATAATCCAAGATAGTTCCAAAGTATTTAAGATGAAAATGACATTCATCTCAAGAGAAATAACTGATGGATTCTGAATGAAGACAAAACTATACCTTTTTTTAAACTTTCTTTATATTTCTTGTGTTTTTCAATTGGGCTGTGTTTTCTTTCATAACACAACCAATATGGAAATATGTTTTTCATGACTGCATACAAATAGCCTTTATCAAATACTTTGCCTTTTCAATAAGGGGGAAGAGTGGGAAGAGAAGAAAAGAATTTGGAACTTAAACATTTAAAAAAAAACAAATGATAAAATGTTAAACATGTACAAAAAGAAATTCATAAAAAATAAAATTAAATGGCTGTACTTGAGTTTAGCCCAGGGAAAGACTCAGGCTGGCTTGGTTAGCCCAGAACACCTTGATCTGCCTGATGATTATTTGATTACTCAAGGGCTTGGCAAGCAGCTGCTAAAAAAACAAATTGGTTAACATTAGGCCTTATGACTTTTTTCCCCTTTTTCCTTCTTTTTTTCTACCTGGATATCTTGGTGAACATGTAAATTGGTTCTACACTCATGTTCTATACCAGTGATGGGCAAACTACAGCTTTAGGGCTGCCTGTGGGCCAGATGCGGCCCCCTGAAATGTTCTATCTGGCCACATGACCTTATTCCTAATCTGATGAATACAATGAGTAGGATACAGTACAATGAAATTTCAAAAGAGTTGCCTTAGGAACAGACCGACAGATGAGCATTTCCTTTCCTTTGGCCCCCTCTTTAAAGTTTGCCCATCACTGTTCTACATGCATTCACTTATGTTAAGGACAGAAATTTATATTTGGCAGGCATTAAGGTAGGCTTTGATGAGAGCTTCCAATTCCATTGTTCTCAAGATCTTGTTTACTTTAGAGAACTAAAGAGGAGCACATTAGTCACCTATATAGACTAAAATAAATAATCACAGAAAAGGAGCTTAGAAAAATGGGTAAGACTTTTAAAGACTTATACTTAAAGCAGCTTTCCCAACTATCTGCAAAATTAAGAAGGGTCTTAATGATTTTTTATTAGAATTTCAATGGAAGATATAGAGGAAAACTGCTTGATTCTCTCTTTTTCTTACCTTTAAAACCAAGACTATGTTTCAGGTTAAAGAAATAGAGACAAGAAAAGAAAGAAAAGAGAACTAGTCTTTATAAACTAGAGACTAAAAATTTTTAACTAAAATGCAATATCTTTACTGTAAATTTCCAAATTATGGTAGGTTTTTTTGAGGCTTACAATTAGAATTACAAATACATGCAAACAGCAAATACCTCTTTTTAGAGAGCAATAGATATATTTATTGCTCTAGGAGAAAATGATTGCATCTATTAGAAAATAAACAGAATTGAAGTTAGTTTGAGATGATTCAACAGAATTTAAATTGCTTAGATAAATTAATAGCAAAATCACTTATATTTAAATAGGCTATGTAACTCTAGAAGTAAAAGTTTAGCAGTTAATAATATAATATGTTATAGAGGAAAATAACCATGAAGGGGAAAAAATTAATTACAAAAAATAAAAAATGGAATTTCTTTGCAATGACAATGGGATTGTAAAGCAAGGATTGGAGTTATGGAAAGTTTTGAAAAGGGTTTTTTTTCAATTAAGATAAAAAAGATATGAGAAACTTTTTGGAGAAGGACTTGTTAGCAATTTCAGATAATATTCTATCAAATTATAACAAATTACAAAATAAAAATTATATAAATAAATTTATAGCATGGTTTTATTTGAGTATAGTTTTCAAAATTCTGTTTTTGAAGGACTATTAGAAGGGCTCATTCTGATTCTTAAAACTTCATGAACTCTAAAAAGAAAAGAATGGAAATGTGAAACTGCCACCATTAATCTTTGAAAGTGAACTAAACTGAAAGCAGAGGGTTCTAAAATTTAAAGTTTTAGCCCCTAATGACTCATAGGGAAACTGATCTTCTCAGTGTTTCCATTTGTGATTATAAATCACATATTTGATTTGGTTGAAATTTTCCTGAAATTAAATTATAATGTGGTCTCATTTAAATAGAGATGCACTCTCCAATGGAATAATTGTGGTAAACCATAACAATGTGAAATACATTTTATATTTGGCATTAAGGTTATAAGCTTGGAAAATGCATCAATCAGAAAACCTGAATTCAAATCTGGCCTCCTACATTAGTTATGTGATCTTCACCTAGAGCAAATTACTTCCCTTATGACTGCTTTAGTTTTCTCATCTGTAAAATGGGAATTATAATAGTATCTTCCTCCTAAAGTTGTTGTGAGAATCAAATGACATCATAACTATAAAGGGTTATATGACATATGGTAAGTGTAATATAAACATTAGTCATTAATAATTTTATTAAGTGTAATTAATTTTATCTGGTTTTTGAATGAGATTGATATAGAATATCAAATTGACAGATGTCGATTTTCTGTATAAGAGGATTCAGATATGCATTCTATTGAATTAATATTATTTGCCTAGCAAAAAAGTTTTTGTTATATTTTTTAAATCCATAATGTTGCTGAAGTTATTGTTAGACTTCTAATTTTTTGTATTGTGATTTTGGAGAAATTATTGCATAAGAAATGCTGTTAATTTGAAAAATAATATTCAGAGGATAATACAATTGTGCCATTAGAAGATTAACTTCTCTTTTAAACTAAATGCTATTAGATTATAATTTGAACTATTTAGTTGGATATCTTTTGCTTTAAAATGAGTAATAATTTATTGATAGGAAATAATCATGTATTCATCATGTGTATAAAACTCCAGAATGTGGTTATTTTTAATTCCTAATTATTTCTGATCCAAGATATATTTAAACCAGAGAGGACAAATTAAATAAGGACTTCTAAGTGCTTAAATGTCAATATTGTTAACTATTATTGCAATAACATGAGAAAAACAATAGCAATCTAGTCCTAAGCTATGATTAATGAAATTTTACTATTTGAGGCAATTTGATATTATTCTGAGTTTTGATTTCAGGTATCAAAATTGTTGTCATTATCATTGTCAATAGTCTACCATGAAAAGGAAAAGCAACGTGCTGCTCAAAGGGTGTTTAGTCTGAGAACTGCTATAGGTAAATATACAGACCTGGAAAAGCTGAGGGGTTGATATTGTGAACAGAAAGGTAGGCTCTCCTTAACTCTAACTCTCCATTGTGCTATTTCCTTTCTAAAGAAAAAAAATGTTCCTACCTGGTTAAATCTGAGCCTGGCTATGATACCCTATGAATAGTGTAGAAATCTGCTCCATGATCAGCTCTTAAATAGGACACTTTTTGGGAATCAGAGTTAAGGGAGGTTGTTTTGGTTTCTTTTATCCCCTTTGTTCTGTTTAGGTCAGTCTGTGTCCTTAAAGGTGTAGTCTTGATATTAATATAACCTTGTTCTTCCTTTTTCCTTTTATAGCAAATTTCTATAATCAGAACAGATAAATTAGAAGTTTATTTTATTTCTGTTATTGTTGTAATACTAACCCATTAATCGATACTAAAACATCTCTGCGTTACTATACTAGGATACAAGAAAGAAAGATCTTATTGTTTTTCATTTGTGGCATTCTAAGCACTTAGGTAAATGAGTTTCAGGGCTTTCCATATCCTTGTTAATAGTTATATAACCATGTATAAGATCAAGTCCCCAAAAGCTATGAAAAAGGAATTCATCACCCTTTGTTTTTTTTTTTTAATTTAATCAATCAGGGACTTGGACTTAGGCTCCCTTTGTTTTAATTTAATTAACAAGGGACCTGGAAGTCTTTACCATTGAGATGTGCAGGGATAGATCAGCCTACAGTGAAAGGAAGTAGAAACCAATGAGACAGGAAATTGATCTGACCCCTGGGTGGTGCCAGGCAAATTAAGGAACTATGATTGGTTCCTGAGATGTGATGTGGGAGAGCTAGTGGGTGGAGAAAAGCTATAAAAGTATGACCAGAAGTTTAAAGACACATTCTTGGTTTGGTGACTTGAGCTGAAGAGGCATTACTGCACTGGTGACTCTTGCTAAAGAGACACTCATGGACTTCTGGCTAGAGATTGGTACCCTGTCAGGGGGTGAGCTTCATTTCATAGGAATGGCACTCAGGGTGATAGTCTAGACAACTCTCTATCTCCTTCCTACATTTCCCTCTCTTTACTATTTCTACTTTGATTAAACTAAATTGTTAAAGCTACTAACAGACTCATAATTTAACTTTAATTATTACAATTTGGTGACCTTTTAATAATTACAATTTGATGACCTTTTTTAACTATCATAAAACATTTCATTTTTTCAGGGTCATATGAGTATAATATATATCCTCGAAAGAAAGGAATAAAATAAAAATGTAAACGTTTTAAAATTCTATTGCAATAGTAAATGTTGCTTTGGGAAAACCTGGAAATGGGAAGCCCTGGGTTCAAATTTGGCCTCTGCTACTTCCAAACTGTGTGACTCTGGGCAAGTCATTTAACCCCCATTGCTTACCCTTACCACTCTTCTGCCTTGGAACCAATATTTAGTATTATTTCTAAGAGAGATGGTGTTTGTTTTTTTAAAGTGAGTTACCAAGAGCAAAGAGAATTTATGGTATTTAATATTAATTATCATTATTTTATTTCTTTTGCTTTTTTTGTTTCATGATGTTTACATTTATTTAAGAGGAGTATGAGAGTCCTGGGGGTGGAGCCAAGATTTCAGAGTAATCCTGTCAGCTCTGTGCTACCATTAGAATCCTCCCCTCCCCCACCAAGATTAAAATATTGCCACAAAGCAAATACAGGAGTGAAAGAACCAATAATGAGACAGAGTAAAACAACTTTCAAGAAAAGAGAAACCCAAAATGTAGACAATGAGCACCTGGGGCACTGGGGTGAAAGGAGACCAGACCTAGCAAGAAACTTTAGGAAGGAGGGAAGATCAAGACAAGAGCAAGCCACACACTCCACCTCACATCTGCTGTCCAAGTTTTGGGAACCTATGCCCGAGACAACATCAAGATCCTAAGATTCTGCCTGTGCAAATAGAGGTACAAGCCAACCCACACCCCCTTGAAATTTCAAACCTATTGTCCAGAACCTCAGCCCAGGGCTTGGGACAAGGACTTAATTTACATGTTAGGGTGGATGATAGTATTAAATACTAAGGACTGATCTTTGTTTAAAGCTCAGGGTGGAGCCCCAAGACAGGACAATCAAGGGTGTGCCTGATTGAATCAAGTGCACAATGAGACCAAAAACTTTAGACTAAGCCTGAAGCTAGAATTTGAACAGTCCATGACCTGATCAATATCAGAGTGAGATCAAAAGTTTACACCTAAGCCCTGGCCAGTCTTTAAGCTATTAGCATCACAAGGGCCAATTGAATCAGCAGGAGGAGGGGGTTTTCAGAGCTCTCATCCTTCAGACCATCACATCATCCACCCCAGCCTACCTATAATTGGATAGGGAAAATGAGCAAATGAGACAAAAAAGCACCTAATTCTAAAGAATTTTAGAAAGACAAAGAACAAGGTACAGAAGGTACAGAAGAGGACAGTGAAAGCAAAGGAAACACAACCAAAGTCCAAAAGAAAAATATGGATTGAACACAGATTCTGGAAGAACTCAAAAAGGACTTCAAAAACCAATTAAGAGAGGCAGAGGAAAAGTGGGAAAGAGAAATGAAAATAATGCAAGGAGAAATGGACCAATTGAAAAAAGAGAACCAAAATATGACAGAGGAAAATCAGGTCTTAAAAATCAAAATTGACCATCTAAACACTAATGATTTCATAAGAAATCAAGAAACAATAAAGCAGAATAAAAGGAATGAAAAATAGAGGAAAACATCAAATATTTTACTGAAAAAACAACTTACAAAGAAAATAGATCTAGGACAGACAATTTGAGAATTATTGGACTACCCAAAAGCCATGATCAAGAAAAAACCTTGGATATCATATTATAAGAAATTATCAAAGATATCTGCCCAGAGATTGTTGAACAAGAAAATAAAATTACACTTGAAAGAATTCATAGATCACCTCCAGAAAGAAATCCTCAAATGACAACTTCCAGGAATATAATAGCTAAATTCAAGTGCCACCAAGCCAAGGAAAAAAATACTTCAAGTAGGCAGAAAGAAACCATTCAAGTACCATAGAGCTACAATCAAAATAAAACAGGACTTAGCAACCTCTACATTAAAGGATCAAAAGGCATAGAATATAATATTCAGGAAGGCAAAAGATTTGGGCTTATAACCCAGAGTCACCTATTCAACAAAACTGAGTTTATTTTTTCAGGGGGAAAAATGGTCATTCAATAAGATAGAAGTTTCCAAGCATTCCTGAGGAATAAGCTGGACCTAAATAAAAAATTTGAAGTTCAAACACAAGACACAAGAGAAGTCCAAAAAAGGTAAATAAGAAAGAGAAAATTTAAGGAACTCATTTAGGTCAAAATGTTTATATGTCTACATGGAAATAGGATTTCTGTAATTCTCAAAAATTACTCACAGTAGTAGAGAGGTAGAAGGAATTTACTCAGAAAGAGGGTGGAGAAATAAGCTGATTATTGATGATATGATGTCTATGTAAATGTGATGATATGGAATGCTATGTATGTATGATATGATATGTATGCATATGAATGATATGTAAAAAAAATCAACCAATGGCTGAGAAGGTTGCACTGAGAGAAAAGAGAAGGGAGAGATAGAATGGGGTAAATTATATAACATAAAGATGCATGAAAAATCATTATAGAGAGAGGAAGATAAGGGTAGAGATGGTCAGTGCTTAAGCTTTACTCTCATCATTAAGGGCTCAGAGAGTGTAAAAGAAGTATACTCAGTGGGGTTTGGAATTCTATCTTACCCTACTCAGTGGGGTATAGAATTCTATCTTACTCTACAGAGAAGTAGAAGACAAGGGAAAAGGGAGCTACCTGGAGGGAGGGGATTCAGGGGGGTGGGGCGTGACAAAAAGCAAAACACTGGTGAGGAGGAACAAAGAGAAAGGGAATAGAGCAAGATTTAAAAGGGATTAAAAACCAGAATCCTACTATATGTTGTTTACAAGAAACACATTTGAGGCAGACTGACACACACAGATTCAAGGTAAAAGGCCGGATCAGAATTTATTATGCATCATCTAAAGTAAAAAAGCAGGAGTAGCAATCATGATATCAGACAAAACTAAAGTAGAAATTGACCTGATTAAAAGAGATAGGGAAGGAAATTACATGTTGCTAAAAGGTACTATAAATAATGAAGTAATATCATTACTAAACATTTATGCACCAAATGGTATAGCATCTGGATTTCTAAAGGAAAAATTGAAGGAGCTTAAGTAAGAGATAGATAATAAGACCATATTAGTGGGGGATCTCAACCTTCCCCTTTCAGAACTAAATAAGTCTACCTGGCTTTGGAATCAATACCATATTCATGTCATAAAAAGCCTTTGACAAAATAAAACACCCATTCCTATTGAAAACACTAGAAAGTATAGGAATAGAAGGGCCATTCCTCAAACTAATAAACAATATATATTTAAAACCACCAGCAAGTATCATCTGCAAAGGGGACAAGTTAGAAGCCTTTCCAGTAAGATCAGGAGTGAAGCAAGGGTGCCCATTATCACCTCTCTTGTTTAATATTGTATTAGAACACTAGTAGTAGCAATTAGAGAAGAAAAAGAAATTGAAGGAATTAAAGTACACAATAAGGAAACTAAATTATCACTCTTTGCAGTGTAGGATTTGAATTAATATCCAACACTCCAAGAATTGTATTTTATAGTTTATTAATAATTATTTCAAGTAGAAGGAATAAAAAGGAAACTATCTAACAAAGTATAAAGCCACGTGAGTAGATTCTTCTGCCACTCACCTCATGCCACCTCTACCAAACTAATCAGATCAGGATTGAGTGAGAGGCAGGGCTACACAAAATTCATAACCTCCCTATGTTAGTGCTTAACATGAGGAGAGTGGGGTGCCAAGAATCGTAGTTTTTAAGGTAACAGATTCTAATTACACAGCAGATGGTAGGATGGTCTACTTAAAGAATCTTTGAAAATCAACTAAAAGACTAGTGGAAATAATTAGCAAAGTTGCAAGGTACAAGATAGACCCATGTAAATTAGCATTTCTATATATTTCCAACAAAATTCAGCACAGGAATTAGAAGGAGAAACTCCATTTAAAATCACTCTAGACCAGTGATGGGCAAACTATGGCCTACAGGCCAGATGTGACACCCTGAAATGCTCTATCTGGCCAAGCAACATTATTCCTAATCTGATGAATACAATGAGGATACAATGCTATGAGTCTTCGAAAGAGTTGCCTTAGAAACAGACTGACAGATGAGCATTTCCCTTTCCTTTGGTCCCCTCTTTAAAAAGTATAATATAAAATTATTTAGGAATATAAAATATTTAGGAATCCACCTACTAAAACAAACACAGGAATTATATGAACACAACTACAAAACACTTTTCATACAATTAAAACTAGATCTAAATAGTTGGAAAACATTAATTGTTCATGGGTAGGATGAGCTAACATAATAAAAATGGCAATCTTACCCAAATTAATCTACTTATTCAATGCCGTAACTATCAAACTACTGAAATTTTTTTTTATAGAATTAGAAAAAAAATCATAACAAACTTCATCTGGAAGAACAAAAGATCAAGAATATCAAGGGAAATAATGAAAAAAAATGTGAAGGAAGGTGGACTATAAGTACCAGATCTTAAACTGTACTATAAAGCAGTGGTCATCAAAACAATATGTACTGGCTAAGAAACAGAAGGGTGGATCAGTAGAACAGACTAGGGGTGAACGATCTCAGCAAGCTAATGTTCAATAAACCCAAACATCCCAGCTTTTGGGACAAGAACTCACTATTTGACAAAAACTGCTGGGAAAATTGGAAAACAGTATGGGAAAAATTAGGTTTAGATCAATATCTTACACACTATGTCAAGATAAATTCAAAATGGGTAAAGGATTTAAGTATAAAAAGTGAAATCATAAATAAATTAGGTGAACATAGAATAGTATACCTGTCAGATCTGTGGGAAAGGAAGGAATTTAAGATCAAGCAAGAGATAGAGAACATTACAAAATGTGAAATAAATGACTTTGATTATATCAAGTTAAAAAGGTTTGTACAAACAAAACCAATGCAACCAAAATTAGAAGGAAAGCAACAAAATTGGAAAACATTTTTATAACAAAACTCTCTGGGGCAGCTGGGTAGCTCAGTGGAGTGAGAGTCAGGCCTAGAGACTCTCCTAGGTTAAAACCCGGCCTCAGGCACTTCCCAGCTGTGTGACCCTGGGCAAGTCACTTGACCCCCATTGCCCACCCTTACCAATCTTCTACCTATGAGACAATACACTGAAGTACAAGGGTTAAAAAAAAAACTCTCTGACAAAGTTTAATTTCCCAAATATGTAAGGAACTAAGTCAGATGTACAAGAAATCGAGTCATTCCCCAGTTGACAAATGGTCAAAGGACATGAATAGGCAGTTTTCACAGGATGAAATCAAAACTATCAATAAGCACATGGAAAAGTGTTTCAAATCTGTCATAATTAGAGAACTGTAAATCAAAACAACTATGAGGTACCACCTAGTAGACTGGCCAATATGGCAGCAAAAAAAAAAAAAAAAAGTGATAAATGTTGGAAGAGATGTGGCAAAATTGGAACACTAATAAACTGCTGGCGGAGTTATAAATTGGTCCAATCATTCTGGAGGGCAATTTGGAACTATGCCCAAAGGGCTTTAAAAGAATGCCTGCCCTTTGATCCAGCCATACCACTGTTGGATTTGTACCCCCAAAGAGATAATGAGGAAAAAGACTTGTACAAAAATATTTGTAGCTGTGGTTTTTGTGGTGGCAAAAAAATTGGAATTAGGGGTTTTTTGTTGGGGATACAAACCTAATGATATGTTAAAAGAGATGAGGTGACAACAATGGGGGATAACCAGTGAAAATGCTCAGAATCCAGAGATGGAGTGTCTTGTGCAAGAAATAGCAAGGAGGCTAGTATCAGTGAATCACAGAGTATATGGATTACATGGAGGATAGTAAGATGTAAGAAATTGAAAAGGAAGAAAGGAGCCTGATTATGAAAGGCTTTAGAAGAGGAAGGAAGGAAGGAAGGAAGGAAGGAAGGAAGGAAGGAAGGAAGGAAGGAAGGAAGGAAGGAAAGCATACAAGAATTTATTAAGCCTAGAGTATGTATTATGCAAGCTGTAAAGCACTTTACAAACATCACATTTAAACCTCTTCATCATCATCATTTTACAATTAAGAAAACTGAGGCAGAGCTAAATGACTTACTCAGGGTCACACAGATAGAAATTGTTGAGGAAAGAGTTTATAATTGATCTTAGAGATAATAAGGAACCACTGGGACTTTTTAAATGGAGGGAGGGGTGGCATCTATCATTAGCATCAGCACTGATCACATAAATAGTTTTTTTGAGAATCCAAATCTCTTTCTTCATGGAAAGTAAACCTTTTGTTAAATAAGTGTTTCTTTGTCTCAAGAGTTTATCAGAACTCACTGTTCTAGTCCAAAAGAGATTTTTGAGGTTTCCCCAGTGGAAAAATTTGTCTAATTAGTATTAAGAAAAAGAGAAGTACTTTTAAGTTTAGAAATACTTCATTTATGACAAATTCACATTAATACCTTATATGCCCTTCACATTGCCTCTCATGAATTCTGATCTTCCTCTATAAGGTAAATTACAGATCTGAATTTTAACTCTAGTTTCCACTTTGTTGTTTGAAGGTTTCTCATTTCCCTTTTCAGATTTCCCAGCATAACACATCTAAAGTAACATTATCTAGGAGATGAAATTAATTTTAGTAGTAGCTGTGTCACAGCTAGGGAAGGCTTGAGTTATTCTTGTCAATTTCTTATCTATTATTTTATCCCTTTTTTGCGGAACCACAAGCTGTCAATTTTCCATTTTGTCCTACTACATTAATCCTTTTTTCTTTTCCCCCTCCTGCTTCCTCCTTTTGGTCATTTCTTGCAACTGCAACAGACAAAATAAGTTAGAAATAATATCAGGATAATAATTTCAGGGTAAATTAGAAATAACAGAGGGAAGGCTCTAGCATTAAGAGGAATTGGGAAATACAGTCCAAATCAATTCTAGGCAGCTACCTCTCTTTCTCTACTCAGGAAACCTGTAATCATACAGAAACAAAGAGCACTTGCTACTTTGCCAAATGAGTGAGATTCTCTTACCCTAGGACTATCATGGATGTAAGATTCTGATTAACTCTTTTTCTTTTGTTTGCTTATAAATCTGCTATTAGAGGGAAGATGTTTTCAATAACAAGTTTTGGGTAGTCACTGACTCCAAGTCATGTCAATTAATCCCTATTGGGAGAGATTGCCAGGTCATGGAATTTGAGGCTACAAGTAGCCAAAGCCATGTTCTGTGAAGAGAGGTAAAGAAAGCCATCTGTAGAGTAGATAATTGGAAGAAATATTCCAAGGACATCTGTAGAAGGGTACTTCAAAGCAGTATTGCCTAACTCCTGATAGTGGAGAAATGACAACAATAGACTACAGAAAAGGAAGGGTCTGAATTGAACAAAAAGATCCTGGTGACTAAGAATCTGCAAACATTGCATTCAAAAGGCAGATTATCCAGGCCAAAGGAGTAACAAAGGAGTGAGCAACATTTTAGAACTTTCAATTATATTCACATGTCACAGTATCTGTGCATAGGTCTCTAAGGTTGTAGTTTCCCTAAGAATATGTCAGCTTTAAATCATCATTCTAAGTAACGAAACTGGTATGTCCAGGACTCTACAGTCAGATAAGTAAACAGGTTAAGCAATTGCTAGAGAACTGAACCTGGAGTCAAGAAGATCTAAGTTCAAATCCAGTCTTAGACACTTACTTCCTGTGTGACCTAGGCAAGTTGCCTCCTCTCTTTCTGCTTCAGCTTCCACATCTGTAAAATGGGGACAATAACATCATCTATCTCACAAGAGTAAAATGAGATCTTTGTGAAGGGCTTTGTAGATCTTAAAAGTGCTAATATAAATACTATTTTAAATAAAAATAGACAGGCTGAATGAACCTTTTTCTCATTTCTAATCATACTGTGATCACAGTGAAAAGAGTAGTGAATTTTGAATTGATAGAAGACGAGTTTGAATTCCGATTCTAAAATTTGCCACCTATGAGACTGTAACTATTTGACCACAATACTCCTCGGTTCCTACATTTTAAAAACACATTTAACAATATTTGCTTTATCACCTTTGGGGATTGTTGTTGTGGGATTCTGTTCATGTTAAATGTAAGTTATTATTATTATGTAGTCATTAGGACAGCTAGGTGGCTCAGTACATTGAGAGACAGACATAGAGATGGGAGGTACCGGCTTCAAATCTGGCCTTAGACACTTCATAGCTGTGTGACCCTGGGTAAGTCACTTAACTTTACCTAGCCCTAGCCACTGTGTTGCCTTGAGACCATTGCACAATATTGATTTTAAGTCAGAAGGTAAGGTTCATTTTTTAAAAATTATTATGCTGTCACAAAGATAGATTAGAGGTCTCTTCTCTTCCTATGACATATGACCTCCTCTCAGCCCCATACAACAGGATGCCACTTTGGCTGACCAATCAAATGAAGAAATTGGACTATTTGCAAGAGCCTCAAGGCTACTTTTGTAAAGTAACCTATTGTAGCAAATATCTTATCTACAGTTGCTTTTTTAACAGGAGGAAGTTGTTAAAGTGATGATGAAATTCACTTTATTCCAAAGAACAATAGGAGGAAAGGAGGGAGTTTTGATACCAGGGGATCCCCATCTCTTCAGTTATTGCATAGCTTACTGTGCCCCACACACTGCACCAAGTGCTGAAAAATGAAATCAAAGGTCCAGAAAAAAAAAAAAAAGAGTATCATATTGATTTAGCACTTGCCGTTCCTGGATCTCAAAGCTTTTCTAATGCTCCTTAGGAACTGTGGCAGTTAAATGATGCACGCCCCTCAACTTGCTGACTTTGAAAGCTCCTATATCCTCAATCAAATAACATGCTGTGCCCTTATTTTCCTTCCTTTTGTAACATCTGTTGAGGAGCATGAAGAAAGGATTCAAATTGAGCCCATTGAAAGGTGGAGAAAAAGAAAAGGCATCGGGAAGAATTCTTTTTCGGCCCTGATCATGGCCATTTATTTGTGGGTGTTGGGTCAGAAAACCTACATTTGAATCCATGCCCTACAGCCTATTGGCTGTGTGACTATAAGGAAATCACTTAACCTCCCGGTCTATTTCTAGCAACACAAAATAGGGCCAAGAATGCTGCCCTCCCTCCCCGCGCCAAAGGACTACTGTGAGGAAATGTTCAAGCTACTTAAACGCGGTCTCTTTGTCCTGGCGGAGGGCGGGTATGGAGCCCAGAGAGACTGCAGAGAACAGGCAGCCGCTAAAGCGTTAACCGAGCGTCAGTTTCCTTCTACAGGTGTGTGGTTGGGAGTGTTCCTATCGGCTGCTCCTCTCCAGGAAAATAAACACTCCCAACATGCACTGAGCCACGGGAGTGTCTCAGGTTTCCAACACGCCCCAGCTCGTTAAGTGTAAGAGTAATAATTAACAGCTTGGACTTTATTAGGCTGTGGAGGGACATCTGTCGGGAAGAGAGCTTCCTACCATGCTCAAAGCAAAACCAGGCGTACCCCAGCCTTTCCTCCTGGGTTCTGACCTCCTTGCCAGGTAAGGCAACTTTTTACGCTGCAGGCATCCCTCACCCGTGGCTAGTACAAAGATTCGCTGCTTCCCAGGAAGACTTTGTTCCACCAACTGGAGGGAGGGGGAAGGTCAGTGTTAGAATGTGTGGAATGAAGGAGAGGGAAGGAAGGAGCCCAACCCCCTTGATCCAGCCCCTTCAGATCTAGTTATCACGGATCCAAGTTGGGGCCCTGGGCTCCGACATCATCACTGCTGCACCTGTCCTAGGAAGAGATAAGAGGTCTTGAAGCCCACCTGCGTCAGATCAATCCCACACTGAACTATTCTCTTCCCTCCACACTTTTCATGCTTTTTTCCAAGTTCAAAGCAGCAGTTTTTGGAAAGGACCCTTAAGCCTTAAAAGATCACCTGTCTGTTGTGTTATTTAAAATATTATCCCCGTTTCACAGCTGAAGAAACCGAAGCAAACAAAAGTGTCTTGCCCAAAGTCACACAGTTAGGGACTGAGATGGATTTGAACTCTGTAAATATCATATTTTCTCATGATAATATTTTTTGTTGTTCAGTCTTATCAGAGTATTCTGTCACCCCATTTGGGTTTTTCTTGGTAAAGTTACTGGAGTGGTTTGCCATTTCCTTCTCCAATTCATTTTACAGATGAGGAGCTAAGGTAAATAGGGTTAAGGGATTAGCCCATAGCTGGTAAGTATCCAAAGCTGGATTTGAACTCATGAAGAGGAGTCTTCCTGATTCCCAGTCCAATACTCCATCTGCTCCACCACCTAGTTAACCATGATAATAATCATAGTAACTAGTATTTATATAGGTTAGTTCTAAGGGCTTTAAAATTATTATCCCATTTGATCTTCATAACAGCTCTGCGAAGTGAGTACTATTATCCCCATTTCACAGCTGAAGAAACCAAAGCAAACAGGAGTTAAATGTTTTGCCCAAAGTCACACAACTAGTAAATGTCTGAGATGGCTTTGAATTCTGGTCTTCCTGACTCCAGATCCAGGGATCTAGTTACTCTGCTACCTAGCTTTATACAATGATGCTTTTAAGGCCTCTTTCTCTGCTCATTGGAATGGTTAAATTATAGTTATATAATGTTTAGAAAACAATTGGAGGGTAGTGGGATGGAATCTGAACTTGACATCAGAAGACCCAAGTTACAATTCTGATTCAGGCACATTCATCATATGTGCCTTCTGGCAAG
The DNA here is from genome assembly GCF_016433145.1 of Gracilinanus agilis. Taxonomy (NCBI): domain Eukaryota; kingdom Metazoa; phylum Chordata; class Mammalia; order Didelphimorphia; family Didelphidae; genus Gracilinanus; species Gracilinanus agilis. Next base: position 30,516,747 of record NC_058135.1, read on the forward strand.
CAACTGAATTCAGACCTCAGTTTTATTGGCTATAAAATGGAGTGATAATAATTTCACAACCCACCCCCTGAAAGCTGAAAAGTTGGCAAACACGGTTTGTAATTAGAAAATGCTTTATTTATGGTTTGCATTCTAGAATTAGAATCACATTAAATTATCCTTTTTCATATAGTGGGACAAGAAGGAAAATCCCTACAGATGGATGGACAATTTCAAGGAAGACTGAGAAACTGTCATCAATGATGATGACAAGAAAAAGTGATCATTAGCCCAGAGTTTAGAGATCCTACTCTCCTACAATGTTCATATATAATCCAAAGTAATTTTTAATTGATTTACTTTAAGCACAATTAAAATACTTGCAATGAACCTCCAAGATAAATACTTAGTAACAGAATATTGAGGCAATTACCTGAAGGAAAAAGTAATTAGTTTAAGTAAATTCAAGATAATTTGAGAAGGCAAAAAGCAATTACAGAGAGATAAACAGCAAAGACCTGGGATCTGGCCTGAACTTTGAAGAAACCTAAGGATAAGAGGTGTGGAGGAAGAGTATTTCAGGCATGGTGTAGGGAACCTTCTGGCAAAGCCACAGAAATAGAGGGTGGAAAACAGAGTTCAGAAAGCAGGAACAAAACAGTTTGGTTGCAATATAGCTCACATGAATGGGAGTAATGGAGATGAGTCTAGAAAAATAAACTGAACTATGATGGGCATTAGGTAATAGGGAGTCCTTGGCTGTTTCTGAGCAAAAGAATAACATGCCCAAACTAATGATTTAGGACAGTGAAGGACAAACTATGGCCCATGGGCCAGATGCAGCCCCCTGAAAAGTTTTATCAGGCTAAGCAACATTATTGCTAATCTGACGAATACAATGAGTAGGATACAATACAATGAAACTTCGAAAGAGTTGCCTTAGGAACAGACTGACAGATGAGCATTTCCTTTCCTTTAGCCCCCTCTTTGCCCATCACTGCTTTAGGAAGATTATTTTGGGAGTTGGGTGAATTAGAGATGGGAGGAAATAGAAGTTGATGAGAATCTGGACTAGTGAAGAGCAAAGGAAAGATGTAAGAAATATAAGAATAGACAAGACTTAAAAAATGCTGGGGATATGATAAAAAAAGGAAAACTAAAGGTCAAGATTGACTCCAAGTTTGTTAACCATTTGATTGGAAAGATAACGATGCCATCAATAGAAATAATGTAGTTTGAAGGAGAGATGAATTTGGAAGGAATAAGAAAATAATAAAATTCTAATTAACAATAATAACATCTATATTGTGGTATATTATTATTATATATTATTATGAAACAACCAGACCTGACATAATCATAAAGTGTTGAGATAATAATCATTAAGTCATCAGTTTATAGTGTTAGAAGTCTTAGGGGTCATAGGATCAAAAGAGTCCATCTAGTTCAACTCCCCATTTTATAGATGAGGAAACTGAGGATCTGGGAGATCAAGTAACTAGACTGATATCACATGGGAGCAAAACTATAATATAAACTCATTTCTTTGACTCCAAAATCCAGCTACCTTCTTTCTATTATACTAAATTATTCTCTATGCATAAATACTTCCAGTAACTCTCATTCATTTATGAGTTTAGAATTTATATGAGTTTAAAGTTTAGAATAATTATGAATCTTAAGATTCATCTAAATGTTCGTATATTTTACAGAGGACACTGAGTCCCTAAGAGATATTGAGGCATTTCTAGGGTCACATAGTTGATTACTTATCAGAGCCATTTTTATTTAAAAATGCCAATCTAATCCCATTTCTTTTTTTTTTTTTTTGCGATAGAAAATTGTAAGAATGTTTATAATATAAGCAAAGGGAAGCCACTGGAACAGGCAACTACTATGGTCAGATCTGTGCTTAGGAATATCACTATGTTAGCTGTTTGGAGAATGGATTGTAAAGAAGCTAGAGTAAGAGTGGGGGAGTTCAATTAGGAAGCTATTGTAATAGCCTAGGTAAGAGGTGATGAGAGCCTAGAACAGGATAGTGACCATATGAACTGAATGAAAGAAATATCTTGGAAGTAGAATTGAAAAGACATAAACTCTTTATATATGTGAGATTAGAGAGAAAGAAGATTCAAGGATGAGTCTAAAGTTGAAAATACAGTTATCTGAATGGACAGGGCCACTCAAGAGAAATAGACATAGTGAAAAGAGGAATGGGTTTTGGAGAAAATAGAATGAGTTCTGCTTTAAATGTAAGATATCTATGGCTCTTCTAAGGAGAGGTGATCAACAATCAGTTGTAAATGTGGGACTGGAGTCAGGCAAGATAAAGATTCAATATGTAGATTGGGGAGTCTTCTCCTAAAAGATGATGATTGAACCAATAGTAGCTGATGTAGATGACATGATCACCAAGAGACAGTGAAGAGAAAGAAGACCAAAGAGGCCAGGTCAGAGCCCTAGGATATACTCAGGAATGAGAGAAAGGATGCAGATGAAAATACAGCAAAGGAGACTGGGGAATGAATAGAAATATAGGAAGACATCAAAGAGAGAGAGCAGTGTCAGGAAAATTCATGGAAGGTAGAATATCTCAGAGATGAGGGTGGTCCACAGTGTCAAAAACTGCAGTAAGGATGAAGAATGAGTAAAGACTTTAAGATCCATCAAATAAGAGATAATCAGCAAGTCTGAAGAGAGCAGTTTCAAATGAGTGTTGGTATTATAAACCATGTTATAAGAGATTGAGAAATAAGAGGAAGATATGAAATATATTAATAAGGAAGGGCTTTTTAGGAGTTTGTGAGAGGAGAGACAAAAGATGAAAGCTCATTAGGATCAAATAAAGAAATTAGTAGATGGCATGAAGCTAGAAAGGTTAGCTAATACATTGCAGAATTGGTATCCAAAAAATGAGCTCAACAGTCTGGGGTGGTGGGACAAATCTAAGAAGATGAAATTTAAAAGGGATAAATATAAAGCCCTTTCTTAGACTTAAAAAAAATCCAGTGCATCAAGGTAGAGCTAAGAGGATGTAACATTAAGATATGTGGAGGGTAGGAGAGGAGAAATCTTGGGGATTTCTCTTAACTACATTATTAATACAAATCAATGAATAAATATGAAATATGTCTGCTCAAAGAGCCAATTTCATCTTAAGCTGCATGAATAGTATTGAATATTGAGACACAAGGAAGATAAGATTTAACACTCTACTCATTAAGAGCCAGATCATATCTAAAGTAGTGCTTTCCATCCTAGAAGCCGCATTTTAAGTCTTCATAGCCACATCAGCAAGTCATCTTTAGGCAGATGACTCAGTAAGTCATTAAGATTTTGTAGCCACATCAGCAAACTGGCATCCATTTAGGGTCAGTTGACCAGGATGTCAAAATGCCTGAGAACTATGTCACATGACAAACAATGGAAAGAATAGATTACCTTTAACCTGGAGAAGGGACTAAAAGGAAATATTCAACTCGAAAAAAAAACATGGTGCAGTTGATAGGGCACTTGACTTTGTGTCAAAGACTCCAAACATTCAAGTCCTGCCTCAGACAGACACATAACTGTGACCCTGAGCAAGTCACTTAACCTTTTCCTGTCTCAATTTTCTCACTTTCAAAATGGAGTTAATAGCATCAACTGCACAGGATTTGAGGAATTGGAGGAATTGAATAAGGTAACATGCAAAGTGTTTTTGTAGCCCTTAAAGCACTGCTATTATTTATAATAGCTCTTTAACCAGTTTTCCCATAAATCTTGCCTCTTGGCTGATCTGAATGCCAGCAAGGATTGAACATATATATTTACATAAATATTGGTCCTTTTGTGGTAGAAACAGTATCTGAAGGCCCTACTCTATATAGGCTGGGTTAGTTTTTCCTTAAAACGTATTGAAACTATCCTGAAGACTTAACTGGATCGTGGATTAAAGGTTCAGGTCCTTGATGGAGCTTAAAGTCAGGACACAAATGGCCATCTTGGATATCACTTTAGGTTTCTGACCAGCAGACCCTCATAGAAAACAATCAGGGAAATTGGCACAACTGAATTCAGTTGTCTTATTTCATTTTTTTAAAAAACCCTTACCTTCTACCTACTACTATTCATTTTTTTAAAAAACCCTTACCTTCTACCTACTACTTATTGGATCCAAGGCAGAAGAGTAGTAAGGGCTAGGCAATGGAGGTTAAGTGACTTGCCCAGGGTCACACAGTTGGGAAGTGTCTGAGGCAATATTTGAACCTAGGACTTCCCGTCTCTAGACCTGGCTCTCAATCCACTGAGCTACCCAGCTGCCCCCTCATTTCATTCTAATATTAAACCTGAGGAACCAGGCTAGCATGAATCAGAACTGCCTTGTTAATCCTTGGTAACCCAAGAAATTAAGAACAGTACAAAATAGACTTCAAACTTGTGTGGTCATTTTCCAGTCTTGGAAAAGTGGCAGAGCAGTGAAAGAAAGTGAGCATTGGGCTGTTAGAGAATCATGCAATGTTTGGGCCATCTCTAAACATTAACTAAGCTGTTGATACTCTACAGTCATGATCATTGTCAATGAATAGACATAAAATTAGAGGAAAGCCGTCTTATCAGTCTTGATGTTCTCCTTAGAAATGAAACCAATGAGGCTGGATTTAATGGTTCACATCTAAAACCCCAGATACTGTGGAGGCTGAAGCAGAATTCTGAGCTTCCCATAGTAGGCTAAGCTAGTCAGGTGTCTGCACTAAGTTAAGCAAGAACATTATGAGCACCCAGGAGTGGGAAACCCATCAGGCTGACTAGAAAGAGAGGTAAGCTAAAAACAGAACAGTTCAAAGTTCTCATAGTAAACAGAAGTGAGATCATGCTATAAGAAGCTGCTTTATTTATAGCCTGAGTGAGATAGGGAGACCCAGTTTTTAATATTCAATTAATAAATGCAAAATGGCACGCAAATTTTCCTTGGAACATTAAACAACAGAGTTGGCAGATTTCATTTTATCATTCATCCAAAGCAATTGAAAATATTATTTGTCATTTGATTAAGAGGATAATGTAAAAAGTCACAAAAAAAGCCTAGCTCTTTCACATAAACCCTAAAGAAGACCTAAAAAGTCACCAGAGGGAACAATGCTTAGTCAAAACACAAAGAGAAATGGCAGCAATTTCCTTCATCCAATCCAGGACTTCACAAGATGATGGACAGAAGCCTATAGATTACTGGACAAGGACTCATGCCAGGGAATGTAGAAGCCAAAATAAGCTCCCAGAAATGGCCTAGAGCTTATGGGTGCTTTTAATCTCTAGATCACCAGTGTGGCCTTAAATCAAACTTCTCTCTCAGGATCAGAAACATGTTGGTGCTCTGAGTAGGGATGAACCAAGAAATGTAGAAACCAATACAAAGTCCAATAACCAGATGTCCTTATTAAAATAAAGTTTTAAAGTAAGCTTCAATCCATATTCAGAATCGTCACTTCTTTCTCTGAAAGTAGATGGTATTTTTCATCATAAGTCCTTCAGAATTGTCTTGTATTATTGTGTTACTGATAATAACTAAGGCATTTCACAGTTGATCATCCTACAATATTGTTAATATTATGTATAGTGATCTCCTGGCTCTATCCACTTCACTTTGCATTGGTTCATAGAAGTCTTTCCAGATTTTTCTAAAACCATTCTGCTCATCATTTCTTATATTACAATAGAATTTCATAACAGTCATGTACCACAATTTGGCTATTCTATAATTGATGAGCATCCCCAAAGAACTTCCAGTTCTTTACCACCACAAAAAGAGCTATCATACATATTTTTGTACAAATAGATCTTTTTCTCTTTTCTTTTACCTCTTTGGGATATAGTCCTAGTAGTGAAATTAGTGGGGAAAAGGTATTTTAGCCCTTTGAGCATAGTTTCCAATTGTTCTCCAGAATGGTTGGTCTATTTCATAATTCTACCAACAATGCATTAGTGTAATTTCTCCACAGCCCCTCTAGTGTTTATCATTTCCCTTTTATGTCATATTAACCAGTCTGATAGATATGAATTGGTACCTCAGAGTTATAATTTGCATTTCTCTAATCAGTAATGATTTAGAACATTTTTTCATATGATTATATATATATGCCTTTGATTTCTTCATCCAAAAACTGCCTGTTCATATCCTTGGACCATTTATGAAAATTGGGGGATGACTGTGATACCCAAATATTTATTAAGTATATCAAAAAGATGAAACATGACCTTCATTCTTTCATCTCTTTATCATGCCTTCTTTTCCTTTACTGTCTGATGCCTCTACTACCTACCCTTCAAATGTTATAGGGAATATGTTGAGGCCAGTGAGTTATGTCTCCATAGGTCAGAATAAGTTTTTAAGAGCCACCAACATCAGATTATCATCAGAGTAAAAGAAAAGAAAGAGCAAAAGATTGCTTTCCCATTTACTTCATTATTGATGACTCATTTTCCAGAAGCATGTCCTAACCTTTCAGGAATTTCTAAAATATTTTGTTCTTAGGTCTCAGATTTATCTATGACCTGCCCAATTTTCATTTAACAGTGGGGAAAGAGGGGGAGAATTTATTTTGGTTTTGCATTAAGATTCCTTTATAAAGCCATTCAATGATTTAAAGACATAGCCAATCCTTTCATCCAAACACCTAAAATCTCCTTGGGTTATATGATATCTATAACCAACAATAACATAGTTTTATTCCATCTAGCATAGGTCACCAGTGATTATGATTGACAGTGAAAATACAGCACAAATATCCAGTCTTCCTAAAGATAGGTTAGCTACTTTTGTTTATTAATCCAAATAAGCATGGAGATCTAGGTTTAAGTCTAGCCTTTGACATATGGTAACTGTATGGCTGGCCAAATCACTTAACCTTTTAGGACTCCTGGCAGCCTGCTAAGACTAAAAGTTGTAGAGTAGTCATTGTTCTTCGTTGGGAGTTCCCAATGCCAAAGAAATCACAGGTCCGATTCAAAATAAAACATAGCCATGTGAACCAAATAGAAAACCCACTGAATTTGCTTCATTCAATCCTTTTTTGAGATGCAGCTCGGGAAAGTTGAGGAAACACTGCATTTGGACTCTAAAAGACCTAGGTTTGAATCCAATTAGGGCAATTTACCAGGTATGTAACTCTGTGAAAGTGACTTCACTTTGCTGAACCTATTTGTTCTTCTGTAAAATGGATATTAATGTTTGTGCTACCATGGTAGTATATTTTTTTAAAGCTATATTTGGAATCAGAAAACCAGAATTCAGATTCCATATGACTTTAGGCATGTCACATAATCTCTCCAATCTCTGTTTCCTCATTCACAAAATACAGGAATTAAATTAGATGATTACTAAGAGCTCTTCTAGCTTTAAACTCTCTGATCCCACTACATATGGATTTGATGAGAGAAATGTCCTGCCAAGTTTTGAATGCCATACAAATGTGAACTAGTATCAGCATGACTTGTAGCTGGAGCAATCCATATGTGTCATCTCCCCCATTAGAATTTGAGCACCTGGAAAGAAGGGCCTGAGTTATTTTTCTGTTTTTGTGGAAAATACCAATGAATGGTGCTAAACATTAGCTTTGTACACGCAATGAGCGCTACAAAAGCTTTTTCCATTCATTCATTCATGATTATGATTTTAACTCCAAGAATTCTACCAGGAGCATTTTAAATGACCCAGAACATCCCACATATCCTCCTATCTAATTTTCTGTAATGCTTGGAGAATAAAGAAGCAAGCCTACATACCACCATGGGCCCTGGATGTCAGAATACACACATACAGTCTTTCTGTTTCCATATGGCTTGCATCAGTTTTTGTTCACAAAGTGCTCTTTTTTGAAAAATAGTCACGTGCTCTAAAAAGAATGACAAGTCCTGGGGAAATAATATCATGGGAAAATTATCCCATGGCACAGTTATTAAACCTGAATAAGAACCAATAAGAATAGTCCATAGGACTATACTCAGGTGAGTAAGAAGATTAGAAAATATCTAGCTTTCTAGGGCCAACAATCCCAAGAGAATTCTATATCATCCTATGTTTGAACTATAATATATAATTTCAAAATTAATAAATGGCCTTTAGGGAAATGGAGTGAGTGAAAGAATAGAATTAGTGTTCATCTGAGAAGTTTTCCTAGAAGAGGAAGACTGAGAAATAATCAGATTTCCAGCCATGCCACTGCTGGATTTATACCCCAAAGAGAAAATAAGGAAAAAGACTTGTCCAAAAAAAATTATAAGCTGCGCTCTTTGTGGGAGGCAAAAAATTGGAAAATGAGGGAATGCCCTTTGATTGGAAATGGCTAAAGAAATTGTGGTATCTGTTGGTGATGGAATACTATAGTGCTAAAAGGAATAATGAACTGGAGGAATTCCATGTGAACTAGAACAACCTCCAGGAATGCTTCAGAGTGAAAGGAGCAGAACCTGGAGAACATTGTACACAGAGACAGATACACTGTGGTAAAATTGAATGTAATGGACTTCTCTACTAGTAGCAATGCAATAAGGACATTTCTATGGGACTTATGAGAAAGAACATTATCTACATCCAGAGAAATAACTATAGAAGTAGAAACACAGAACAAAAACAACTGCTTGAACATATGGTTCAATAGGGGGGATTGGGGATGTAGACTCTAAATGATCACCCTACTGCAAATATCAATAATATGGAAATAACTCTTGATACACATGTAAAACCCAGTGGAATTGCTTGTTGGCTATAGGAGGGGAAAAGGATGAGGGAAAAGGGGAGGGAAAAAACATGAATCATGTAACCACGGAAAAATATTCTAAATTAAATAATTAAATAAAAAATTTTCAAATAAAGAAATAATCAGATTTATCTCAAAAGGAATATAAAGCTGCCTGGAAATGAAATGAAATAGAAAAGCAGAAAGCACTGTATCATTTTTACTTTTGTCATTTTAATTTTAATCTTATTTTTAGCAGTAACTTTAAAAATATAGCCTTCATTTAAATCTATCAGTTTTGTCTGAAAGCATATAGAACATTTTGTACTCATAGACCTCAACCTCTGCAAAAAGGGGAGATTTGTGTATTTTTCAACTCTTTTCTGGAGCCAAGCTTGGTCAATATAATTACACAAAAGAGCACTGTATTGTTTATAGATGGAATTTATCTCCCAAACTATGTAACTCTATCTCCAACACCTTGCTCTTCTCTTTTTTAATCCATTTCTGATCATGGGCTTAGAGGTCCAGCAATAAGCTTTTTCAGTACTGAAAAAATAAGGAGAAAATGGACATCTTCCACTTCAGCCCACTTAACCCTCCATTTAAGCTAAACCCTGTTAACCACTGAGCTGAGAACATTAAAAAGGAGGTCACTAATGTCAGAATTCACTCTCCAAAGCTCATGGTTGGCTAGGAGGATATGAGGCAAAACATAGAAGACTGATCAAGTCAGAACTTGATTTTATTCTATGTGGGTACTTGCATTTCTGTTTGCTTTATGGGAACAGGGTTTGTCCATTTGGGTTGAATTGTTGTTATAAAAAAAGGAACATACTCCCCTGTGCAGGCTACTGTTCAAATAAAATATAAAAGCAGTTTTATTAGACTGGCCAGTTCTATAACTTGATCCATAATTGCATAGAATCTCTAATCATTTCAGCCCTAGTCCTTATTTTCCCAAGCACATTCCTTTTCTTCAGAAACCACTTCCTCCCTAGACCAAATGGATGGGTAGGAGGAAAAGAAAAAAAGTGACCCTGGTTGTGAGCTCTAAGGCAGCCTTCTACGCTTGTTTGAATGTTTATGTTACTTGACCAAAAAAAAAATAAAATGTTTGCTTATGTTACTTGATATCACTAATAAATTACAAAGACATATCACAAATTCAGTGTTCAAGACTAAGAAAGGGGAAATCATCTCATGAGAGATTTCCTTGGTTTTACTCCCATTTGAGGACTGAGCAGAGTAGAGTTTTTGTAATTTCTGAGATTATTCCAAAACATACCTAGTAGACTGCCTTTAAATCTGGAGAGAAAAAAAATGAATAAAAGTCAGCAGTGCGGACTTCCGGTTAAGATGGCGGCAGAGTAAGGAGCAGCTGCTCCATCTCTCCTAACCGAAGCATACAAGACTCCTCGAGGGGACATAAAAACGAATCCAGACAATCGAAGGAACCCCACAACAGGGTGCAGCATTGAAGGTATGCAGAATTGGGGCATTTCCACACTATAAAGGGGTGAAACAGCTCTCACTAAAACGCGAGAGGAAGAAGCCCCTCCACTCCACCCCCACACCATGCACAGCGCCAAGGCCAACACACAAGAGTGAAAACAGGAGTGGGGCAACCAGTAAATCACTAGCAGCCCCAGGGCTTGTACCTGTGAGCTGCTAGATGTGGGACCCCAAATGGCTGGGGAGACCCATGGACTTTCCCCAGCATCTAAGGGGGTGAAGGCTCTGCCCCGGGCGGAATAAAGAACCCTAAAGCAGAGACTTTCCCTGGAGCATATGCGCTGGTGAAGGCAGTGCCCCGGGCGGAATAAAGATTTCCAGGACAGGCTAGGACAACCAGCGAGGACCCGGAGCAGACGGGAGCGCGGCTGTGGAAGCAACCCCAAGACCACTGAAGGAGCCTCGGGCAGGGGGACAGACTGGGGACTACCAGGAGGCCTGACCCAAGGACAAGAAGACCAGAGCCATTGGAAGCTTAGAAAGCACAAGCAGACCCTGAGTGTGAAGACAAAGCTGAAAAGGGGCGGGGCTAACAATGGCAAGCAATAAGGAAGCCCAGAAGAAAAAGATTACCAAGAGAAACTCTGGAACACTCAACAACTTCTACACAGAGAAAATCCAGACAACAGAGGAGGGAAAACAAAAATCCAAACCTCCCCAAAAAAATGAAAGCTGGTCACAAGCTATCGAAGAGTTCAAAAATGAAATGTTGAGGAAGATGGAAGAAATCTGGCAAGAAAATAACAGTTTAAAAGGCAGAATTTCGCAATTGGAAAGTGAGGCAAGTCAACTGAAGACCAGAAATGACCAGATTGAAAAGGAAAACCAAAAGACTATAGCCGAAAACCAAAAGATTATAGCCGAAAACCAGTCCTTAAAGGCTAGAATTGAACAATTAGAAACCAATGATCTCTCAAGACAACAAGAACAAATAAAACAAAGTCAAAAGACTGATAAAATAGAAGGAAACATGAAATATCTCAATGAGAAAGTGACAGACCAAGAAAACCGGTCGAGAAGAGACAATTTGAGAATCATTGGTCTTCCAGAAAAGGCAGAAATTAATAGAAATTTGGACTCCATACTTAAAGAAATTATTCAGCAAAATTGCCCTGAAGTTCTACAACAAGAGGGCAATATAGACATTGAAAGGATCCATAGATCACCTTCAACACTGGACCCAGAAAAGTCAACACCCAGGAATATAATAGCGAAATTGAAGAGCTTTCAAGTAAAAGAAAAAATATTACAAGAAGCCAGAAAGAGACAATCCAAATATCAAGGAGCACCAATAAGGATCACCCAGGATCTGGCAGCCTCCACACTAAAAGAGGCTTGGAATACAATATTCAGAAAGGCAAGAGAGCTGGGCCTTCAGCCACGAATCAACTACCCAGCGAAACTGACTATATACTTCCAAGGGAAAGTATGGGCATTCAACAAAATTGAAGATTTCCAAGGTTTTGCACAAAAGAGACCAGGACTAAATGGAAAGTTTGATACCCAACCACAAAAATCAAGAGAAACATGAAAAGGTAAATAAGAAACAGAGTGAAAAGAAAGAAAACTCATAATCTTTTAAACTTGACTCTTTAAGGGAGTAAATATGATCTAATTATCTGTATTACTAGGTGGAGAAATGCTATGTATAATTCTCTGTAGTGAACTCTATTCACTATTATAATATTCACTATTATAGCAACCAGAAGAATAATTCATAGGGAGAGGATAGGATACTAAATGGTCTAAGATGACATGGGAGGAAAGAGGAGGGGAATAGTAGGGGACACCAAGAAAAATCTGAGTAAATAAGAAAAATAGGATATTCTATTACACACAAAGAGGGCATGGGAAGGGGAGGGGATAAATACTACCATAAGAAGGAGAGGAAGAGAGCATTAAGAGGTAATAATCAAATCTTACTCTCAGTGTAATCAACCTGGAGAGGGAAGAGTAGCTTTATTATCCATTCAGATAAAAAACTCTATCTAACCCTACTGAGAAAGTCAGAAGGGTTAAACCAAAGGGAGCAGGGGAGTGGGGAGGTCAAAAAAGGGAGGGGAGAAGAAGGTGAAGGGAATTCATTAGGTTCTTTAAAAAACCAAAAGAGGGGAATAACAAGGGAGGGGGCAGAAAGGGAAGTCAATCAAGGGAGGGGGATAAGGGCAAGACAGTGTATGATAAACCCAAAGAGCCCAACTTTTGGGACATGAATCAACTATTTGACAAAAACTGCTGGGAAATATGGAAAACATGGAAAACAATATGGGAAAGATTAGGTTTAGATCAACATCTTACACCCTACACCAAGATAAATTCAGAATGGGTGAATGACCTGAATATAAAGAGGGAAACTATAAATAAGCTAAGTGAACACAAAATAGTATACCTATCAGATCTCTGGGAAAGGAAAGATTTTAAAACCAAGCAAGAGTTAGAGAAAATTACAAAATGTAAATTAAATGGTTTTGATTATATCAAGCTAAAAAGCTTTTGTACAAACAAAAACAATGTAGTCAAAATCAGAAGGGAAACAAACAAATTGGGAAAAAATCTTTATAACAAAAAACCCTGACAGGGGTCTAATTACTCAAATATACAAGGAGTTAAATCAATTGTATTAAAAATCAAGCCACTCCCCAATTGAAAAATGGGCAAGAGACATGAATAGGCAATTCTCAAGTAAAGAAATCAAAAGTATCAATAAGCACATGAGAAAGTGTTCTAAATCTCTAATAATTAGAGAAATGCAAATCAAAACAACTCTCAGGTACCACCTCACACCTAGCAGATTGGCTAAAATGAAAGAAGGGGAGAGTAATGAATGCTGGAGGGGATGTGGCAAAATTGGGACATTAATACATTGCTGGTGGAGTTTTGAAATAATCCAGCCATTCTGGCTGGCAATTTGGAATTATGCTCAAAGGGCTATAAAAGAATGCCTGCCCTTTGATCCAGCCATACCATTGTTGGGTTTGTACCCCAAAGAGATCATAGATAAACAGACTTGTACAAAAATATTTATAGCTGCACTTTTTGTGGTGGCAAAGAACTGGAAAAGGATGGTTTGCCCTTCAGTTGGGGAATGGCTGAACAAATTGTGGTATATGCTGGTGATGGAATACTATTGTATTCCTAAAAGGAATAATAAACTGGAGGAGTTCCAGGTGAACTGGAGAGACCTCCAGGAACTGATGCAGAGTGAAAGGAGCAGAGCCAGAAGAACATTGTACACAGAGACTGATATACTATGGTAAAATCGAATGTAATGGACTTCTGTACCAGCAGCAATGCAATGACACAAGATAGCTCTGAGGGATTTATGGTAAAGAACGCTACCCACATTCAGAGGAAGATCTGCAGGAGAGGAAACATAGAAGATAATCAATTGTTTGAATGCATGGGATGAGGCAGACATGATTGGGGATGTAGACTCGAAATGACCACACCAATGCAACTAACAACAATATGGAAATGGGCCCTAAACAAGGACACATGACAAAACCAGTGGAAATGTGCAATCGGCCATGGGTGGGGGGAATGTGGGGGGTGAAGGGGAAAGTAGGGGTATGAAGTATGTAAACAGGTTAAAAATGAATATTAATAAATGTTTAAAAAAAAGTTTAAAGACTAGAAAGGTAGGAAGGAGACAGGTTGTAAAAAGGGCTTTAAAAGCCAAATAGAGGTGCCTTAAGAAGTGAAGAACAAGATAATCACAAAAAGACATGGAAAGACTTCTATGAAGAGATGCAAAGTGAACTGAACAGAACCAGGAGACCTTCGTACATAGTAACAGCAATAAAATACAATGATCAACTGTGAGTGACTTAACTCATCAGCAATGCAAGATCCAAGACAACTCTAAGAGACCTATAATGAAAAGGCTTATCTACCTAAATAGATTCAGGCAAATGCCTGAATGCAGACTGAAGCATGCCATTCTTCACTTTATTTTCTCCAAGAATTTTTTTCACAAGTGTAAGCAATATGTGTCTTCTTGTATAATATGGTGAACATGGAAATATAAATTAAATGACAAAACATATACAAAAAAAAAGTCAGCAGTGCAGAGAAATGGGGGTTGGTGGGATTGCCCCCAAGAATACCTAAAAGCTTACACTTTATCCCACGTCACAAAATTTCTCTCAAAAAAATAGCAACAAAGTATCTGGATCAAAACATTTTGATGGAATATATTCATTGAACTAGAAACATCTGTCCCCATTTTAGTATATGAATTCCCATTAAACCATACCAGATATTTCTTTTCCTAATTTTTGCCAACTTATAGATATAGCTGAGATGGACCATCCAAAACAAACATTGAACTTAATTTCTTTTTTTAATGTCATTTCAGCCAGTCTGAATGAGTGGAGAAAAATGACCACCAATCCTCACCAGGACCCTACTCTGATATTCATCAGTGAGAAGAAATTCATTACGAGGTAACTACAATTTTACACAATACTCCACTTGAGGATGATTGTATGACCTGCCATTTGCAGCTAATATAATAGAAAGAACATTGGTTTGGAGGCAACTCTAGCAGTGATGGTAGATTTCTGCTACTGTAAACTGTGTTGGTGAACATGATTGTTTCCCCCTCTTATACACACGGTACACTTCCTTGTGTGGGCTGGGCTACTCTTAGATATTTGTATACTCTTGAGCCATTTCCTTCACCTTCCCTCTGGGAAGGGTTTTTTTCTTTCAAACCAGACTAAGAAAAAATGGGAAGGAAAATTACCAAGCCAGCTAGTTATAATCCCTCCCATCCCACCCCACTTCTACCCTTGGGCAAACTAGCTTGCTGAATCATTGTCTAGATAGATCTTGGTGAATGTTTTTCATTCTCCACCCTAGGAAGTTATAAAAATGAATCGATAATTCTCATTTATGATTTCTGAGCTTCAAGACAGAAGAGTGCTCTGGCAAGATAGTAAGGTTTTATCTTTATCTTTTCTCTCCTGATTTGCACTGTTGCTGACCTCTGCTATATCTGGACAGTGACACACACAAATAAGATTAGCTAGCTTAAAAAGACAAAGTGAACCAAAAGTTAATAAATTTTAAGTAGAAACAAGTCTTTCAAGGAATAAAGACTACCCTGAGGAACATATAAGGTTCCTTTCCTCTTCAAAGTGAAAGTCAGTCACTCAACAAGCATTTATTAAACTCCTTTAAAGTGCCAGGTACAGCTAGGGGTGCAGGGAAGACATAAGGGCAG
Source organism: Gracilinanus agilis (assembly GCF_016433145.1). Taxonomy (NCBI): domain Eukaryota; kingdom Metazoa; phylum Chordata; class Mammalia; order Didelphimorphia; family Didelphidae; genus Gracilinanus; species Gracilinanus agilis. Next base: position 30,532,185 of record NC_058135.1, read on the forward strand.
ATCTGGCCTCAGACACTAGTTTTGTAAACCTGAGCAAGTCACTTAACTTGGTTTCCTAATTTGTCTTGGTTTCCTCATCTGTAAAATGAGTTGGAGAAGAAAATGGCAAACCCCTCCAGTATCTTTGCCAAGAAAACCCCAAAAGGTGGCACATAGTGTCAGACATGACTGAAAAATTACTAAACAACAAAAAAATGCTAAGCATAGTAGGCTACATATAGTAAACATCTGTTGATGGTATTTCTTTTAAGGCAGCTAGGTGTTTCAGTGCATAGATTTCTGGGGAAGGAATTAGGGAGATCTGAGTTCAAATCCACCCTCAAACACTGTGTCACCTTGAACAACTCATTTAGCCCTGTTTGCCTCATCTGTAAAATGAAATGGAGAGGGAAATGGCAAACCACTCTAATGTCTTTGCCTAGAAAATCCCAACTGGGGTCAGGTCACAACTGAAACTACCAAACAACAACTAAAAAGTCCCAGGCAATGTGCTGAGTGCTAAAGATGCAAAAAAAAAAAAAAAAACAACCAAAAAAAAAAAAACAACCAAAGTCTCTGCTCTAAAGGAACTCACACTCTAGGGAGAGGAAGAGTGAGGGGAGTTGGGAGAGATAATAAACATTGCTCCTACATAACTCTGTCACACAGCCTTAGCCTCTCAGTGTCTCAGCACCTTTTAGTTGCTTTCCCCAGAAGCTTCTCAGATCCAGGTGTGGCTACTTTTCCTCCAGCTTTCCCCAACATACCCCTAATGCTTCTTTTTCTCTGCTGTGCCTTCAACTGTCAGGCTTAGGATAAGAAAGGATGAAAAAGATGGAAGAACTTTCAAAGTTCAGCCCCCATCTGGGGCAAGATGGGGGAACAACCCTTGGAGATTGAGTAAGGGGAGCCTGGAGTGATTTCTGCCTGAACTATTGGGAATCCTAAGAACTATATGAGCCAACGAAAGTTCTAGGTATAGATCTAATACTAATTCAGTGCATAGAATTAGCCTTAAATCAGATTTAGAATGAACTTTAATGTTTAACCCTAAGTCCTGTCATCAGCTTTCTGAGCCCAAGATTCTTCATCTGTCAAATGAGAGATTCTCTTTCTCTCCAAAAAGAAAGTTAGTCACTCAGCAAGCTTTTATTAAGCTCCCACTATTTGTCAGGCATTGTGTTAAGCAATGAGAATACATTGTTGCTGCTGTTGTTCAGTTGTTGCAGTTAAATCCAACCCTTCAAAACCTTATTTGGAGTTTTCTTGGCAAAGATACTAGAGTGATTTTTCGTTTCCTTCTCCAGCTCATTTGACAGATGAGGAAACTGAGGTAAACAGGGCTGAGTGACTTAGGAGGTCACAAGCTAATGGGAGAGAGATAGATGAGATTCTGTGATTCTATGAATTCTGATACTTTTAACTCTCAAAAGCAGCATGAAGCAAAGGAAATGAAGACTCTCAGATCACCATAGTACATTCCCCACAAAAGATATATTCCAGATGTTGAACACAGGCTTCCATTTCCTGTTCCTGCCTCGATACTTATGAGACTTGGCCAGGCATTCACATAATATAAAGTTATTGCCAAAATTCACTGATCTTTCTTGGAAATTTACGCCTCCCTGTAAGACTAGCATCAGGATAACTGAAATGATTCAAACCTGACAGGTTGAACTCAGAAGGTTTTTTCCAGGCATCCTTGACCTTGAGTTCTATTCTGTAAATATACATTATACCACCTACTATTTTCAAGGAATTAAGCAAATGTGAAAGAAACAAAGACAAAAAAAAATTATCCCTTCCCTCAAAGAACTTACTTTATAAGGGTAAATAAGATAGCTAAGTAGATAAGTAAATACAAGTTAATTTGAGAGGGGAAATCCTAGACATGTTGATTTCCTTATAGGGAGTGGAAGTATCAGGAAAGGCTTCTGGAAGAAGGTGACACCTGAGAGGATTATTTGAGGAAGCAAAAGATCCTAAATTATGGAGGTGAGGAGGGACTATAATCCCAGCATAGGACATTCAGCCTATATACAAGTGAACAGATTAGAGATTAAACATTGAGTTTGGGGAAGCAAACAGGCCAGTCCTATTGCAAAATGGAATACATAAACAGAATTGATCTGAAATAGATCTGGAAATTGAAAGATTTTAAATGCTAGCCTTTGATAATGTTGAGTAGTTGCAATTGTATCCAGCTCTTAATAGTCCCATTTGGGGTTTTCTTGACTGATTCTATAGACATTTGCCATTTTCTTCTCCAGTTCATTTTACTGATGAGGAAACTGAGGCAAAAAGGGTTAAGTGACTTACTTAGAATCACAGGGCTAGTACATGTCTAAGGCTGGATTTGAACTCAGGTATTCTCAACTCCTGAGCCAACACTCTCTATCCACCAGCTGCCAACCTTAGGAGTTTATATTTTATTCCAGAAGTAATAAGAGAACTACTCTCATTTTTGAATCTGTGCTCTCAGAACAAAAAGGAGGCTATCACAATAGTCCAAGTGATCTGTCTTTGTAAGTAGTGAGGAGGAAGTAGATATGAAAACAAAAACAGAAAAATATGGATAGATGGGATTTGAAGGAAAATAATAATTCCTATTTTGAACATGGTGAACTTCAGATGGCTTTGGTGATGACCAAATTTTTTAAAAAGTATATATAGAACAAGCAGCTTGTAATATGGGCTCACCATTCATGAGAAATATTTATTAGATTTGGCTACATATCTGGAAGTCATCTGGATAGCAATATGTACAGATGGGAAATGAGGTCATTGAATGAGGATAAAGAGAAAAAGACTAAAAGAAAAGACGGGACCTTTGAAACACCTATGATTAAGGGTGAGACAAAGATGATAATTAAGAAAGGAAGACTAAGAGACTGAGAAGGTGCAGTCTAGGAGAAAAATCAGGAAAGAACAGTGTCAAAAAAGTAGAAGAATCAACACAGGGTAGTTAATGCTCATGGCCACTTACTGTTCAATAAACCCTAAAATCCAAGCTTTTGGAGAAGGAAGTCACAATTTGAACAAAACTGCTAGGAAAACTGGAAAACAGTATGGCAGAAACTAGGCATATACAAACATCTCACACTACATACCAGGACAAAGTCAAAATGGATACTTGATGTGGAAATAAAAGATGGCACCCTAAACAAATTAGGGGAACATGGAAAAGTTTACCCATCAGACTTATGCATATGGGAAGAATGTATAACCAAACAAGACATAGAGAACATTACCAAAAAATGAAATGGCTAATTTTGATTACATTAAATTGGAAATATTTTGCACAAACAAAACCAATACAACCAAGATTATAATGGAAATAGCAAATCTGAGCGGGGGGCAGGCCTCATTTCTCAAATATATAGAGAACATATTCAAATTTATAAGAATACAAAGCATTGCCAAATTGAAAAATGGTCAAAAGATATGAACAGGCAATTCTCAGAGGAATTAATCTAAACTATAGTCATATGGAAAATTGTTCCAAATCACTATTAGAAAAATACAAATTAAAACAACTCTGAGAAACCTCACACCTATTAGCTTGGCTAACACGAACAAAAAAAGGAAAATGATAAATGTTGGAGGAGATGTGGAAAAATCAGGACACTGTTGGTGGAACTGTGAACTGATACAGCCATTCTGAAAAGCAATATAGAACCAGGCTCAAAGGGCCATAAAACTATGACCCAGCAGCCATACTATAATTGGGTCTATATCACAAAGAGACCAGAGAAAAGGGGAAAGGACCTGCCTGTACCAAATATTTTTAGTCGCTCTTTTTGTAGTGGCAAAGAATTGGAAACTGAGGGATTGTCTATCACTAGGAAAATGGATAAAGAAATTATGGTATAGAGTTGAAATGGAATACTATTGAGCCATAAGAAATGAGGAACAGAATGAATACAGAAAAACCTGGAAAGAGTCATACAAAGTGATGCAAAGTAAAGTGAGGAAAGCTAGGAGAACCATGTATACAGGAATAGAAATATACAGTGATCAACTGTGAAGGACAAAAGCATTATCAGTAAAGCAAGTCCTCAGGATACCACAAAAGACACATGATCAAAAAGACTATCCACAGCTAAGGAAGGAACTGTTAGAGGGATTATAAATCAAAGCATGCTATCTCCCACTTTATTTCCTTCATGAGCTTCTTATTGTATTGTGATATATATCCTCTATCATGATATGAACAATATAGAAATATATATTGCATGAAAGCACTGAGACTTGGGGAGTAGAAGGAAGGGAAGGAAGGAGAAAATATGGATCCTAAAATTTCCTAAAAAAAATAATTCTCAAAATTTGGTTCTACTGAATAAATAATTAATTTTTAAAATTAATTGTTTTTGGAAGGATGGGGTCAGTTGGTCAAAAATGTAAAAACTCAAGAGGTCGAGAAGGGTAAAGAATGAGATTTAGCAGTTCAGAAATTGCTGGTAGCCTTAGAGAATGCGTTTTCAATGGAATGTTCCAAATTAAGTCCAGATGTCTAGAGACTGGAAAGTAAACGGGAAGTGAAGAAGTAAATACAACAAATTTAGACAGTTTTCTTTCCAAGAATTTAATTACAAATGCTACTATAGATATAGGACATCATTTAAAAGGAATGATCCTCAGCAAGGAAGGTCCAGTTGAAACTAGATAAAAATTTGTATATCAAAGGACACTTTAAGGCTGCTGACTTTGGAGTATAGTTACTAATGGCTTTCCAGAATTATGGGAACAATTCTATTTCACTACTCAAGATCTGCAAAGAAAATTGACCCAATTTGGCCTTCCTACCTTTCCAGTCTCCTTACCCTTGGTAATGAGCCAAAGTTTCATAAGATTCAGCAACACTAGTCTTCTTACTTTCCTCTCTCATGACTCTCCATCTTCTAACTCTGTTTTTTTCATCCCTGGCCAGGAATGTTCTTTCTTCTCAATTCTTCCTCTGGAATTTCCTGACTTCCTTCAATATTCACTTAAATACTACTTACTGTAACAGGTTTTTCCCAAGTAAGAAGTGTAAGAAGATAAAGTAGTGATAGGGACAGCTAGGTGGTATGGTAGATAGAGAGCTGAATCTGGAGTCAGGAAGATATTCTCTTGAAATCAAATCTGGCCTCAGATATTTCCTAGCTGTGTGACCCTGGGCAACTCACTTAAGCCTCAGTTTCCTCATCTGTAAAATAAACTGGAGAAGGAAATGGCAAAACCACTCCAGGATCTCTGCCATGAAAACCCTAAATGGGATTACAAAGAGTCAGACAGGACCTAACTAAATTTCCACAAAAAGAAGATAAGAGCCTGCCCCAAGCTGGTGACAGTGTCAAAAGACAAAGGGGATTCATGGAAGATATATAGACAGACCCTACAATTGGAGGCAGCAGCATGCTTAAGCCAGCTCCAGAGAGCCAACTGTTAAATATTCAGTATGAGTTTTTACACTTCAGAAATTATCAAACATTAGAAATCAGAGCTTGGATTTATTGTGTTCTTGATTGTCTGGACTTAAGAAAGTAATGGGGAAAATGTTAATAAGGAAAATTAAGCTTAAAAGTGTGTAGTGTTATATGCTTTCCCCTTCGAGGGCTTGTTAAACATTTACCAGCACACCCCTAGGTATTGGGGGTAGGAGAAGAGGTTTAGTGAGATAGAAGATTTAAGAATGACACCTATATTGAGAGCCAAGTGTGTAAATGTAATTAGCTCTAGCTCATTCATAGTCAAAACTCTACTTACCCGAAATGATGTCATCCCCACCTCCCTTCGTGGGGAGGGGAGATGAGTTACCCACACGTGACAAGTAACAAATCAAGAACAAGGGACGGCCCTTTGGGCAGTCCAAATCAGTGTAGAGGCTGCCATTTGTCCGCTTGAATTAGAGGTGGACCCACGGGAAGTGAGGAGAGACACTATCTCTTTAAGTATATTGGTTACTTCTGGTTGAGGCAGTTCCCACTTTGAACTTGGTGCTGAAGGTTCTCGACTGAGACCTCAGGCAACTTCTACTCTGAATTGTCACCTGGGTAAGTTAGGCTGACTTCCTTGGCCTACCTTGGCGTTTTCCAGACTCTACCTTAAGTAGGCTTCTTGCCTCTCTGATTGCTAAGGCCTTGTGGTGTGTAATTTAGTTTAATTAGCCTTTTAACCTTCTCTCTCTGTCCAGGCCTCTGTAGGCCTGGACTAGCCTCTCCCTCTCTCTTTATTTCCCTACCTTTTACCTTCCTAATTGTAAATAAACTACCTTAAAAACGATCCTGACTTGGGTCTATTTTAATTATGGAATCAATCTGAATTATTGATTCCTGGCGGCCACACCTTAAATATATATCTATAAAATATCTAAAATCTCCCTCTTACACAAGATGCCTGGGAGGATGATGATACTCTCCACAGTAACAAGGGTATTGTCATCCTTCATCATAGACGAGACTTTATAGGTCATTGAGTGTGACCACCTTATTTTTAAATGAGAGGTTATATGACTTGTCCAGAGTCACACAGCTAGTGTCTAAGATTGATGAGTTTAGTTTGGTGGGGCTGTTTTTTTCTTTCCTCTTTTTTATTATTCTCCCTCTCCCTCTCTCTCTCTCCTCCTCCTTCTTTCCCTCTCTTCTTCCCTCCCCTCCCACCCTCATCTCTGTCTGTCTCTGTTAGAGGAAGAGAAAGGGATATATTCAGAAAAAAAATGTGATGTTAAAACAAAAGAAATCAATGAAAACTGAAAAAGTTTAAGAAATGATCCTGAAGCAATGGATACAGTCAGTTGCTCTTATTTTCCACTTGCCAGTTTTAAGACTACTGTTGTTTAGAATCCTGCCTTCTGTCCCAGGGGTTACTTCTCCCAAGGTATCAGAGCCAGAAATGGAGGCAGAAAGATGTCTTTTTTACTCCTTTGGTTGCAGGGCAAAGGCTGAAAGGTAAGCAATGTAAAACACTTTTTATGGTACACACCTAATCTCTCCCCAAGATCCCCAAAATAAAGAGAGTGTAGAGTCAGTTTCCCCAAACAGAAGCAGGTCATTTTTCCCTTTGAGAATCTGCTTTGTCTTTCTTTACACCTTGGAACTCAATGCCAACCCCAGTAAAGCTACTGAAGAAAGAGAGGTCCCTGTGCCCCCCTCCCCCCAGGCATTTTGGCCTTCACTGCCTAGATTCAATTAAGGGGATATAATGAAATTCAGGTGAAAGGGCATGATTTCAGAGACTGAAGCTCTCTTTTACTGAAACCAGTGAACAAGGCTACCTGTTACTGGGAGCCCCAATTTCATACAAAGGCCCACTCAGAGAATGCTTCTGTCTTGGCTTTGGACTAGGGAGTACTTGTGTTTGCCCTGGATACCTGGTGGCTTCTGTAATGTTCACTTGGCCAAAGGTTAGAGGTGTGAATGCTTCCTAATAAGAAAATTCTGCCTGGGGAGGATCAGGGGCAAGAAAGAAACCCGCCACACTGAGTTCAGGCCATTGAAGAGAAGGGTGCAGGTTTTGGGCAAAGACCTTAAACCAAGGTCTAAGGACTCAAGAAAATATATTTCTTTCCTCAAAGGGACAGAAAAGTATGAGTTTGTTGTCGTTTTTTGTCTTAAACAAAACTTAAAATAAATGCTGCCTAGAATGGGGCCCAATGGCCGCAAAAGATATTTTTGTCCAAGACATGATAAATATGTAACAGACCTTTTGGGAACTCCAGAAAAAAGCTAAGACAGGGAGCAAGAGAAGACAGAACATAGTTGACCATTGACCTCTCTCGGCTCTTAAGGGTTTCAGATTTTACCAGAGAGCTGACTACCCAGAGTGTTTTTTGGTTAGATTCTGGCCTTGAAGGGGATGAGTGGTTCCCCAAAGCATATTCCTTCAACTGTTGGCTTTCCCCAATGACAGAGGCAAGGACTGCGGAACGAGGAACAGAATCCCAGTACCAGCCAATGATCATTGGAGATGTTAGGATCAGGAACATAGCTGAGTCTTCCTTGCATTAATTTTCTGCCCTCTGTGCTTTGGAGATAGTAGCTGAGGGTAGAGGAAAGGGGAGACTTTCCCACCTTCTATGAGCTCAACTACTCTCCTGCTGTACACAGAAAACAGGAGGGAGTTCCTCCATTTTTTTGTTGGTTTTGCCCCCCAGTCTGAAGAAGTCCACCTAAAGTTTTGTATAAATTGGACTGAATAGTACTTAAAATACTAACTAACCACTGTTTAGACTCTCTTGGCTAAGTTCAGGTTTGGGATTGGAATGAAATGACATTTGCCAATCATAAATTAAGAGCTTACTCCACCATAATAAGGATCAATGAATTCAAGAGGAGTAGATTCGCCTCTTCATCTCCATTCACTATTGTAAGAGGGAGATTTTAGATATTTTATAGATATTTATTTAAAGTGTGGCCGCCAGGAATCAACAATTCAGATTGATTCCATAATTAAAATAGACCCAAGTCAGGATCAGGTTTAAGGTAGTTTATTTACAATTAGGAAGGTAAAAGGTAAGGAAATAAAGAGAGGGATAGTCCAGGCCTGCAGAGGCCTGGACAGAGAGAGGTTAAAAGGCTAAATAAATTAGGCTACAAGCCACAAGGCCTAGCAATCAGATAGGCTAGTGCCTACTTAAGGTAGAGTCTTAACTTAACTTAACTCTAACTTACCCACGTGACCATTCAGAGTAGAAGCTGCCTGAGGTCTCAGCCAAGATCCTTCAGCACCAAGTTCAAAGCAGGAACTCCCTTAGCAGGAAGTAACCAACATACTTGAAGAGATAGTGTCTCTAGTCACTTCCCGTGGGTCCACCTCTAATTCAAGTGGACAAATGGCAGCCTCTACACTGATTTGGACTGCCCAAAGGGCCGTCCCTTGTTCTTGATTTGTTACTTGTTGTCACGTGTGGGTAACTCGTCTCCCCTCCCACTAAGGGAGGTGGGAATGACCTCATCTCGAGTAGGTAGAGTTTTGACTATGAATGGACTAGAACTAGTTCCATTAACACACTATGAAGGCAAAGACTAGTCAGAAAGATTTATTTCTCATCTGGTGGTCATTCCACCAAACCTGAGGCCTATTAAAAAACACCTTCTTATTTATTCTTTATATAATTCTTCCTGAGGCAAATTTTATTCCTTAGGCATCCAGGAAACTAACCATTATTCCATCCCACATCAATCCAAGGGCAAGGACAGCCTCTTCACTTCTTTCAACAGAAATGAGCCAACTCAATTTATGTAAAACAGATGCTGCTACTACCTCAGAAGCTGCAGTGATTTTGTACTCTTTTTTGCCTTAAAGGTTTGTGTTCATGACAAACAGGCTCGTGATGGTGAATGTTTAACAACTGACTGGGAAGTAGAGTAAGGGGAAGGACCTTATATAAACACTTTTAAGTTTAACCTGTATTATTAACATTTTTCTATCACTTTCTTTAGTAGAGACAATCAACAAAACAATAGATCAAGCCTTGGTTTGTAGCTTTTCTTTTTTCTTTTTTAAAATTTAATTAATTAATTTGGAATATTTTTCCATGGTTACATGATTTGTATACTTTCCTTCCCCTTTTCCTCCCACCCCCCCCCCATAGCCAACAGGAAATTCTGCTGGTTTTTACATGTATCATTGATCAAGACCTATTCCCATATTATTATTTGCAATAGAGTGATTATTTAGAGTCTACATCTCCAATCATATCCCCATCAAACCTAGTGATCAAGCAGTTGTTTTTGTTCTGTGTTTCTCTTCCCAAAGTTCTTTCTCTGGATGTGGATAGTGTTCTTTCTCATAAGTTCCTCAGAATTGTCCTGGATCATTGTATTGCTGCTAGTCAAGAAGTTCATTATGTTTGATTGTGCCACAGTGTCATTTGTAGCTTTTAAAGGCATACCTTGGCAACCTTCTGGTTTTGTTCTAGGTCACCAAAAAAAAAGCAAATGAGGAAATAAAGTAAATCATAGCTTTTTTAGTTTCCTGGTGTATATAAAAGTTATATTTATATTTTACTATAATCTGTTAAGTGTACAATAGAGTTATATCTGAAAAATGTGTCCATACCTTAATTTAAAAATACTTTATTGCTAAAAAAATGCTAACCATCATCTGAGCCCTCTGAAAATTGTAGTCCTTTTGCTGATGGAGGGTCTTGCTCCATGACGACATCTGCTGACTGCTTATGATGGTGGTTGCTGGAAGCTGGGGTGACTATGGCAATTTCTTAAAATAAGACAACAATGAAGTTTTCTGCCTTGATTGATACTTCCTTTCCCTTGAACATTTAGAGATCATTGTGGGGTTAATAATTGGCCTAATTTCAATATTATTGTGTCTCAGGAAATAGGGAGGCCTGAGGAGAGGTAGAGAGAAAAGGAACATACAGTCAGGACACAAATTACATTTATCTGTTAAGTTTCCCATCTCAAATGGGTGCTGTGCATAGGGCCCCCAAGTAATCACAATAGTAACATCAAAGATCATCACAACAAATCTAATAGTAATGAAAATGTTTGAAATGTTGTTTGAATTACCAAAATGTGACAGAGATACATGAGCACATGCTGTTGGGAAAATAACAATAATATACCTTCCTGACACAGGGTTGCCACAAACTTTAAAAAAATGCAGTTGTTTACAAAGTACAATAAAGCAAAGCACACAGAAAATGTATGCCTGCACTCTAAAATGTTCATGCTCACCCTGAAAATGAGCTCTCTCCAGCACTCTGATGTACTGAAAATGTAATTGTGAATTGTGATTTAAACTCCAAAATAATTATAATACTACAAGTCCTCAAGTAAAAGCTGAATGACCACTTGTTGTGAGATGTTGGAATTTCCTGTATGAATTGAACTGGAATGAGTTCCCTTCCATCTTTAAGATTTTACTAAATTAAACTAACACCACTGAGTGGGAGACTGACCTGTGATTTCATTAAGGTAGGGAGGTCTAAATGAGAAAATGTTCTCTTCTAATGGAAGATCAATTGTTCTGCAATTTGTAGCCTTAAAGATTTGCCTGGGTTAAATACTACATCTAAGGTTAAATGCCACACCCCCCAACGTCATACAACCCCTATGTGTGAGAGGCATGACTTGGCCCCAGATCTTCCTCACTCCAAACCCAGCACTCTATCAAACTGTCTGGTTGGTAGTCCTTTGAACTTGAAGACTTGAGCATAGGATTTAAGTGAGGCAGAGTTGTACAAAGTCAACTCTCTCTTCCAGTTATCCAAGTCCAGTAGCAAGACAAAAGTCAGGATTGACTGGCAGTAGACCAGGATGCATGGATGACCTTGACTTCTTCCATGTACAACAAAGCTCTTGGCACTCCACGGCACCTGATTCCACCATCTTCAGAGCCATTGGAACACATTATTTTCATCTGCCCCTTCCACCAGAAGTCTTCACATGCCTGGGATAGACACCCCTTTAATTTATCAATGGTCTCTCAGTTACCCTCAGTCTGATTTAACTCACTTACCTAGATGGCTTACTGGAGTGTGGTCACTGTTCAGGCTGTCCTTGGAGGCACAAGTGAAAGCTGGGTAACAGGTGGACACCAAAGGAGAAAAACAGCCCTGAAAAGGGCTTGCCAAGCCCTCACTAGCCAGAAGTGCTAGTCTTCTCTGAATGCATCAAGGCAAGAATTCCTTCTTAGTGTTTAAATACTTTGTTTTTGGTCAGGGTCTGGTATTTCATCCTCATGTAGAGGAACATCCTCATATAGAGACTTCCTCAGAGAATGAAGATCAGAAACACCAGTAACTGAGATTTTAGAGAATTCCCTGGGAACAAAGGAGTTAGGGAACTGCCCTGCTCCATGGCCAGGATGGAGAGGTGGAGTTCAACATTCCTGATGCCCAACAATGGCCTACTATCTACTATACTACTTTATAGAGATCAATACTCTATAACCAGAGACTAATCTGAGTGGCCTGGGTGGTCGTCAGACGCAAAGAATGAAACAGATTGGAAGCACGGCTTGTTAGCTCATTGTACTTCAAGAAATACTGAAGTAGCCACTTTATTATAAAGGATATTAAAGATCCCCTTCCCCCAAAAGCCAAGAAAGTTTCCCATAGTTACAGAGAGCAAGATTTTTACTATAGTCAAAACAAAAGCCTTAGAAGCCTCCAAGGCGTAGACAAAAACCTATGCTAAACTATCAACTACATGTGTTATCTTTAAGTGGAGCCTGGTACATCTCCTTTAGGTTGGAAAGCCCCGTCAGTTTCTCAGCCTTGATGATATTAATTTTTTGAGCCTCATTATTTTACTTTAATTCTGGGCAAAATGCCTTGCCAAGGGTTCGGCCTTGGCTGTACCAGCCATCTGTGTTCTTGGGCAAAGGGGAACAGAGTTAGCCCCCCTCCTGCTGGAGTGCTGAGAGCCCAAAGCTTTTTCAATAAGACTATAATGTATTTTGAAGGAAGGTGAGAATTATGAAAGGAATCAAAAGAGGAATCTCAGATTTTTATCTTAGATATCCCACACCTGTCTCATCCCATATTTAGATAGGGAGGAAAGATAATACACGGCTCTGCCGGTCTGTATTGATCTTTTGAGGGGGTCCAGGTAAAAATATCTACTTGAGATTCTAATTTCTCTTAATAGTTCCCGACACTACTTTGCCTAGGATATTCCATTGTTAAGATATGAACTTTCATATATAGCTGATGATTGGGCATTTTTTACACACCATCAAGTCAACAAGAATTGATCAAGTGCTTACACTGTCTTGGGCTTTAAACTTAGCATTAGACATAAAGACTGACATGCAACAACCCTGTTCAACAGTCCCTAATATTTTGGTGAGGAAATAACATGCAAACAGCTGTGGGCAAACAAGATTCACATGGGATAAATTGGAGATAATCTCAGAGGCACTAAGGTTAAGGAAGACTAGGAAAAGCTTCTTAGAGAGGGGAAATATCTTAGAATTTAGAAACAGAAGAGTACCTTGGAGATTCTAATTCTAATTCTAATTCTAATATTTAATTTTACCAATAAGAAAGCTAGAGCTAAAGGAAATAAATGGACTCATCCAGGATGTCTTACATAGTAAGAAGGAAGCCAGGGCTCCCTCATACTATATGTGGACATCTGAGTCTTTAAAACTAACAGAAGGATTTTGTATATTTTTCTTATTGCATAATATCATATTTCACCTACTGTTCCAACCTTTGGAGATGCATTTAATTGTTATTTTTCTCATATTTCCTTTCCTATCTATTTTATACCATTTTCACGTTTCCAAAGCATGTCTTCAATATGATAAAGACATTGACCAAAAGAGGGCCAATAACAACTATGTGGCATACAAACAGAAATTTCACTTTCAGGTCGATATTGGTCCATTAATCTGCATAGGATTCTTTCAGTCCCCTCAATGAAGTTACAAATGCACTTTATTTTATTTTCCTTAAATTGTTTTTCAGCCAGACATAGGCGTGCATGCCTATAATCCCAGCTACTTGAGAGGCCTGCGATGGCAAATATGTTGAGCACTGGGACACTGAGTTGTTGGCACTAATGTCCACACTGTTGTAGTGAGTGCCTGGAATCAGAACTGTCAAGTTGCCTAGGAAATATCAGACTGGCCCAGGTGACAAGCAGAGCAGGTCAAAGTTCCCTTGCATGTCCAGTCTAAGCATGATAGGAACCTAGTCTTCAAAAAATAAGAAATAAAGGGGCAGCTGGGTAGCACAGTGGATTGAAAGCCAGGCCTAGATACAGGAGTTCCTGGGTTCAAATCTGGCCTCAGACACTTCCTAGCTGTGTGACCCTGGGAAAGTCACTTAATTACCTAGCCCTTACCACTCTTCTACCTTAGAACCAATACATAGTATTGATTCTAAAGTGGAAGGTGAGGGTTTAAAAAAAAAAGAAGAAATAAAATGCTTCTAAGATAGAAACTAACTCCACATGTAAAAAAATCTGTGTCCAGGTTATAGCCATTGCTATAGAGACCAATAGAGAATTTCTTTTATGCAAATATTGTGAAATAATAGTTCCATCTTAGTAACAAAACTATTTGTAATGGTCCCTGGAAAAGAGGTCTCTTATGGTCCACTTATTGTTTCACATTGATCTATTTCCAAGGGCTTTGCCTCAGGCTCTAACTAATCATCAGTTAGTCAGTATAGTCTTGGGAAAGATTTCCTGGGGAATCCAGGTACTTTGCATGGTAGTTTTCTTGTGTTCTTTAAATAATTATGAAATTATATAACATTAGGTCTGTATTGTCTAGGCACTTCATCCTTTTTATGGGAGGAAAAGTACAGGACCACAGTAGCTCAAGGAGGGAGACTATTCCCCTGATTTAATTCTTATATATAGGAGCAGCATTTTCTCTAGTATACATCTGTGATTAGAATTTTTTTTATCTTAAATGTTGCTCTTCTTTAAGAATGCTTTTGCTCCTCCAGGAATTCTTTGAGCATCCAGCACATTATTCACTCTGTGTGCTTATTCTGTCATCAGAACTGTTAGGTTAAAATGAGCGCCAAAGGCAACTTCAGTTTTTTATTATTATAAAGATATTTTTTAAAACTTTCACCTTCCATCTTAGAATCATTACTGTGTATGGTTCAAAGGCAGAAGAATGGTAGGGCTAGGCAATGGGAGTTAAGTGACTTGCTCAGAGTCACACAGCTAGGAAGTATCTGAGGTCAGATTTGAACCCAGGACCTCCCATCTCTAGGCCTGGCTCTCAATTCACTGTGCTACCTAGCTTCCCTAAAGTTATTTTATTTTTCCAATCACATATAATAACCAATTTCCACATAAGTTTTCCAGTTAGGTGATCCAAATTTTTCTCTCTTCCTCCCTTTCCTTCCTGGCTCCAGGTAGCTGGCAAATAATTCAATCTGAGTTATACATGTATTATCATCAAAGACAGCTTTAAAAAGAAAAAGAAGTCCCTAAAGTGCAGCCTGAGTCTTGGAGGATTTGATGCAAAATAGAAGAGGGGTAGCTTCTCCCACCCCTTTGCCTTGGCGGAGATGGGAAAGGGGGGGCCATGGACATATGCTTGGAAACCAAAGGTCTTGTAGCACAGTATGTGAGTCAATAATCATTTATTAAGCACTTATGTGCCAGCACTCTGAGGATATGAAGAAAGGCAAAAGAGAGTCCCTGCCTTCAAGGAGCTCACAATCTAATGGGAGAGACAACATGCAAATAATTAGTATAAATTAGCTATGTAGAGGATAAATTGGAAATAATGAAGAGAAGGAAGGAACTAGCATTAAGGGGATCAGGAAAAGCTTCCTGAATAAGGTGGGATTTTAGCTAGGACTTGAAGGAAGCCAGGAGGTGGAGATGGGGAGGAAAAAAGCATCCCAGGTATGGAGGACAGCCAGAGAAAATGCCTGGAGTCTGGAGATAGAGTATTTTGTTCCAGGAACAGCAGGGAAGCTAAGTGTTATTAGACTGGAGAGTATGTGGGGGCAGGGAGAGGAAGTGTGGAGTGTACAAAACTGGCAGAACCACTTCTGCCTCCCTGAGTTACTGGCTGCCCAGCAACATCATAGGTAGGTAAAGAGTTTAGCAGACTACAAGTTCATGGTCCAGCAACTCTGCTGCTGAATGTATAGCCTACCTGGGTCTGCATGAAATGGGAAAGGGGAGTCCTGCTTCCTTCTCTCCCCAACACCACCTGGGGTTTATTGGTACAGATCAAACACAGGCGTGTAAAGATAACCTAACCCTGTCTTCCAGGTGGAGAGCAGGTGCAGAACTGCAGCTGCCAGTTGGATCAATAGTCTCAAGATTAAAAGATAATGCTCAGCATTCAGAGCTTTAGAAAGGCAACCAAAATGGTCACGTTGGAAGGCAGATTAGTATATAACTCCACTATAGAACTACCTTTGGGGCAAAAGATCCAGGTACGCAATCTCATCTCTGAGGAATTTTGGCTGTGGGACCCTGGGAGTATTTTCACACTTATTTTTAACTTGAAGTCTTACTTCACCAATCTGCCACCTATTCTTGCTTCAAGAAACTAAACATAAATTGCAGACGTGCCAATTTGCTTTGGTAGAGGGAGTTCCCATTATGACTTTGTATAATACTGATTTGATCTCCTTCCTCTTTAAACCTTGCTCCTGGAGGAAAAAAGTTTGAATTCAAATTATAGTAATGCACAGAAGGAAAACTGTTCAAGTTGTGCTTCTGATGCAAGCTTAGTCTTAGACAGCATTCTTATCTAAAAAAATAGCCAGGGCTGCTAGGTGACTGAATGGATAGAGCACCAGTTCTGAAGATGGGAGGATCTGGGTTCAAATTTGGCCCCAGATGCTTCCTACCTATATGACCCTGGGCAAGTCATTTAATTGCCTGACCCTTATTGCTCTTCTGCCTTGAAACTGATATTAATTTCAATTCTAAGAAAGAAAATAAGGATTTTTTTTTAAATAGCAGGGGCAGCTAGGTGGCTCAGTGGAGAAAGCACCAGTCCTGGTTGGGAGGACCTGAGTTCAAATGTGGCCTCAGATACTTCCTAGCTATGTGATCCTGGGCAAGTCACTTCAACTCATTTGCCTAGCCCTTCCCTTTCTGTGTTAGAGTTGTTACTAAGGCAGAAGGTATTTTTTTAAAAGCAAAATCAATTCCCATGGGATATCTTTAAAAACATTAGCAGTAAAAGAAGACATTACCCCTTTTTCTCCCCATCTCTTTTTCTACAGACATTTCGAGACTCCTTTGTAATTTCTAGAGTTTCTTTATCCTGAAAGAGTCACACAATGAAATGACTAAATGATTGAGGTTTCAGGGGGTCATCGACTCTGAATGTCACTCATAAGATCTTCATACCATTAGGGCACATCTCTACGGTGGTGTTCTTATGATTTCTACCCCACCCTGTTATCCACACACCTATTTTCATATAGATAAGATAGCTGAAATTGTCCCAGGAAGCCATACACGGACAATATCAGTTAGAACAGAGTAATCATGGCTCTCACCTGGCCTCAAGGACGGCATGGGTATTTAGGACTATTCTGTGGTTGTTATTCAGAAACCTCCCATTTAGTGATTTCTTGGCAAAGATACTGGAGTGGTTTGACATTTCCTTCTCCAGTTCATTTTATAGATGAAGAGCCGAGGCAAACAGTTTTAAGTGACTTGCCCAGGGTCACACAGCTAGTAAGTATCTAAAGCTGGATTTGAACTCATGTTTTCCTGACTCCCATCCCAGCACTCTATTCATTGCACCACCTAACTGTCATGGACTGGCCATGTGTAAATGTGCATCAAATCCTTTCTTTTGGCACCAAATGACAAGCCAGAAAGTTAAGGGGAGAAGTTTATTTGGTCATTGTCCAGAGACATCTCTGTCTAGAAGCCAGGCAGTGGGGGGGAAACCAAACAAAACAAAAACCTACTGAGAGTTTCATCTGAGTTAAAAAATTTCTCCTGGTTCAATAGCAGTAGATCTTCAGTGACCCCGCCCCATGGGCTTTTCATTCAAGTGAGTTATACAATATTGGGAGTACCCTGCTAGTTTTCAAAGGTTCATATTTTCCAACAACCTAGGACTCATTTTCTCAACTTTCAAAATGGAAGACGTCAACCTTTGGCTTGCAAGGGAAACTTCATAGATTATTTTGTCTGCTACATGAAGTTTCTTAGTTTGGGAAGGCTTTAAAGGGTCCAAGGACTTTGAGAACAATAACAAAAAGATGGAGATAACCTATATTCCTCAGCACTAATCAACCAAGAGGCATTTTATTAAGTTCCTTCTGTTGTGCTATCTACTTGACTAAGTGCAAGGAATACCAAAGGCTAACAACTAAATAGCTTGTTCTGAAAGAGTTTTCATTCTACCAATGATAGATATGTATGCATATGAGTCCATGTACAATAAATGCAAGGTGATCTTTTGTGGAAGAACCAGGAAGGCTTCATGTAGGAAGGAATAATTGACTCTTTGAAGAAGGTAGGGATTGGAAGAGGAAATGGTGAATTCTAGCACTATAACTATCCAAAGGCCCAGTGAAGATCAGATCACCTTCTAGCACCAGGAAGGTGAAGGAAAGGGAAAGGGGAGATCAGTTTAATCATGTAATTCCTGAAAACTTTGGTGGAAATTTGTTATTGCTGCTAATTGGTAAATAAATAAAAACAAAGACCCAGTGAGATGAGGTGGCATCATATCTGTGAGGAAGAGCAATACAGAACCAATTTGGCTAAGGAAGGGGAATGAGATATATATATATATATATATATATATACATATATATATATATAATAAACCTTGAAAAGGAGTTGGAAGAATGCCAAGGGCTATGTCAAACTGTAGAACTAGGAATGCAGAAGTTCTCTAATAGTAAATTTTGATATAGCTCTTTAAGGTTTGCAAAGCACTATGGACGAGTTATCTCATTTGATCCTCAGAACATTATTATGTCTGCTTTGCAGAAGGAAAAATTAAGGCTGAGAAAGTTTAGGTGTCTTGCAAAGGGTCACATAACTAGTAAGTATCTAAAGTAGGATTTTAATTCAGATCACAACAACTCTGTGAGGCAAATGCCATTATTATTCCAATTATACAGATGAGGAAACTGAGGCAGGAAAAAGGTAACTGATTTGCCCAGGGTCACACAACCAGTAAATGTCTGAGGCAAGATTTGAACTCACGTATTCCTGATGTAAGGATGGAGGATGGGACAAAAAGAGCCAGAAGAAGGCCATTGGTGACAGTTACTGACATTTGGGACCAGAGAGAATTCTGGGTGATTCTCCAGAGGAGAGAAGAGGAGAAGGATTTCTGGTGGAGGTTCTTCGAGGAAGGAGGAGAGGTTCCGAGGAGGATATCCCAGCTCGGTTCCAGTCCTGAAGGCTTCCTGAGGATCTTTCTTTGGACATTAAAACACTGATTCCCTGGTCAAAGATTCTGTGGCATCAAATCCAGCAAGACTTCGATCACAGAGTCAGCTAAATGTTTGGACTCCATTTTGGAAGCGTTCTCTTAGGCTCCATCTTCCATTATTCAACCTTGTTGAGAGACCCTTTCTGATCTAACTTACAATTATAGGAAAGGATAGAAATAGAAATAGAAACAGAAGAAGAAGGGACAAGGGGTGAGATGCTTAAGAGTGGGAACCACAAAAGTTCCCACCCGAGTGACAGACTCCATAGAAATAGAGAAGAGGGCACCCAAAATCCCTCTGCCCTTCACCCCTTTCCCCAATCCCTATATTGATATTAATAAAAGCCATTCATTAGTCAGATAGCATTTCAGAGTGTCTGAGAGATGAGGGGGAGGGGAATCACAGACTGGCTGCCTCCATCTTGAAGCCAGACTACCTGTTGTGAAGTTGGCTGATCTTTGCGGAGGCTTGCATGAACACTGCCCTTATCCAGAATCAGATTGGGGTACCCAATACCTCATCTTATAGGGAAGTCTCATCCCCAACTACTGTGGGGCAGCAAGACCATCCAGGTCACGCAGTTTCAGGGTGACACTCCCTCGAAGTCTCGGCAGTGTATATTTGGAGGGAGGGGAGAGTTGGAGGAGAGAGTCTCACCCATCATAGACTCTCTATCTCCCCTCTATCATAACATTTGGGTACTGCCTCTGTTTATTCTTATACTGACTCCAGATTCAGCACTTTTACCCACCTAGCTGCCTCTAAATTCAGAATTCTTATTGAGACTAAAATGAATTGTTTTTTTTTTTATTTTACAATATTTTAGTTCCCATAAAAACTGAAAAAGTATTTCCAAGGATATTAGATGCAGTAAATTAAATAAGAAAAGTTTAAAAGCACGTACCTTTTATTTTTTTAACATTTAATAATTTTTATTTTTTAGAAAAGTTAACATGGTTACATGATTCATGCTCTTACTTTCCCCTTCACCCCTCCAGTCCCCCCCCCCACATAGTTGATATGCATTTCCACTGGTTTTAACATTTGTCATTAATCAAGACCTATTTCCAAATTGTTGTTAGTTGCATTGGTGTGGTAGTTTCGAGTCCACATCCCCAATCATGTCCACCCCAACCCATGTGTTCAAGCAGTTGCTTTTCTTATATGTTTCCTCTCCTGCAGTTCTTATAAATCCCTCAGAGCTGTCCTGTGTCATTGCATTGCTGCTCGTACAGAAGTCCATTACATTCGATTTTACCACAGTGTATTGGTCTCTGTGTACAATGTTCTTCTGGCTCTGCTCCTTTTGCTCTGCATCAGTTCCTGGAGGTCTTTCCAGTTCACATGGAATACCTCCAGTTTATTATTCCTTTGAGCACAATAGTATTCCATCACCAGCATATGCCACAATTTGTTCAGCCTTTCCCCAATTGAAGGACATACCCTCATTTTCCAGTTTTTTGCCACCACGAAAAGCCCAGCTATAAATATTTTTGTACAAGTCTGTTTACCTATGATCTCTTTGGGGTATAAACCCAACAATAGTATGGCTGGATCAAAGGGCAGGCATTCTCTTATAGCCCTTTGAGCATAGATCCAAATTGCCATCCAGAATGGTTGGATCAGTTCACAACTCCACCAGCAATGCATTAATGTTCTAATTTTGCCACATCCCCTCCAACATTCATTACTCTCCCCTTCTTTCATTTTAGCCAGTCTGCTAGGTGTGAGGTGATACCTAAGAGTTGTTTTGATTTGCATTTTTCTAAATATTAGAGATTTAGAACACTTTCTCATGTGCTTATTATTGATAGTTTTAATTTCTTTATCTGAAAATTGCCTATTCATGTCCCTTGCCCATTTATTGATTGGGGAATGGCTTGATTTTTTTATACAATTGATTTAACTCCTTGTATATTTGACTTATTAGACCCCTGTCCGAGTTTTTCGTTATAAAGATTTTTTCCCAATTTGTTGTCTCTCTTCTGATTTTGGTTGCATTGTTTTTGTTTGTACAAAAGCTTTTTAATTTAATATAATCAAAATAATTTATTTTACATTTTGTAATTTTCTCTAACTCTTGCTTGGTTTTAAAATCTTTCCTTTCCTAGAGATCTGACAGGTATACTATTCTGTGTTCACCTAATTTACTTATAGTTTCCTTCTTTATATTCAAGTCATTCAGCCATTCTGAATTTATCTTGGTGTAGGGTGTGAGATGTTGATCTAAACCTAATCTCTCCCATATTGTTTTCCAAATTTCCCAGCAGTTTTTGTCAAATAGTGGATTCATGTCCCAAAAGTTGGGCTCTTTGGGTTTATCATACACTGTCTTGCTGATGTCACTTACCCCAAGTCTATTCCACTGATCCTCCCTTCTGTCTCTTAGCCAGTACCATACCATTTTGATGACTGCTGCTTTATAGTACAGTTTAATATCTGGTACTGCTAGACCCCCTTCCTTCACATTTTTTTTCATTATTTCCCTTGATATTCTTGATCTTTTGTTATTCCAAATGAAATTTGTTATAGTTTTTCCTAATTAAGTAAAGAAGTTTTTTGGTAGTTTGATAGGTATGGTGCTAAATAGGTAAATTAATTTGGGTAGAATGGTCATTTTTATTATGTTAGCTCGTCCTACCCATGAGCAATTAATGACTTTCCAAAAAAGAAATCAAAAGTATAAATAAGCACATGAGAAAGTGTTCTAAATCTCTAATAATTAGAGAAATGCAAATCAAAACAACTCTGAGGTATCACCTCACGCCTAGCAGATTGGCTAAAATGAAAGAAGGGGAGAGTAATGAATGCTGGAGGGGATGTGGCAAAATTGGGACATTGATGGATTGCTGGTGGAGTTGTAAACTGATCCAACCATTCTGGCTGGCAATTTGGAACTATGCTCAAAGGGCTATAAAAGACTGCCTGCCCTTTGATCCAGCCATACCATTGTTGGGTTTGTACCCCAAAGAGATCATAGATAAACAGACTTGTACAAAAATATTTATTGCTGCGCTTTTTGTGGTGGCAAAGAACTGGAAAATAAGGGTATGTCCTTCAATTGGGGAAAGGCTGAACAAATTGTGGTATATGCGGGTGATGGAATACTATTGTGCTAAAAGGAATAATAAACTAGAGGAGTTCCAGGTGAACTGGAAAGACCTCCGGGAACTGATGCAGAGCAAAAGGAGCAGAGCCAGAAGAACATTGTACACAGAGACCGATATACTATGGTAAAATCGAATGTAATGGACTTCTGTACCAGCAGCAATGCAATGACACAGGACAGCTGTGAGGGATTTATGGTAAAGAACGCTACCCACATTAAGGGGAAGAACTGCAGGAGAAGAAACACTTAAGAAAAACAACTGCTTGAACGCATGGGTTGAGGTGGACATGATTGGGGATGTAAACTCGAAACTACCACACCAGTGCAACTATCAACAATTAGGAAATAGGTCTTGATCAATGACACATGTAAAAACCATTGGAAATGTGCATTGGCCATGGGTGGGGGGATAACGGGGGGTGAAGGGGAAAGTAGGAGCATGAATCATGTAACCATGTTAAAAATGAATATTAATAAATGTTTAAAAAATTTTTAAAAATAATAATGCTTCACTTTTGTGAAAAATGGGAAACACTCTTACTCTGACAAGCTAGTAATGAGTTAGAACTCTAATTCTACATTTTTAATATGAAAGAATATACAGGGTTGTAAAGTCACGACCTTCCAGGAAATGTGGCTCTTTATTAAGTAAGCTGGCCATTTTGCATAATGGTCCAATTTGAACAAGAGGGAAGTTGACAGAATTCTGGGCATTATTGATATTGACACTCTATTGGCTCTAGTCTTCTCCAATGTTGAGAAAAGGTGACATATCACTTTACCTAATGCATATTCTTGCAACTCAGAACTCTACAAAGAAAAAGGAGGAAAGGACAGGGACTTTCTTGGGTTACTGATAGATTTTTTTTTAATTTTATATTCCCCAACCTTATCTTCCAGATAGTAGGCAGCCACAAAATGATTTTATTGAAGGTCATGTTTTCTTTGAAATGCCCTAAATTTCCCCCCATCATTTTGATTTTAATCATTTTGACAATTTGAAATTAAGATTTATACAACTGTTGCCAAGACAGAAACATCAATCCAAACACTGTTCTTATGGTTCATGGTGGTGTGATGACAGCCTGCTCAAGCTGAAAGTTTTTCCAGAGATGGCAAATTTTCAGTAAGGTTGGAGGGTGGTGCACAACAACATCAGGAAGCCCATATATTTTCCACCTGTAGCCCTGGAAAGAGCAACTAAATGTCAATAATTGTTCTACAGCTGTCTATGGCTCCACTTGCCATCCTTGTCCAACATACTCCTCCCTGGACATTACTGCCCTTTTTAGAGTAAAACCTTTTGAAGATGGGAGGTGTCTTGAATTCTTTCATGTAAGATCCCCTACACTTAGCCCAGAGCCTTGCAGTGAGTGCTTATTAGATGCTTTTTCTTTCATTTATTCATTCATTCATTCAAAACTTACAGTTCAGTAAATACCCATTGTGAAAATCAATGTCTAGTTTAGAAATTCTTGACCGTTTTTAAAGAAATTTAATACAGTCTCACTAAATGACTGAACATGAGGCTAGACCTGAATCCCAGAATTAATTTCAAGTGGAGAAAAATACAATGAAAATAGGTTATTTATTTAACTTCAAGGATTGGCATTAGGGAATGAATGAATATAGAGAGAGCAGTCTCTTGGAATTAAAGTGGGTATGGGACACCAACTGATTCTGAATCTCTTTATGTGTCCTGTAACCTAATGCCTAGAGGAGTGTGTCTCTAAATGTTTAATATCTGGCTCTCTCTGGAGAAAAATCATACTTTTAAGTTTAATCTCTATTATTATTAGCATTTTCTTAACATTTTGATCATGCTCTTGTCTAAATAATCAACAAAATAATAAATCAAGCCCTAAATTTGTAGTGTTTTCCAGTTTCTAAGACATAAATGCTCTCACTGAAAATTTTGAGCCCATACAAATGGATTACAGTATACTGCTGCCTGCCGGAAACCATCATGGGTTCTTTTTTAACTCTTACCTTCCGTCTTAGAATTGATACTAAGTGCAGGTTCCAAGGCAGAAGATTAGCAAGAGTGAGGAGACAGCATGCTTTATCAAATTTGCAGATTCCACAAAAGTGGGAGGGATAATTAACTAGCTGGGTGACAGAGTCAGGACGGACAGAACAGATCTTGACAAGCTAGAGGTGAATCAAATGAAAATTAAAATCCATGGTTCTTGGTTTTAGTGGTCAACATCATATGTCCAAGTTGGGGAAGTCATCTTTATATTGTCTGAAAAAAAGATCTCAGGGAGGTGTATGGACTGCAAAGTCAATTAGGAGTCAGCAATATGAGATAATGGCTCAAAAGCTAATGTAATCTTTGGCTGAGTCAGGCAGGGCATCACTTCCATACTTTCTATAATCTTCTAATTTATCTCTCTATTTTCCATCTCTCCTCTCTCTAATCCATGCTCTTACTCCACAACTGACAAAATAATCTTCCCAAGGAATGGGTCTGGCCTTGCCAATCTTATGCTCAAAAATATTCAAAAATGGGTTCCTATTGCCTTTAGAATAAAACTTTAATTATATAGCACTAGCATTTAAAATCTTATAAGTAATAGGCACTTAGTGTTTATTCAATTGAAGTGTAAGAGAATTCTGGATTAGATTATCTCCATTGATGCTCTGTATGACTAACCTCAAAGTATCTGCCATCCCAATCAATAACTTTCCTTTTCTGTAGCTCCACATGAGATAAATATAAAATATTGATGCTTTCTGATTCTTCAGATCAAGAATTAGAAAGCACATGCCTCTCTCTAGATTTGTTAAGTAAGGTGAAATAAACAGAAAATCTACCTCTGGGCAAGTCAAAAATCAACAAGCATTGAGTGGCCTTGGGCCAAGCAGTGAGAGTACAAAGAAAGGTAAATGCAGCCCCTGTTCTCAAAGGACTCATATTCTAATTGAGGGGACAATATTCAAACAACTATGTACAAACAAGATATATACTAGATAAATTGGAGATAATCTTAGCAGGAAGGCATAAACATCAAGAGGGACAAGATAGGCTTCTTACAAAGGGGATTTTAGGTGACATTTGAAGGAAGCTAGGAGGCAAAGATGAGGAGGGAGAACACTGAAGGCAAGGGAGACAGCCAGAGAAAATGCCTGGAGGCAGAGATGTAGCCAAGAAACAAATGATATCTCAGCTAAGTTAGAGGCACTTTGAAAACTAGCAAATGCCTGCCAAGTTCTACTTGCTACAAATGGACAGTTGAGTAAAACAATTTCTAAATTTTCAGGAGATCTCTTCTAGATTAGCTATCTCTTACCCACTATTTTTTAGTTTTATTTTTTGGGTAGAAATTTTCATTATTTATCACCCACCCCACCCAAGAACTGCTGTGGGTCCAAACATTTTAAGAAACATCCCTACTTTTAAAATCAAGTTTCAATTGCCAGCCATCTACTTTGGTCTCAGAGAGGGACTGAGGGGAAAGAAATCATTGAATCATTTTTCTCTATTCCATCACTTTGTGAAATGAAAATTCAGTGACTTCTTTTTATTATCCACATAACTGAGACTGATGGTATTTTGATATGACCATTTCTTATAGAGATCAACTTAATCATTTGTTGAAGACCTACAACATTTTTTACGGGGACCAGAAGAACCGGCATATTACATATGGTGAGGTAAGAACATCATAGATAGATAGATAGATAGATAGATAGATAGATAGATAGATAGATANTAAGAACATCATAGATAGATAGATAGATAGATAGATAGATAGATAGATAGATAGATAGATAGATAGATAGATAGATAGATGATTGATAGATAATTTAACTTGATGCTCAGAAAAAACTGTAATTTTTAAAAAATGAAAATCCTTCAATTTGCAATTTCAACCGTTTGATGATTTCACTGAAGATCTGATAAATTTCCCTTTTGATTTAAAGCAAAGAATTCAAAAGAGTTTGGATCTCACTAAGGAAAGATGGAATGCCTTAGCCATCACCACATTTACTAATAAGCAACTTATATGAGACTACAAAGGGCTCTGAATTTCACTTCTAAATCATCCTCCTGATGAAAAGCCAAATCAACAGCCAGTAGCAACCTGTGTTTCAGAAATGAGATTTGAGTCCAGTAGATAAGGGATGGTTGTTCTGGGTTAAGAGCATTCAATTGTGTTGACTTTCTTGTTTTGATATTGGGAAAGGGAGAAGATTTGGTCTTCTACCTCCACTCTTCAGTAATTGATGTCTTCAAAGAAATTAGGGGGAGAGAGGGGAGGACAGAGTTAACCAGGCATTAGTATGTTAACAAATTGCAAGGATGTATCTCAGCCTAGTTATCCCTTTACAAAGTGTGAAATGAGTTATCTGGTTAAATTGGAAGAGCAGATCGCCTTTATCTGGACAAAGAATGACTATGCCCTTGGATGTATTTAAACAGCCAAGTCTGGAGACAGTGGAAGATTTTGACTTTAAGGAATTCAAGGCAGGGAGCAACATTGACCTCTGAGCCTCTTTCAGAAAGGAGAAGGGGTGGCTTTTCTCTCTATCCTTCCACTTTATTTGCCATAGAATATGTTATAGTAGAGTTACTTGCCTGGAAGGACTTCATCAATCAGGAAGTACTTGAGAAATTGAACAGTTTCAGGCAAGGAACAAAGTCACAGTCTCCAAATGAACACAAAGTGGTGGTGGCATTTAAGGCAGAAAGCAACTTCAAGGGGTAAAAGTCTATATATTTGTATGTATAGATATGTGTATGTATATATATGTGTGTGTGTGTGTGTGTGTGTGTGTGCATACATACATTATCTTGCTGGCCCATTTACATTTCTCAGTAACATATAGAACCTTTACAAAAATTGACTATATACTTTAGCGGAGAATAGTGGAGGGAATCATTCTTTCCAATATTATTTGACATCATGATTCTAGATCTTAGAAGTGTTAGATATTAAACGCAAAAAGATGGGCAAGGAAGAGCTAAAACTATACCCATTTACTAGTGACATCATCATTTACTTAGATAATCTTAGTAAATCAGTAAAAATACTGAAACAATAGACACAGTAATATTGAAAATAAATGTAAAAAGGCATCAAGAATAAACATATTTTATATGCGATAAAATAAAAATCAGTTAAGGGAGTAAAACATGAAACAAAGATTCAAATTGGGAATTAAAAATAAAATCCTAAATAATGAGTGAGTCAAAGAATAAAGAATAGAAATAATTGATAATTATGTAAGAGAAAGCTATAATGAAACAATAGACCAAAATTTCTGGGACGAAGTTTTAGGCACCTCCTTGGTGAGGAGGTATGTATTATATATATTAATTAATATTACATATATATTTCACAGGTAAATATTCACATATATAGACATATATAGGCAAAACTATGTAAGTATGTTTAAAAACATACATTATAAAAATATGTGATTAATGAAATGAGTATGCATTTTAAAAATTAGAAAGCCAACAAATAAAATCAAAAGAAAATATAATGAAAAGTAAAGGAAATTAGAGAAATTGGAAATTTAAAAATTCTATGGAAATGATAAAACCAAAATCTGGTTTGAAAAGACTAACAAAATCAATAAACCTTTCACTAATCTAATTATAAAGAATAGAGTGAAAAATCAAATCAACCAAAGAGCAAATGAATAAGGTGAAATCAAGAGCAGCTAGGGGCACAGAGGATAGAAATGTTGGCACTGAAGTCAGAAAGATTCATCTTCCTGAGTTTGAATTTGGCCTTACACACTTAATAGCTGTGTAACCATGAGTAAGTCATTTAACCCTTTTTGCCTCAGTTCCTCACCTATAAAAAATAGAAGAAAATGGTGAGCCATTCCAATATCTTTGCCAAGAAAATCCCAAATGGGGTCATGAAGAATTGAATACAACTTGAACAAAAGAAAAACCCAAGCTATTTAGACACCTAACATGTATACACATAGAAATATATATATGCATGTTTACAGAGAGAGAGTCAAATAGATTTGCCAAAGAAAAATAGTCAAAAGATTCAAACAAGTATTTCTCAAAAGAATTGCAAACCATTAACAACCATATGGAAAAAATGCCATATATTTCTAATAATAAGAGAAATGCAAAACCAAAATAACCAAACTGAACTTGAAGTTTCATCTCACACTTAACAAATTGGCAAAGATGATAAAGATTTTTAAAAAGTCACTCTTGGTGGGGTCATGGAAAGAGGGACAAGGCACACTAATATATTGTTAGTGGAACTGAGAATTGCCTTTTTTTAAGCCATTCTAGAAAGCAATTTGGAATTGTACTAAGAAAATAACTCAAATTCCATTTATATCCTTTGACCCAGAGATTCCACTAGGAGGCATAAACCTCAACGAGGTGATTGATAAAGGCAAAACTCCTCATGTAAAACAAAATATTTTTAGCAGCACCTTTTGTGGAAGGAAAAAACTGGAAACAGATTAGGTGCCCATTGATTGAAGAATGGTTAAACAATATATGATCCATGAATATAATGGAACAACATGGAATAGAATGGAATATTACTATGCTATAAAAAATTACTATACTATAATAAATTGTTCTCCTTGTTCTGCTCACTTTACTCTGCATCTTTCATAAAAATCTTAGCAGTTAACTCTGAAATGATCCATTTCTTCATTTTTATAGCCCAATAATATTCCATTCTAAACAATGTTTACCTATTTTAGCCATTTTCTTTAAAATATTATTTATGATAGGAAACAGATCTTTAATATAAATTATTGATTTGTTTTGTTTTTACCAGCCTTAGACACTTACCAGCCATGTGATCTTGGACAAGTCACAACTTCTGTTTAACTAAATTTCTGTAATTATAAAATGGAAATAAAACTATAGCTTTCCTTCCAGAGTTATTGCAAAATGAAATTTCATTTATAAATTATTTAGCACAGTGTTTGGCATACAATAGACACTTTATAAATGCTAGCTACAATGATAATTATTGTTATGACATTGAAAACATGTCCACACTGAGAGTTCTCTTATAAGAAAGTAAACATGGAAAAACTAACAGTACAGTGACCTCATCAGAAAAGGAATGCAACTTTCCCCCCCCGTAGGCCTCACCAATCTATCTTTTAAAAGTGTTTTAACATAATTAACAAAAATTAATTTTAATTAACAAATCTATTTTCTCTCCCTCTCATTTCCTACTCCATGGGGGAGAAAGAAAAAATGAAAACACGTTCTTTGTAATAAACACAATTAGTCAACAATTTCCTTCATTGGTAATGTAACAAATATTCAAACCCTTAAATCCATCACTTATTTGTCAGGAGGCAGATGTCATATTTCATCATCAGTCTTCTGGAATCATGAATAGTCATTGCATAATTTTTATAGCTTTTAAAGATTTTTCTTCTCAGCATTGTAATAATAATAATAATAACAATAATAAAGGTTTTAAAGGTTTACAAAGTGCTTTAAAATTTGATCATCACAAGAACTCTGGGATGTAGTTCCTATTATTATCTCCATTTTACAGATGAGGAAATTGAGGCATTCATAGGTAAAGCGATTTGCACTGGACTACATAGCTAGTCTGAGCATCTGAATCAGAATTCAGATTCAAGTCTTCCTGACCTTAAGTCCAGTGCTTTATATGAATTGTTCTCTTGATTCTGATCATTTCATTCTTCATCAGTTAAAAGAGTCAGAATTGTTCATTTTTATGATTTATATATTTTAATTAAAAGTGTTCTTTGGGGATCTATTCACTTCACTCTGCATCTGTCATACAAGTCTTTCCTTGTCTGAAAATAATCTATTTCCTCATGTCTTACAATAAAATAGTTTTC
Organism: Gracilinanus agilis; assembly: GCF_016433145.1. Lineage (NCBI taxonomy): Eukaryota > Metazoa > Chordata > Mammalia > Didelphimorphia > Didelphidae > Gracilinanus > Gracilinanus agilis. Next base: position 30,561,962 of record NC_058135.1, read on the forward strand.
ATCACATTCGTATGCAACAATTTATTCAATTATTCCTCAATTGTGTCACCACAAAAAGACTTGCTATAGATATTTTTTTTTACATACAGGATCTCTTCCTATTTCTTTTGAGTATAATTTGTAGTTTGGCTTTATAGCTGTACTTCCTTCATTCTTGCCTGTATCTTATTAACTTATGGAATGGTTCTCTCTCATAGGGGAGAGGAGGTATAGTAGAAGAAATTAAAAAAAAATAAAAGATGTCAATACAAATCTAATTTAAAAATCAATGCATGAATTACCATACTGCTTATTAAGGATGAAAGAATGTCTAAAACAATGAAATCATTTGCAGATAAATTGAAAAACCTAACAAGTATTTTTTCTGTCAATTTCTCCTACTATTATTTCTGACAGATTTTAATTTTATAGTTTGAATATTAAATTGTTATATTTTTCAAACATGTTGTTGAATACTATAAAGAATATTGGTGGAATATTTTTCCCCCTAGGCAGAAGATGACAACATAGTTATCGAAGGAATTTTGGACATATTCTGGGGAGTACAAAGACCTATTCAGCTGAAAATACAAGATGAGAAGCAGGTCCCTTCTTTTGCTACCATCAAGTCATCCTCCTTATTCTCCCAGAAGGGGTGAGTGAGCTATAATTCAGATATCTCATATATGGATATGTATGTATGTATGTTATTTTTTGCTTGACAATTTTTATTTAATTAATTTAGTTCTTTCCCTCCCCTCCCACTCCCCTTCCATAGCCAATGAGCAATTCCATTGAGTTTTACATGTGTCATTGATCAAGACCTATTTCCATATTATTAATATTTGCAGGGGGCAGCTGGGTAGCTCAGGGGATTGAGAGTCAGGCTTAGAGACGGGAGGTCTTAGGTTCAAATCCTGTCTCAGACACTTCCCAGCTGTGTGACCCTGGGCAAGTCACTTGATCCCCATTGCCCACCCTTACCACTCTTCCACCTGTGAGCCAATACACAGAAGTTAAGGGTTTAAAAAAAATTAAAAAAAATATTTGGGGCAACTGGGTAGCTCAGTGGAGTGAGAGTCAGGCCTAGAGACAGGAGGTCCTAGGTTCAAACCCGGCCTCAGCCACTTCCCAGCTGTGTGACCCTGGGCAAGTCACTTGACCCCCATTGCCCACCCTTACCAATCTTCCACCTATGAGACAATACACCGAAGTACAAGGGTTTAAAAAAAAAAAGAAAAACAAAAGAAAAAAATATTTGCATTAGGGTGATTGCTTAGAGTCTACATTCCCAATCATATCCCCATTAACCCTTGTGAACAAGCAGTTGTTTTTCAATGTGTTTCTACTCCCACAGTTCTTTCTCTGGATGTGAATAGTGTTCTTTCTCATAAGTCCCTCAGAATTGTCCTGGATCATTGTATTGCTGTTAGTAGAGAAGTCCATTACATTCAATTGTACCACAGTGTATCTATCTCTGTGTTTAATGTTCTCCTGGTTCTGTTCCTTTCACTCTGCATCAATTCCTGGAGGTCGTTCAGTTCACATGGAATTCCTCCAGTTCATTATGCCTTTCAGCACAATAATATCCCATCACCAACAGATACCTCAATTTGTTTAGCCATTCCCCAATCGAAGGACACCCCCTCATTTTCCAGTTTTTTTAAACATTTATTAATAATCATTTTTAACATGGTTACATGATTCATGCTCCTACTTTCCCCTTCACCCCCCGCACTTCCCCCACCCATGGCCGACGCACATTTCCACTGGTTTTGTCATGTGTCCTTGATCAAGACCTATTTCCAAATTGTTGGTGGTTGCATTGGTGTGGTAGTTTCGAGTCTACATCCCCAATCATGTCCACCCCGACCCATACGTTCAAGCAGTTGTTTTTCTTATATGTTTCCTCTCCTGCAGTCCTTCCTCTGAATGTAGGTAGCGTCTTTACCATAAATCCCTCAGAATTGTCCTGGGTCATTGCATTGCTGCTGGTACAGAGGTCCATTACATTCAATTTTACCATAGTATATCAGTCTCTGTGTATAGAGTTCTTCTGGCTCTGCTCCTTTCGCTCTGCATCAGTTCCTGGAGGTCTTTCCAGTTCATGTGGAACTCCTCCAGTTTATTATTCCTTTTAGCACAATAGTATTCCATCACCCGCATATACCACAGTTTGTTCAGCCATTCCCCAATTGAAGGACATACCCTCCTTTTCCAGTTTTTTGCCACCACAAAAAGCGCAGCTATAAGTATTTTCGCACAACTCTGTTTATCTATGATCTCTTTGGGGTACAAACCCAGCAATGGTATGGCTGGATCAAAGGGCAGGCATTCTTTTATAGCCCTTTGAGCGTGATTCCAAATTGCCAGCCAGAATGGCTGGATCAGTTCACAACTCCACCAGCAATGCATTAATGTCCCAATTTTGCCACATCCCCTCCAACATTCATTACTCTCCCCTTCTTTCATTTTAGCCAATCTGCTAGGTGTGAGGTGATACCTCAGCGTTGTTTTGATTTGCATTTCTCTAATTATTAGAGATTTGGAACACTTTCTCATGTACTTATTGATACTTTTGATTTCTTTACCTGAAAATTGCCTATTCAAGTCTCTTGCCCATTTATCAATTGGGGAATGGCTTGGTTTTTTATACAATTGCTTTAACTCCTTGTATATTTGAGTAATTAGACCCCTGTCCGAGTTTTTCGTTATAAAGATTTTTTCCCAATTTGTTGTTTCCCTCCTGATTTTGACTACATTGTTTTTTGTTTGTACAAAAGCTTTTTAGTTTAATTAAAGCCACAATAGTTTGAACTCCAGATGGCTCTTTGTCATTAGAATTACCTGAGGAA
>NC_058135.1:30569776-30570683 GCF_016433145.1 Gracilinanus agilis
TCTCCTTCTTATGGTAGTATTTATCCCCTCCCCTTCCCATGCCCTCTTTGTGTGTAATAGAATATCTTATTTTTCTTATTTACTCGGATTTTTCTTGGTGTCCCCTACTATTCCTCCCCTCTTTCGCACCCCCCATGTCATCTTAGACCATTTAGTATCCTGTCCTCTCCCTATGAATTATTCTTCTGGTTGCTATAATAGTGAATATTATAATAGTGTATAGAGTTCATTACAGAGAATTATACATAGCATTTCTCCACCTAGTAATACAGATAATTAGATCTTATTTATGCCCTTAAAGAGTCAAGCTTAAAAGACTATGAGTTTTCTTTCTTTTCCCTCTGTTTCTTATTTACCTTTTCATCTTTCTCTTGATATCTGTGGTTGAGTGTCAAACTTTCCAATTAGTCCCGGTCTCTTTTGTGCAAAAACTTGGAATTCTTCAATTTTGTTGAATGCCCATACTTTCCCCTGAAAGTATATGGTTAGTTTCGCTGGGTAGTTGATTCGTGGCTGAAGGCCCAGCTCTCTTGCCTTTCTGAATATTGTATTCCAAGCCTTGCGTTCTTTTAGTGTTGAGGCTGCCAGATCCTGTGTGATCCTTATTGGTGCTCCTTGATATTTGAATTGTCTCTTTCTGGCTTCTTGTAAGATTTTTTCTTTGACTCGAAAGCTCTTCAATTTCGCTATTATATTTCTGGGTGTTGACTTTTCTGGGTCCAGTTTAGAGGGTGTTCTATGGATCCTTTCAATGTCTATATTGCCCTCTTGTTGTAGAACTTCAGGGCAATTTTGCTGAATAATTTCTTTGAGTATGGAGTCCTTGTTTTTATTAATTTCTGCCTTTTCTGGAATACCAATGATTCTCAAGTTATCTCTTCTAGACCGGTTTTCTTGGTCTGTCACT
>NC_058135.1:30570780-30630703 GCF_016433145.1 Gracilinanus agilis
TCTTCCATCTTCCTCAGCATTTCATTTTTAAACTCTTCCATAACTTGTGACCAGCTTTCATTTTTTTGGGGAGATTTGGATTTTTGTTTTCCCTCCTCTGTTGTCTGGATTTTCTCTGTGTAGAAGTTGTCGAGTGTTCCAGAATTTCTCTTGATGGTCTTTTTCTTCTGGACTTCCTTATTGCTGGCCATTGTTAGCCCCGCCCCTTTTCAGCTTTATCTTCGCACTCAGGGTCTGCCTGCGCCTTGCAAGCTCCGGGCTCCGGTCTCCTTGTCCTCGGGGTCAGTCCTCCTGGTAGTTCCCGGTCTGCCCCTCTGCCCGAGGTTCCTTCAGCAGTCTTTGGGGCTGCTTCTACTGCTGTGCTGGGTCTGCACCTGGTTCTCACTGGAGGTCCAAGCCTGGGCTGGAGATCGTTATTCAAGCCTAGGGCACTGCCTTTGCCTGCGCTGCTGCTCTTAGGGCCCTGCCTTCACCCCGCCCAGAAGGTAGTGAAAGTTGGTGGGCTGGAGATCTTTATTCGCCCCTGAGGGGATGCCTTCAGAGCTTGGGAAAGGCCGAGTTTTAGGGGCCTTTGTCCCGGCCGGAGGCGGTGCCTTCACCCACGTGGGCGCTCAGGGAAAGTCCCAGCCACCTGGGGTCCCTCCTCTTGCAGCGCACAGGTACCGGCTCAGGGGCTGCCAGTGATTATCTGGTTGCCCCAGTCCTGTTTACCCGCTTGTGCGGTGTGGGGGGTGGGGGAGGGGCTTCTTCCTCTCGTGTTTTAGTGTGAACTGTTTCACCCCTTTAAAGTGTGGAAATGCCCTGATTCTGCGTACCTTCAATGCTGCGCCCTGTTGTGGGGTTCCTTCGTTCCTCTGGACTCGTTTTTATTTCCCCTTGAGGGGTCCTGTGTGGTTCGGTCAGGAGAGATCGAGCAGCTGCTCCTTACTCTGCCGCCATCTTAACCGGAAGTCCCACAGAAATGAATTTTAAAACAAATGAATTTAAAACCCCCAAAGTTCAAATTTTTTCACATCCGGTTGCTCTCTTAGGCTACTGGATCATTCTTTCTCCATGTGGTCTCTATGGGCATCTCCATTTCGATTCCAGGAGGCAGTAAACTTCTTTTCTAAAACAACCTAAATTCTCCATATGAAATAAAAATACATCCCCCCTGAGGAGGATAGAAAAAACAATGAAATTGCACAGGGAAAAACATGGCTGAGGCGTAAGGCCTATGAATCACTGCCAATCAAATTCATCAGAAAATTTGCACAAAAATCAAATAAGTAGTGGATGAAAAATTTTAAAGATCCAATCCTAAATTTTATATGGAAAAAAATTCTAGATAAGAAAAAAAATAGAAAATCACACTAGTCTTTGAATAATGTCCAATTAAAGTAATCCATGTCCAATATCATGCACTTACCCACTTAGCAGCCAGGACCACAGTCAACAACCACAGTAAGAAAGTTAGGAAAAAGGACTAGATTTATATTTATTGGTCTGATATTATGTAGTTTCTTCTTTTCTTTTTTCATCATTTCTTCTCAGGGATATAATATGGAGCCAATTGTTAGGTACTTGACTTATAAATTTTTACAAGGAGTGTGGTTCAAAGAGTCCTACATCTTAACGTATGTTAAGCATTGCAACCTTGATGCTCACACTAGGTTCAAATCCTTTTTATTGTCATAGAAGTCTTAGCAATCCTAGTAGGATTAGTTTCTCTTTTTGACCTGTGTGCTCATTTGGCATCATGCAGGTATGTGTTTCTTTGGCACTATATTGATGAAATTTGTACTCCTTTGTTGATCCCATTTCATTGAATCAGACATTTCATTGAATCAGACATATGTACTAAGTCCCATAATAGCAAATACCAATGGAAGTTTCAATAGTCTAAGGCTTTGGGGCAGGCAGTTACAGTTAGAACAAATGGATATACTAAACCTACACTAATCTAATAACCAAAAACTCTTTCAGTTTAGATAAATGACATGTGCTTAGGACAAATACAAAAATTGCACATATAATTATAAAAAAATGTGCTAAAATTTCAAGACATATACATATATATCCTATAATCAGTGACAATGAGAAAAAATATTATGCATGCATATGTTGCAATTCATGTCACTTAAGGAGGGGTAGAATATAAAGGCTCTTACCCAAGAATTTAGATGCATTTCCTCTTAGCTTAGCTATGATCCACAGTGTGAGTGCAAATAAGGTAAAACAATGGAGTTATGAAAACAATAATACATTTAAGAAAATACACAAATTTCACAAAAAGCACAAAATGTGAATCAATTCAAATTCAAATCAAGTCAATTCAGTAGAGGTAATATATGTTCAAATCTCAAAATACACAAAATACAAGTTTTCCAAGTTATCAATACAGAGCAAGTTGTCAAATACCGGATGACACAATTAAAGTAAGGGGATAGACAAGGACTGTATTGTAAAACTCTGCTGCTGCTGCTGCTTTTCTTTTGCTATTTTTTTAAGGGGAGACAAAATTGAAAAGGGTTAATAGCAACAAAACAACAAAAGCAATAGAGTTTAATAGAGTTTAAGAGGCACCTCCTTCTGTGGAGAAGCAGTGGCACCCTGATTAGTGCATGGACGAGCTCCACTTTGGAGATACTTTTGTGGGGTCATCTGTTGTGAGTTATCTGCCTAGTTATTAGTCTTGAAATTGTGATTCCTATAGTTATTGTTCTGATAATTATTGTTTCTGAAATTAGTATTATTTCTGTAGTTATTATTGTTATTCCTGTTCTTGAAATTGTTGCAGTTATTATTATTATTATTATATTTTAAAAGTTTCCTTAAAGAATGCAGACACAATGGACAAGGTGAGGAAGGGGCTGGATAAGAAAGGACATGGTTGACTTCTAGGAGCATGGAGCACTGGTTGGCAGCAATGTAATGGCCTGTAATGACTTCTTCTGGGAGAATAGTTGAACAAATAGCCCAGTCTTGGCCAGCACTATCCAGCCACCATCATTCTCCACACAGCCTTACCTCCACCCTCAGATTTCCTGATTCCCTGTCTCAAGGGTGACAATAGCATTAGATATCTGCTGCTCTGTTATTCATTAAAGGCTCTTCTCTTGCTCAAATATATAAATCTTTTTTTTAGGGAATCATTTTATCATGGCATCAATCAATCAGTCAACCAGCTTGTAATAAATAACTACATTGTTGCCAGGTACTGTGCTAGGCTCTGTACCTAAAAAAGGTAAAAATAATGCCATTGCCACCCTCAGAGAGCTATTATTCTGGAGAGTTTTTAAATCCTTGTTTTTAAATTTTTTTAAATAAAATTAAAAAAATTTTTTTAAATTTAAAAATACAATACTGTGTATTGGTTCCAAGACAAAAGAGGGGTAAGGGCTAGGCAATGAGGGTTAAGGGACTTTCCAAGGGTGTCATAGCTAGGAAGTGTCTGAGGTCAGATTTGAACCCAGGACTTCTCATCTTTAGACCTGACTCTATCCACTGAGCCACCCAGCTGCCCTCAAGGTTGTAGCCTATTTAGGCAAACAACACGTTCTCATAAAAGCATAATTCCTGAGCTACTTCCAGTTACATCTTTCCAAGAACAGCTCGATCCAAGATTACAGCATTGTCCAATTCATTTAGATTCATCTGTTCCTCAGACCTTACATGAGATAACATGTGCTCAAACTATAATGGACCCCTTTACAAAGAGTATTTTACTATGTATGGTAGGGCCTCCATTGGGATAATGGGTAGAAAGTCAGCCTCAGACTCAGGGAGAGCCGAGTTCAAGCCCACCACTGATACCTATTGGCCGTGTGATCCTGGACAAGGGATTTAATCTCTTAATGCCCCTTGGCAAGTCTTTATGATATTAAAGTACAGAGTATGACAACAACAAGCTTGTATAAAAGCACCTAGTAAGTATTGAACGTTGTGTAGGTCCTGAGCAGGCACTAATCAGCATTGGCAGAGTGAATGAGTTCATGAGGAGTTCACAGCACATGTCAGGGTACATGAGATCTCAGAACTAATCCCCAACAACAAAAAAAAAATAGATATTTTTTCTATCAATGGCTATTCGCCACTGGTCAAGGGTTATAAGTAATATTTACAGCAGTTGTTGATGCCTCCTTCCATCTGAACCTAGCCTTGTCACTTTTTTTTTTTAACCTGTCATTGTCATGCCCTCCTTAACTTCAGGGACTTATTGGTGTTTCTTAACCCAATTAAGACTCCTACACCTGAAGGTGTGGCCCCTGGGTGAAGAGTGTCCCTCAGCACAAGGTATTACAACTGTCAGAGATGTCACTGGTATAACGATTGCTTCATTTCAGGGGCATGACCCGCTGGGGGGAATTTGATGACCTCTATCACATTAGCGAGCTGGAGAGGAAACAGAGTGCTGTGGACGAAGTCGAGGATCCCCAGGAAGGTCAGTGTCAACATCTTTCTTGGGATGTGTGGAATTTCTTAGAGCCAATGACTAATGGATTCTCTGAAATCTGTCTTTTTATGCATTACTTCCAAATTCCAAGATTTACTTGGAAACCACCTTCATCCTTTGATCTCATAATATATGCATATGTGTAAAATAATTTTAAAAGGAAAACATTCTATGCCAATGTAAACTGGTATTTATGACTTTTGTTTGATGGTAGTGATTTGACATTTGGGAGGATCATCACTGCTCTTATTACCAATACTTTCACTGTTGTCTGGCTGTTTTCTGCTTCAGCAAGATTGATACATACACCTGTCTCTGTCCAGTGAAAATTTTCTCAAAACTGAGTAGAATTAGTGCATAAAATTATAGTCACTTGGGTCAGTTTCACTTCTGATGTCCATTTCTCTTTGTCTACTACTAATTACTTATTTACATAGTTCAATTGGAGTTGTTCCAACTGTATATCAAATCTTATTATTATTATAATTATTTTCCTTTTTGCTTTTTCTTATAATTGAGATTGGAGTTGTTCCAGTTATATATCTTATTTTTTATTATTTTTTTTCCTGTTTGCTTTCTCTTAGCTTTTTATCTTTGTCCTGACAAGTTGGTGGTCTAAGTGTACTCAGGTGATTTCAAGAATAATTTCCACATCAGCAACAAGTCTTTTTTCTGCTGGTAATGATATGATCTATTTCATTTTTTGCAGTATTATCTGGTCCAGCATCTAAAAGTTATTTTCCAAATAAAGTACTCATTATAGAAAGTCATGAGACTTCAAGGCAATCTTTAAGTCTGCAGTTTCTCTCATTAGTTCTTCCTGAACTAAAGTCTTCCCCATGTATGAGCTTTCCCTGATCATGAGAGCTTTTATTTTATTTAAGTATCTCCCTCTTCAGAGAGTGGTTCGCTGATTGATTTCCAGGTATTTGTCTCCTACAAATACTTCAATTTTTTTTTCAATAATCAGATATTCTGGAAATTCACAGAACTCTACCTAAAAGATTTCCTCTGGCTTGACCTTGTTATAAATTACTTTGCATTCATCTGAGTTTCTTGTTTTTATAATAGCATGATCTTTACACTCTGCATCCCCTCCAAACATCAGAAGGCCCCTAAGGAACTCCATGTCCATAACACAAAAATGTTTCAACCAATTTAGCCTCTTTTTTTTCAGGATTATAATATTCAGTAAGCCACGCCTGCTACAACAACACTACATACAATTAATATGTGATAAATGCCATCAATTGCCATATATTTATTGATTCAATGAAATAGAAATAATAAGCCCATGACAATTTGAATAAACACAATCCTGTGCCAACAATCAGTATTTAATCATGACCTCTGCTAGGTCAGTACAACACATATAAGCATCAGCAACAACAACAAAAATGCATTTACACTTTTTCTATTCATGCAATGAATTTATTATGAGAGAAGGAATTTCCCCTGGGACACAAACCAAATTTCAATTAAAAAAAACCTGCAGTTTTCCTGGGAACAGGTCTAGGATGGAGTGAGTGAAACAGTACATGAAGGGAAAACCTCTATTTTGAAAAGTTGATCTGAAAAAAGAAAATGACCTATAAATTATTTTTTAAAAACAACAACAAATTAACTAGATTAATATTCAACTCAGAGTAAAGAGAAAAACATAGAAAGAGAAATATTTTGAGGGAGTTAGAAATCCCAAAGGTAGTTTTAGTAAAATATAAAAGTCTCAAGGGTAAGAGAAAAAAAATTTTTGAAATATTATCTGGAGCTCAAAACAACTAAAAATGAACATTAAAAAATTACAAAGAAAAAGCATGGCCCCAAAAAAGAGGCATTAGAAGATACTTTTCCCCCTTCTTTTGTAGAGGTTTCATGTCCACAAGCATGGAACATCACATATATTTTCAGATATGTGCAGTATATTGATTAATCTTGCTCATTTTCTTTTCTCTTTCCTCTTCTAAGTTTTATCTTTTAAGACATTGTTTGGAAGATGGGACACCTCTCTGTGAGGGAGAGGGAGATGGATATAGGGAGAAAGTAAAGCAATATAAAAAAGATATCAATAAAAGTTTATTTCAAAAATAATATGGAGGACAAATGTAAAAGAGATCAGACATCTAACAGAGCTGTCCCACGTGGGATGGTTCTCTTGGGTAATAGAGTTCATGTGTATAATAAAGCCCAGAGGTAATATGAGACCTCACTTACAGGGAATGATGAGTTCAGTCTTCAGTGCTTTTGGACTTTTCTTCAGCTCAATTTTCCATATAAATCTTGATAAATCTATTGCTAAGGACTAACTCATTTAAATTCATATTCTTGTTGGCTCCAGGGTTTTCCCCTCCATCTTTCTTACTGGAGGGGACTTACTGGAAAGGGAAACAAACCTTTTCCCTCTACGAATTACATAATTATGAAAATTATGCCATTTAGAGTTGAAGGCCTGAAACTTTTTAAAATATCAAGTTGGAATGATGCTTTATTATTATTTTTTAAATTCTTCCTTTCTGTGTTAGGCAATTGGTGTTAAGTGACTTTCCCAGGGTCACACAGCCAGGAAGTGTCTGAGATCAGATTTAAACCCAGGTCTTTCCAAATCCATCCCAGGTGCTCTATCTGCTGTGCCACCTAGCTATCCTCGGAATGAGTTTTGAAACAAGGAAATCATAGAAATTAATTGGGGAACCATTCAACTGCTATCTCTCTTGGAAACAGAATTAGCTTCTTTCCCCTTTAGTCCTCCCCTTTCTTGGGGAGAGTGGAAAGAAGAGTTGAACATGAATGGGGGCAGTTAATGACAGACCACTTTTCTACTAGTGATGTACATGGGATGAGTATCTCACCAACCCACATCATAGTATGCTCCTTCAACTGACAACTGATTTTTTGTTATTTGCTGCAGCTCCTCTCTGTTGTTCCTTTGGCTCAATCATCTTCTCTTAGGTTCATCACCAAGTGTTCACTCCCAATCTTTATTCAGCTAACTATTAAAACAGCCTAGCATGCAACCCCAGCCCCTGACTTTTCAGAAGGACAGGAATAGCTCCTCAGCCTTCCTGACTTCATGTTATCATTTTTTTTTTCCTGAAATCCACTTAAATTCAATGACATGGGCATCCTGGTTACCAATGTCTGCTTGGCCATCTGCTGAACATTAACAACCTAAATCATCCCTCAGAACACCCCTTCTTTTAACAGTTTCCCAAAGGGATTCCAGGAACAACCCAAGAAGCAAGGAAATGTGGACACAAGCTAATAATCTTCAATTCTTCTTAGATTATATATCTTATAACAGCAGCACCCTGAGGCCTCAGCTGGAAGATGAACCAGATTCTCCCTTGCTATACAGAACAATGAGTGAAGCAGCATTGGTGAGAAAGAAGGTAAACCTTGGCAAGATAGAGAGGAGAGATCAACAGAAGCACAGGGTATCTATTAATGGCCATTTCTATAATCATGAGGTAAGAAGGGGTCATTCAAGATTTTAGGGGGTTTGACTTTTCTATAGTTAATGTCTTTTCAATTTTTTAATTGAAAATTTTATTTAATTAATTAGTTTAGAATATTTTTCCATGGTGACATGATTCATGTTCTTTCCCTCCCCTCTCCCCCGCCATAGCCAACGAGTAATTCCATTGGGTTTTACATATGTCATTGACCTATTTCCATATTATTAATATTTGTATTAAGGTGATCACTTAGAGTCTACATTCCAATCATATCCCCATTGAACCATGTGATCAAGCATTTGTTTTTCTTCTGTGATTCTGCTCCCACAGTTCTTTCTCTAGATGTGAATAGTGTTCTTTCTCATAAGTCCCTCAGAATCATCCTGGATTATTGCATTGCTGCTAGTTATATCATGTCTTTTCAACAACAAAAAAAAAAAGCTTTCTCTCCTATCCACCTCCTCTCTTCTCAGATTTGATGGAAGGGAAGGGGAAAAGAAAGGGAAAGGAGAGAGGGAACAAATTCCTATAATACTGACCGTTTCCAAAGCACATATTTCATTTTATACTCTGTGTCCCTCATTTCTCTGTCAGGAGGGATATAGTAAGCTCTATCATTGGTCATCTGGAATCATGAGAGGTAATCGTGTTGATCAGAGTTCCTAAAGTCTTTCAAAATTGTTTTAAACTGTTGTTACTATTGTATAAATGTTGTCCTACTTTGGAATATGATTTTTACCAAATATTTTGGGGAAAAAAGACCTCATTTTACTAAAGACATGGAGAATAAAAACTCATTTCCCAAGATAAAGATATTTATTAGCATTTCCCAGATACCTGACTCCTTCTCCTTCTATCCTTGAAAGGAGACAAGCAGTGTGTCCTCTGAAGAATAGAGGAATGGAAATTTCCCTTCCATTTTCCTTTGATTTTTTTTTATCAAGTTCGACTTACTCCTAGTTCAGAAATGTTTCTCCAAATTTTTCCCCATTTTACCCTCTAAGAATGTCCAATGGCCATCTGTTATAGCTCCATCCTTTTTAACCTTTGTATATTATTTGGTGGCATTTAAAGAGCACTTTCAGCCAGTCAGCACCCATTAAACTCTATATGAATAGCATTCTTTCTCATAAGTCCCTCAGAATCATCCCGGATTATTGCATACTATATGCCAGGCACTATTATAAGCATGGGGGATACAAAGAGTGGAAAAACACTATCCCTGTTTTTAAGGAGCTCACAGTCTAATGACCTTTCAGGTTTGCAAAATATTTTCCTCCCTGCCTGCATTGAAAGAGTCTTGGGAGATGATGTGTATATCAAGCAGGGAAAACAGCAACATGATCTCTTTAAATCTACTCCCATCTATAGGGAACCATGGATCATAGATTTAGAGCTGGAAAAGACCTTAAAAATCATTGAGCTTAATCTCCTCATTTTCCAAATAAGGAAACTAAGCATTAGACCATCTAGTCCAGAGCCACACAGCTAGTAAGTTGCGTAAGGCAGGGTTTGAACTAAGATCTTCCTAGCTCCAGGTACAATATTCTATCCAGTTCATCAAGCTGCCTCTGTGAGGCAAAAACTACCAAGGCAAAACATTCTGCTTTAGCCAGGAGAACTCAACAGACCAATAAGCAATTATTAAGCACCTACCTGTGTGCCATACACTGTGCTAAGAGCCAGGGATACAAAGAAAAATAAAAGACTTGCCTTTGGGACCTCACCATTGAATAACATGCAAATGAATTTATACAAACTTGCCTTTGGGATCTCACCATCGAATAACATGCAAATAAATTTATACAAACAAGCTATGTACAAAATAAATAGGAAATAATGTACATTACTTCCTAGTTATAAGTAGTATAAAATATGAGAAATGTCATACTGAGTACCCAGGCTATAACTAAATGCATGTATATTCTTTATTTATTGATCATGCTGATAAAATGAGTTTCTGATCCAATGACAACCAAGATGGGATGTCATAAAACTAGAGATAGGGATGTGACCATTTATAGAATTACCCTCTTCTGGTCCTCAGTTTCTCCATCTGTAAAATGAAGTGGTTATACTAGACAGTCTTCTCTCAGCTCAAGAGCAAGGACACTTCTTCTACCAGTATAGAGCAAAATCAATCCAAACCTTTTCTTCCTATGACATTCTTTCTGTATTTTTTTTCTATAAATCCTTAGAGGAGATTCTCCTCAGTGATCTGGGCACTACACTCTAATCTCGGACTCTCTGTCTGTTCTATGCTTGACTCTCTGTTCCATCTGTCTCTGCTTCTCTGTCTCTTTCTCTCCCTTCTCTCCTCTTCTTCTTTCCCCCTCTCTTCACCTTTTTCCTTCTCCCCTTCTCTCCTTCCTTCCCCTCTCTCTCATTTCCTCCTTTCCTCCCTTCTCTCCTCTTCTCTTTTCCCACTCTCTTCACTTTTCCCTTTCTTGCCTTATCTTTCCTTCCTCTTGTTCTCTTGTTCTCTCTTTTTCCTCCCTTCTCTCTTCTTTCCTTCACTCTTCGATTTTCCCCTTCTTGCCTTCTCTCCTTTCCTCCCTTCTAACAATCCATACACACACCCATCAACTAATCAACAATAGTTATAGACTACTAAATGCCAAGCACTATGCTAAGTACTAAGGATGTAAATTCAATGAACAAAACAATCCCAACCTGCAAAAAACCTTTAACAATCTATCTATCCATCCATCCATCTATCACCATCTCTGTCTACTCTATCATCTATCTCCTTAACCATCAGTTCTCTATGTAGAACTCAAGCTACCCATCATTTATTCCTTATTGTTAATAAAATTATCATCTCACCTCCTCTGCTTCTATACCTCCTTGATAATGCCTTTTGCATCACTGATGACACATAAATTGGCAATGCACTGTAATATGAAATTGAATTTAGTCTTAACTATAGAGTTTGGTCTATCCTAAAAATTTAACCTGTAGCATCATTTTGTTCCCCTCTCATTTGAAACCAAACCAAAAACAGTTTTTAAACCTTGGAACTTAAGGCATATGAAGAAAATATGGAATGCTTCTGAGACCGAATTAACCAAATAATGAATAATGTGCCCTGGTCCTAAAGACACATAGATTTCCTAAGAGGGGCTATTGCATAAACAGGTTACAAACCCCAAGCTAGATCCTAGAAAAGAGATGAGAAAATATAGTTCTTTCCTTTCTTCGCAGAGTTAGGGTCTATAAGTGTGAAATATTGGATATACTATTACACTCAACTGATGTGTTGGCTAGTTTGGGCCAATTAATTCCCCCCATGCATACTTTTTTTGGTTATTTACTAAAGGATGCTCTCTGCACAGGGAGGGGAGTCATATTTGGGCACTGAAAGTGTTGTGAAAATTAAAGTTATAAAAAATGTAAAAATCAACAATCAATTAATATAGCAGGGTCTTAAAAAAAATCTGTGTCAGACTTTCAGAGATTCAGACCACCATCCATTCTATTATTTTGTATGCAGAACTTTCTGTTACTATTGCTCAAAGGCCTAGAGTCTAGGCCTTCTACAAATAGAAGAATAATGCCTAAGACTTTTATATGGTATTCTACTGCTTTTAGGACAAAGTTCTAATGTTTATTTCCCCCTTCCAGACATCAATTTTCACCCCAGCCTTTGGATCTGAAACCAGAGTGAGAATAAACAGTAATATGAGAACGGAAGAAGTCATAAAGCAGCTTCTACAAAAATTCAAGGTAATCTTTCCTGCTGAACCAGGCTGGAAGTCATTTGTCCATCTCTTTGGTAGTTCCATGGGTACAAAACCTAGTGCAATTCTCTCCACCACTATTTCTACCACCAGCAAGCTGAGAACTTGGCCTGTTGACACTTTCTTCTCTGGCTCTGGGTTTCCCACCATCTCAGCTCTGATATGCAGGAAAAGATGCTGGTTTTCCCCTTCTGTCCTTGCCCTGCCACCTGAAAAAATAATCTAACCACATCTCCTTTTATGATTTTTAAAGGGTTTTACTACTATTCATTGTAGGGAAACATATGAGATGATAAGAACAGGCAAATCATAGGGAATCTCAAATCTCAAAAAGATGTTACCCGAATCAACCCTAAATCTTAGGACACTCCAGGCTAAGGGAATCATCCTCTAGTCTCGGTCTGTCTCTCTTTCTCTATATTGTGATTCTATAAATATTCACAGTACCCTGTTAATGTAATTACTTTTTTTCTCTCATCACCCAGAGGGCATTACTAGTTCAAAGCAAATAGCATAGTGAGAAAAGTCGCAATAGAATATCAAACAGGGCCCACTATCTTAAAAATTCACCATTGGTCGGAAGGACGAGCATCTTATAGAGATGGAAAATGCAAAAGAAAGCTGTGCAGCCATGGAGAAGCAAGTTGTGCCCACCTTCCCTTCCCCAGCCCCAGGATCACGTATATCTTTTAATAATCCATTGCATTGCTCTCAATGGTCCTATTCCTCCTTGGATGTAGTAATTCTACCATTCCCTACATAGTTTCGTGGCACATAGTCTCAACGATGCCTTGATCTCACCATCTCATGTGGTGGTTTGCAGCTTTTAGGTACAAAATCTCTACTGGGCAGTAATGTCTGCTAGCAGTTTCTGGGCTCTTCTTTTATCTCCAGCCTGCTATAGTCACTTGAACCTTTCCCAGATGAGGGAAAGCTGACTATTTTTTATCATTGCCACTAGTTGGCCAGTAATCATTTTTTAAATGCCTACTATGAGATGGGCACTATGTGAAGAGTATAAAAGAGGCAGCTGGTAGCACAGTGGACAGAGCACTAAATCTAGAATCAGGAAGACATGAGTTCAAATCTGATCTCAGATGACTCTATGCAAGTAACTGTACCTGCCTCAGTTTCCTCGACTGTTAAATGGAGATAACAATAGCCTGGCAGGGTTGTTGTAAGTATAAAATGAAATATTTGTACACTCAGCACAGCCTGACACATAGTAGATTTTATATAAATGCACATTCCCTTTCCTTCTCTTTCCCTAAAAGAGAGTAATAGCTCTCAAAGAGCTTACAGTCTAGAGAGAATCAACATGTACAAACAAAATTTATCCAGGAAAATCTGGGACTGATCCATCAATAGAAGGTGTATCTGGAAAGGAGTATTCTTAGAGAAGAGGAGATATCAGCTGGTACTTGAAGGAAACCAGGGAAGCCAAGAGGTGGAGATAAGGAGGGTCAGCCCATTCCAGTAACCAAGCAGACATGTCCCAGGCTAAGAGGAAGCTTTTTAGACTTCTGTTTATAGGTGGGTCCACCTCCTGGATTACTAGGAACTATCTTGCTTAGGGTCCTACACATTCCTAAGATTTTCTCCAGCTTAGTACCCAAATGAATTGGAGTCAGAGCAGAAGATAAGCTTAAGAAGGTCCTCCCAAGGTCCCTGGGCTTTACACTGCACATCTATTGAAAACAAAGCCTATTTGTTACTACCTTATTTTTACCAATGGAGGAAAAAAACCAAAACAAACTTTTCTCTTGAAAATTCTGAACACTGGTAATAGTTCTTCCTGGCTTGGGGATAGAGCACGGGGGCTGGAGCAAGGACCATCAGACTTCAAATCTGCTCTCAAGCACTACCCAGCTATGTAACCCTGGACTTGACTTTAGTATTCTGCCTCAATTTCCTCATCTGTAAAATAAGTTATCGTGAGGAATGAGACAATATTTGTAAAGTCCTTTGCAAAACAATTTAAGGTTCATATAAATATTGTTAATTATCACAGGAAGGTAATTCAGAAAATTAAGTTTGGGGTTTTCTTTGGATTTTGTATCTTCTTTGGATTTTCTCTTTATTAGTCTGAATGAATCCCTTCTTCTGATAGCAGTAGATTAGTTCACTGGGTAGCACCAAACCCTTCTCCAATATAGCTAACCCTGTGAACTCCATTGTACCCACAGCCTCTGGATTATCTCTAGTGTGGAACTGGGAGTCCCATGAAAGTTAACCAAAGTATTTTTACACAATAGAAGGTCATGGCTGTTTATTTTTCCTTAACAGATTGAAAACAACCCCCAGGATTTTGCTCTCTACATTATCTATTCAACTGGAGGTAAGAAAAGGAGATAATTCAAATCATATGATCTTTTAGAGGGCATTGGTTCTGTTTTTGTTTTTGTTTTTATTTTAAATAATTAAGAAAAGCAGCTGACAAAATTGTTTCATTTTGTTAAAAATGGAAGGAATTCGGGCAGCCAAGTGGCTCAATGGGTAGAGAGCCAGCCTAGAGATGAGAGGTCCTGGCTTCCAATCTACCCTCAGACACTTCTTAGCTGTATGACCTTGGGCAAGTCACACCCCCCAATTTCCTAGCCCTTATTGCTCTTCTGCTTTGGAACTGATACTTGATATAAATTCTAAGACAAAAGTTAAGGATTTTTTAGAAATGGAAGGAGTGTGCTTTTTTGTGCCACCATTTTATAATTAGGGCAACACAGAACTCCAGTTACTCTTAGAGGTTTCATAACATACCAAAGGCAAGAGCATATTTTGTACATATCAACTAGTTATTGTATTTTTTGAAGGGTAAAACACAGTATTCTCCAAATGGGGATCAGCAGCCTCAGGGAATCTCCAATGCCAGACTTTAGGGCTTAGAAGACTTAAGTTGGGAACTGAGTTGGTCCTCTTATTTTATGTCAACCCAGTTCTGTATGCCGCTCCCTCCAAGATAGCAGCCAAATAGATGGAGCCCTGGAAGTGGAGGTCAGGAAGAATTGAATTCAAATGCTCTCTCAAACATTTAATGATGGCGTGATCTTGGGCAAGTCATTTCATCCTGGGTGCCTTTATTTCCTCTTCTATAAAATGAGGGCAATAATAACACCTGTCTCTATAAAGTGAGATATTTGTAAAATGCCTTATGAATCTTAATGCTAGCTCTCTTTGATCCATTGTCTCTTCATTTTCACCTCTCTCCCAGTCTCATCTTCCCAATGCCTCTTTGTTAGATATTTAACTTTATAAATATGGATAGGGGAGACCCTGAATTTGAAACTGGTCATTCCCTGAACTAGTGAAGGATGCTATTACCATCATTCCCTTCAAAATAATATATAACTATAGTTACTTTTTTTCCCAAGAGAGGAAAAGTAAGTCCTTAGGGTGGAGCACCAAAGTAGATGTTAATGTTTTTTCTTAAATGCCATTTCCATTGATAAAATTCTATCCCTTTATGATGTTAAACCACTTGATCATTCCAAGGAATTTGGGAGCAAGACCTTTCTTTTTTTCCTGCATCTTCATTAGTTGGATCTATATTATAGCCCCTCCAGGGGCAGTGACCAGGCTGCATCTTCATAGGGACTGCTTCTCAGAATGATGATGGCTTTGGGCATCAGGTTGGAAACATGACCATTTCCAAAGATCCTGGGTTCACGATCCTGGGCTATCTCCATCAGTGTCTAAAAGAAGATGGTCATCAAGGTGGTTCAACTTGCCTGGCATGTGTTGCTTTCTGCTTCCCTCTCAGGGTACTAGCTCTTTCAACTAGACTAGCTTGCCTGCCCTGTGAATGGCAGATGGTTGGTGGGTGGCAAAGATGGCTGTCTCCTCCACAGGAGTTACTTCACCTGTTGATGGCTGTAAGGACTGGGTTGAAAGCAAGAATAGCAAGAGTTCTGGGAGATGTGGAAGAACAAACATTTCTAATTCTTAAATGGAGGAATATTTAACTTCATCACAATGGAGGAATATTTAATTTCATCACTCCAATGAGGAAATAACATCTAAAATACCCCTACTTTCTTATCTCCTAAATTTTCACAATGAGGTTGATGAATTGAAGGAAATAAAGAAAATATATCTGTTCCTTCTTCCCTCAATTCAACCACATAATTCTACCCGTACATTTTTTTAATGTATTGAAACCTTAAATTTCTAATGTATCTCTTTCCCCCACCTCTACCCAGCAAGACATCCCCTGTAAACAAAGAATTTTTAAGAGAAAGAAAAGAAAGGCAATTCAGTGAATTCTTCCCAAATCAACTGGGTCTGGAAGCATGTCCAACATTTCCCAACCATAATCCCTCACCTGTAAAAACGAGGAAGAAAGATGTATTTTCTCAGGTCTTCTTCATTTGGATTATTTTTGTCCTCTCTGTTTCTAGTGTTATATCAATCTGTTAACATTTATTAAGCACCTACTATGTGCCAGGCAGTGTGCTAAATGTGAGGAATTCATAAAAGGCAAAACACAGATCTTGCCCTCAAAGGAGCTTACAATCAAATGAGGAGACAACATTCAAGAAAAGATATACAAAGCAAACTAGTTACAGGATAAATAGAAAATGAGTAATAGAGAGAAGGCACTAGAATTTAGAGAGGTTGGGAAAGGCTTCCAATAAAACATGTGATTTTAGTTGTGACATAAAGGAAGCCATTGTGTATACACATTGTATATACAACATTTATACAGGTCTTCTCATACTTTGCTGAATTCTTCATATTCATAATTTTTATTACATGGTTAATGTTAACATTCTTATACCACATTTTGCTTAGCTAACTTGCCTGTTTATCAATCTTTGTTTTCATTTCAGAAAAGAGAAGACTGAAGAAGACAGACATTCCCCTCTTCCATAGACTTCTGCAGGGTCCCTCACAAAGGAATGCCAGGATTTTCCTTATGGACCAAGATGAAAAAGAAATCAGCAGTGATGTATGAGTCAGCATCATCTGGAATCTTTCTTTGCTTTCTTTGGGGCTCAATGCTTCTTATGAATTTGCTTTATTATTGTCTCCCATCTTAGGTGGCTGAATACATTCACTGTCACCTTTCTCTCTTGGAATCAATCCTTCAAAAATTAAATGAAGAAGAAGCACAAGAGATTAAAAAAATAATCACAAAGTGAGTAGAACATCTAATATTAAATTAATTTAGTTTTGCTAACAAACCACAGTACATTTAAGTATTTTTTCTTTTTTCTACTTTCCAGATTCAATACAGAGAAGGCCTTCATATTAAAACATCTTAGAAATAAAATGATAGTAAAAACAGAGACAACAGTGTAGTGAAACAAACACCCACGGATCAAGCATTTGAGCCAAGTGAAAAGTATTTCTGTACTTAATGTGTGCATGTGTATTGTAGATATGTGCATTTATGTAAATACATAGAAACTTCAAACTTGTAGAAAATTATTTGACCAGGAAATTTTGTATTGAGGGGAAGTGACCTTTATATTGCAGTTGGAACACTAAATATTCTGAAAATTATATAACCAGAGTAGTACTCATTTTTTCAAAGTAAGGGAGACATTTTGAGCCATGAATTTAAAACCTCTCCCTTTGCTTGAAATTTGTCAACTAGCTCTCTACCAGAATGACAAATGAAATGGAAAATAAAGACTCTAAACACTTTTTTTAAAAAATAGATATATTTTCTTTATGTCACCTAGAAATTCACTTTCATTCTGAGTAGGGCTTATAGATTTTTGATGACTCTTGAGTTTTAACCAAAAAAAAAAAAATGAAGTTGCAAGTTGGCAAGTGAACATCTATTATCTTATGTAATCCTGTTAAAACTCTATAGGACCAAAGGCCATAGACCCTTAGTAACCTGCAGTATCTACAAGTGTACCTTTGACTGGAAAGGGCTTCTGTATAATGGTAACACAACAATCTGGGAAAGGACCTAATCCAAAATTCACAAAGCTGTCTCTGACCTTCTATTGTATTATAGAGTTGACTTTCAAAATATAAAAAAAAAATTGCTGAAAATATAACATGGGTTTAGGATTGTTGTTGTTATTCCTAGTTGTTTTTGTCATCAGCAATACTTTTTTAAAGCAATGTCTTAGGTCAATAGGTCTTACTCTTAATCTACCTCCATTTTCATTCTTCATGGACGTTGTCTAAAAATATTGCTAAAACATTTTATGTATGATACAGACAAGAGCTCTGTATAATAAGTACCCAGATGGAAAATTACTTTTAAATGTTAAAATACATATATATGTCCTAGTCATTTCAAAGACATATGTAATTTGTAATCATCAGCAAAACTTAGACTAGATAAGAGTGTGTTCATACACATTAAATTCTATTAAAGACCTCTTTTATAGTATAATACATGAGCCTGAGCTTTCATTCATTCCTCTATTTATTTATTTTTTTTAAACCCTTAATTTCAGTGTATTGTCTTATAGGTGGAAGAGTGGTAAGGGTGGGCAATGGGGGTCAAGTGACTTGCCCAGGGTCACACAGCTGGGAAGTGGCTGAGGCCGGGTTTGAACCTAGGACCTCCTGTCTCTAGGCCTGACTCTCACTCCACTGAGCTACCCAGCTGCCCCCACCCCTCCTCTATTTATTTTTTGATAACAATTATGGAAAAGACCACTTGCTAGGAACCAACAAGTGTGAGGCTAAGAATATAGACCAGCGTTGGCAAAATATTGGCACACCTGCCAAGCCAGCAGGGGGACGGAGCTGGAGGAGCTGCTCCACCCTCCTATTCTCAGCTCCAGAGCCCAAAGCAAGCACTTCCTCCCTCCACAATCAGGGGTAATGGGGAAAGTTGCTCACAGGCAGCTTGAAGTTGCAGTTTGGGCACACAAACCTGAAAACCTTTGCCAACACTTTTTATTAATTTTAATAATGACCATCATTAATTTTATTAATGACCATAACTCATATTGTTGCTATGCCACTCATGATAACTTTCCTTAGTTTGAGAAGACTAAATTACTTCTACTTTAGAAGAAGGGCTTGATAAAAGTGGATTTCATTGAAGGTGTTTTTATTAAACATTTACCAGACACTATGCTAAATTCTGGGAATGCAAAGAAGAAGAAAAATGTGAAATCCCTGTCCTCATGGAGATCACGTTCTAATGGAAGAAAGAACATGTAAATAAATCTTTTTATATAAGATATATGCAGTATAAGTGGAAGGTAATATCAAAAGGAAGGTACTCACAGTGGAGAGGTAGAACTGAATCTCAAAATAGTACTGGAAATAAGGAGGTAGAGGTGAAGAGGAAGAACACTGCAGCAAGGGTACATGGAGATGAGGAAGAAAAGCATTCTAGCACAGAAACATGGAGGTGAAGAAGAAGAGAATTCCAGCAAGAGAACATGAAGATGAGGAAGAAGAGAATTCCAGCAAAAGAACATGGAGGTGAGGAGGAGGAAAACATTCCAGCATGGGAACATGGAAGTGAGGAAGAAGAGAATTCCAGCAAGAGAACATGGAGGTGAGAAGAAAGAACACTGCAGCAAGAGAACATGGAGGTGAGGAAGAAGAACTTGGGAACATGGAGATGAGAAAGAAAAGAATTCCAACAAGGAAACATGAAGGTGAGGAGGAAGAGTCTTCCAGCATGAAGTTGATATGTGGAATATCATTTATGAGGAAGAGCAAAGAGGCCTAGGTGGCTGGACAGTAGAGCATTGGAAAGGGAAAAGAAAGGAATTGCCAATTAAGAGAAACAAATGCCGCGGTCCATTCTCCTCTTCCTTTCTGTTCCTTTCTATTTAGCATGTTGGAATTTTCCTTTCTTTTCAGCATGTTGGAATTTTCCTATGCGGTGGGAAGGGACTTCCCTTCATTCTCTCCCCTTAAGAAGTTATGGCATCTGCTCACACATGATGCAAAGAGCATGTGCCCATCTAGGAGAACCTGAAACTAGACCTCAGGTTGCCTCTTCCATTTTGTGCTACTTTCCCTGAGGACAGGAGACTAAGGGATCATGAAAAATGGACTTGGGAGTTTCTGGGTTCTTCAGTTCGAGCTGACTGACAGCAAGAGATTTTTCCATGATTCTTTTCTGCTCAGAGATGACCTCTGGCAAGATGAGCTCAAACATCCATTGGCCTCATGGAAGATATGGAACTTGGGGAAGTTGGTTAAACAGTTTAGAACAGAAATAAATTAACTGTCCTCCTGCCCCAGAAAATGTTTTATATTTTGATGATGTATCAACCCTTTAATAGGAATTATGGCTCTCTTTTATGGGTTGTTTGTCAATGTGTGGCAATGAGTTTCTTATATTTTAAGTATTTCTTTTATAGTGAAAGAAATAAATGGCTATCCTATATACTTGACTTCTTTTGTACATTGAGTTCCTTCCTAGAAACAATACTAATAATCCCTTTTTTGGGAAACCCTACATATGAACCCATCTATAACTTGTTTAAATCATTATCCCTAGAATTATTCTGTACTACACGTTTTTGAAGTAGAGATGGGGTATATATTGAGACAGATAACACAAGAAAAAACTTATTCTTTAAGGCAAAAATTCTGCCAGGGTTTTACCATAGTCAATGTGTGCCCGAAGATGGGTCCTGTAATGCAGGGTTGCAGCAAAAGCCTTGCTTTTGCAAACCAATTGTAGCAGCCTGTCAGAAAGGTTTAGAATGTTGAACCAGCTTGGGGGCTGGGCTCACAGGAAAACCATTAGAGGTAGGCTATAAATATCCCTAGAGTTCCAACTGAAAGGCCTTTTGCTTTTGAGGCATTTTGGACATTGTTTGTTCTTTCTAGACCACTCCCTGACCTCTCCATTTATATCCTGCTACTTCCCTGAATTTCCCCATTGGGTCCCGGGAGGAAGGGTGGTTTGGTGGTTGTACATCGTGGGTTTTAGCTTCTGTAGGCAGGAAGGACAAACTAAATCAAGCCATTCCCTTATCTGGTGATCTGATAAAATAATTTTACCTGAGGGCAATGAAACCTTCCCTGACTGAGGGAGCCATCCTCTCTCAGATTGACCTTCTCTCCTGTGACCCTCCCCCAGCACCAGCTTTCTCCCTAGCAGCAGTTACAAAACCCTCAAACCCTTTTTCCCTCTGCTTACCCCTGACATCAATAAATCCCCTTTGATATCTACACAAAAGCCTCTGGTGAATCATTGTACTTGATATTAGGACAAAGGCTGAAAAGGGAAGGAATAACTTTCTTTTATTTCTTGAGGGCAAACCTAGGCATCCATCTTGGGCAGGAAGTAGCTAGGTGAGACTTCCTGTAGTTCCAGTTTCTCTGGCAAGGAGGAGCCTCTTGTCTTCTTACTCAAGGGATTTTAGAAATTAACAACAAAACCTTTCAGTCAGACCCATATTACTTCTGGCTCACTCAATTCTTCTTGTATCACAGAGATAGCCTCCCTGCCTGAAGGACCCAGCCTATTCCTCCCAGGACCCTCTGTCTCTAGCCTCTGTGATTAGCCTGTTTGAGCAGCCCTTCCTATATTCCCCCATTCATTCCCTTCCCTGCCTGATTCATCCCTTAACTCAGCTATCTCCTTATATTCCCCCATTTATTCCTTCCTATATCAATATTGTCCTTTTATTTCATTACAGTTCTCATAGTGAGAGAGCATCCCTTGCTAGTCTACACTCAGTATCTTATTTATGGAGAGGTTGGGCTTTTAGCAACTTCAATACCTTCACAAGACATCCCTCAAACCAAAAGTAGGAGGAAGGCTCTGGGGCCCAGGCCAGCTGACCCCACAGCCTCATTTCCTTCTCTTCCCATCTGCTTAGCATGTGAACTTTCCCATGAGGTGGGGAGGGACTTCCCTCCATTCTCTCCTCTCAGAAAACTATAGAATCTATCTTTTGAGAGTCTTACTGACTTTAATGACTGAAAAAAAAAGCAGTAACTGTCAAACTATATACATGCATTCTTATCTTGAATAAAGACCTCTATATACATATAGAGAGTAACTTTAAAAGAATAAGAATTGAAAAGATGAGTTTTTACAGACAGATAATTTCCTACAGGAGAGACTACATCTTCATTGTCTCACTGCTGAATAAACTATATCATATACACAATCCTACAGCTTCTATTTTTGGTTAATTTCATAAAATCATCTGATTAGGTAGATCAAATGGACAGGTAGGTGGATAGAGCTCCTGGCCTAAAGTCTGGGAGACCCAAGTTCAAGTCCAGCCTCAGACACTTACTATCTGTGTTGCTCTGCACAAGTCGCCAAACCCCAACTGCCTCAGTTTCCTCATCTGTAATATGAGCTGGCAAAGAAATGCCAAAACACTCCAGTATCTCTGCCAATAAACCCCAAAAGGGGCCAAAGAAGAATCAGACATGACTGAAATGACTTAACAAAAACAAAGGTAGAACAAAAAGAAGTTTTAAATGCTCTACTCAAGATATTTCATACATGTTAAAATCGTAGATTTTAGGATGGATGCAACAAATGTCTGTTCAAGCATTCCACAAATATCATCAGAGAAACTGAGGGAGAAAGGGAGAAAGAGAGAGAGAGAAAGCATTACACTCACTAAAATTGCTCATCAAGGTCATGCTGGTTAGGTGGCACAGTGAATAGAATGATAGACTTGGAGTCAGAAAGATTTCAGTTCAAACCTGCTTCACCCTTACTAGCTGTGTGACCACCAGCAAGTCATTTAACCCCCAGCCTCAGTTTCCTTTTCTGTAAATTGCTTTGTAAACCACTTCATAGTTTAGCTATAGAAATGCTACTTATTATTATGTTCTGTACAAAATTTAAGGGAAAGAGGAATTCCCTGTTGACGTACAATTTCTCCAAAAGTCCCCTTTTATAGATGACATTGTGATGATTATTGGATCAAGCTCTAGACCTCCATAGCACCCCTTCATTAAATTCAAAGTCCTTGGAACAGTAAATCAGTGGAATGGGAACAGAGAGGATCTGATTTCAAATTACACTTCTAATGTTTACTCTCTGTATGAACTTCAGTATTCTTCCAGAGTATGATTTGGCTGAAATCATACAATGACAGATCTCAGAAGAATTAAATTTAGAGATGACCTGATGATTAAAAAGAGCATGAAGACATGATTATAAATATGTATAACTATAAAAAGAGGTGAGCCAATCATGCAAAAAGAACAAAGAACAGTAAATAGCCTACATATCTACAATGGTATTGATGAAAGATATTAGAAACCAAAACCTCCAATGCATTAAAGGCTCTTTTCTCAAGGATTTATAGAAAGACAGACAAGAATTGTACAGAATAACAAAGTTTAGTGAGAGAATTGTGACCTGTACCCAATAAAGTAATGACTCCATGAAGGTAACAGAGAATCCTTACCAAACTTGTTTAACTGGTTTCCCAGCCCACCGCTGATTACAAGCTGTAAATCTGAAGTAGGACAGAGAGTAAAAGACAGGTAAAGGGTGAATAGTAACACCAAGAGACTATTAGGAAACTTAGAAAAACAGATAGAAAAGGAGACAGAGAACAGACAGAGGAAGGAAAGACAAAAGGAGAAATATGCTTTGCTCTATATTGAGTCCATCAGCTCTCTTTCAAAGAAATTGTGGTCATTATGTTGATCAGCACTAGTTACAAATTAGTGGGCACATAAATGCTCCACTCAAAGAAAGTCGCATGCTTTAAAGCTAGAAGGAAGTCTAAAGATCACCTCTCATTTTACAGATAAGGAAACTCAGGCACAGTGAGATGAACTTTAATTCCATTCAACAAATATTTATTAAGCACTTTATCTATGCATAACAGAAATCACAAAATCACACAGTTAGCTAGAGCTGAGCCAAGATTAGAACCTGTCTTTTATCTCTTACTTCAGTACTCTATCACACTATCTTTAAAAAAAAAAAAAAAAAAGCCCAGAATGATCTCCTCCACATTTCTCTGGCCCTTTCCTGTTCTGTGGTGGTAAATTCTCATGATATGACCCATATAACAATGACAAAAATGATTATTTATATTTCTAAAGCACTTTGCAATTTAGAAAGCATTTTCTCATGTAATTACAAATGAGAAAATGGATTCAGAAAAATGAAATGATTTGTCTGCATTGTAAAACTTGGACTTAAAGCTGGTTCTTCTGACTAGCCACAATGAAGCCATTATGATTTCAACTAAAAATCATGAGAAATAAGCACAAGATTTTTGTGTAAGTGGAATCCATATTATATCTCTTAATAGAGATAATTATAGTGGGTAAGCCAAAATGGCTTATATTTATCACTAGTCCTTCGAGAACTGTCACACACAAAAGTCTAGTTCATTCACATTTTGCTGAACATCAGTGTGGAAGTGCCTTTGGTCATCTCACAAATGACAAGCATTTGTATGATAACAATGTTAGAATTTTTCTGTAAATACTGGAAAATTGATAGCAAATAGTTTGCCATCATCTATTGCTGGTTTAAGAAAATATATGTGTTAACTAACCCATGATTATGGCATTGCAGCTCCAAATCTCTTTTCCAATAGTTTCTAATACACTTTGCCCACTCTTCAGATGTCTAGAATATCTTCTTGAATATTCATTAAAAGGGGAGCAGAGCCAAGATGGCAGCTTAATAGCAGCAAAAGTAGAATATTCATAAAGAAACTTGTGATATGTCAAATGAACTGGTAAACTAATATTTTCCCAACAGAAGTAAATGCTGACCAATATTAATTTAGAACAGAAGTTAATAGTTTATTTTGCCTATATTATTATATTTTTAACCCTGATAACAACTCAGTGAGGTGAATGGGGGAGGAGGGTTGGTATCATTGCCCCCATTGTTAAAAATAAAAATAAAAACAGAAAAAAAATGTAGTAAAGTTGAATGATATGCCCATGGTCACATTCCTAGAGGTCAAAAGGCAGAGCCAGAAGTAGAATCAGAACTAGCCAGGACTAGGGCTAGATTATTAGTCTTCCAGATGTCATCAAAACATGCATCAAGAACTTGAGTAGGAAGTTGTTTTTCTGAAGAACTAACAACCATGTTTTTTTATCAGTCAAGGTGGAAGTATTATCAATTTCTGAAAGACTAGTCTAGGTCTGGTTTTAACTACCTCATCATAAGTGGGTTCTCATCCTAGTTTGGAAAAGAATTCTATGCTTTAGAATAAATCCAGAAGAAAGTGGAAGTAGGGAAGTTAGGTAGCTCAATGGACAGAGAGCCAGACCTAGAGGAGGTTCTGGGATCAAATGTGGGGCTCTTCTGCCTTGGAACCAATACTTTGTATTGATTCTAAAACAAAAGGTTAGGGTTTGTTTGTTTGTTTTTAAAGCAGAATTTAGAGAAAAAGTGTCTGCCAAATATAGTCTCAAAAGTTTTTAAAAACCTAAGTTTGGGCAGTAAAGTGAGAAATGTTGGAGGGGATATGGCAAAATTGGGATACAGATGCATTGTTGGTGGAGTTGTGAACTGATCCAACCATTCTGGAGAGCAATTTGGAACTATTCCCAAAGGGCTATAAAACTGCAAAACCCTTTGATCTGGTAATACCACTACTGAGTTTGTATCCCAAAGAGATAATAAAAATGAGGAAAAGATCTACTCGTACAAACATATTTATAGCTACTCTTTTTGTGGTGGCAAAGAATTGGAAATTGAGGGGATGTCCCTCATTTGGGGAATGGCTGAACAAATTGTGGTACATATTGGTGATGGAATACTATTGTGCTATAAGAAATGATAAGCAAGATGATTTCAGAAAAAGCTGGAAATATCTGCAGGAGCTTATGCAGAGAGAAAAAAGCAGAACTGGAAGAACATGGTACACAGTAAAGCAATATTGGACAATGATTATCTGTGAAAACTTGACTACTCTCAGCAATGCAATGATCTAGGACAATCCTGAAGGACTTATGATGGAAAAATGCTATCCACCTTTAGAGAAAGAACTATTAGTGTCAATTGCACATAAAAGCAGACTATCTTTCACATCAGTGTACTTACAGTCTTATTTTGGGATTTTGGTTATGTATGAGTTTGCTCTTACAACAATGACCAATGTGGAAGTGTGTCTTGCATAACAATAAAAAGTGGGGATAAAAAAGATCTGTTTGCTTTTGTGGAATGTTTGGGTGGTACAGTGGATAGATTACCAGACTTGAAATCAGGAAGACAACTTCATAAATTCAAATCCAGCCTCAGACACTTACTAGTTGTGTGACCCTGTGCAAATCACTTAACCCTGTTTGCCTCATTTGTTCCTCATTTGTACAGGGATCTGTAGAAGCAACACTCCACTCCAGTATTTTTGCCGAGAAAACCCCAGATGGTGTCACAGAGTTCTGGACAGGACCAAAATTACTGAACAAGTTTCCTTTTAGTTCATAAGTTTTCTGTTTCTAATTATTTTTAGCCAATTATTAATTTAGTCAATTATTTCTGATAGGAAAAATCCTCTGGCAAATAAATGCAAGCAGTTATCCTGATTCTTTCATTTTGTTAGAATTTTTATTGAGATCTCACTGCAAAAGTGAATTCCCTCTACCAATGCAGAATGACACCTTTTCTGTAATTTAAAGTTTTAGAGTATTGTGTAGAGAAGTTAAATAACTGACCTAGAGTCACACAGTCTGATACGCAAGGTCAGAGGCAGAACTTGAACTCAAGTCTTCCTGATTCTGAGTCTTATTCTTTTTCCACTATGCCCTGCTGCCTCTCTTGTTAGAATTTAGCTTGAGAAAATATAGCACTGTCAAATTAACTTGGGATTCATGAACAGGTTTCAAAAGGTGCATGAACTTAGAGGGGAAAACAATAATAGCTTTATTGTTGTTCATCTCTATATGCAATGTATTGTTTTCTAAAATGATTTTTCTTAAAAACCTTATGCTGAAATATGCAGACTGATGGAGGAGTCTAGAATACACAAATAGATTAAGAAGCTGAATAGATTAAGAAGATTAGATCATGGTCAATTCCACTCTTCTGATTGTTTCTGTGGATAATTGTAGGAGATAGTGTTACTGACAGTGAAAAGAAGCATAAAAGAATTTGAGGATCAAGTTCTTGGCTTCACCCCATATTGTACCTAAAACTTGCTTTATTCCACTGACCTAAATGGATTTCCTAGATAACATTCCCCTCCAAATAAAATGGGAATGGCAGGCTTGGTGTTCTACCATGACCCAAGGGGATATTGGCATTGATTCAAGCACCCTTTCAAGGGGTAGATGAATGATCCTCACTTTATGCAATTCAAATCAACAAACAGACAGAAAGTTCATGAGAGGACACAGAGAGCTTGGTGGTGCAGCGGATTGAGTGCTGAGCCTGGAGTCAGGAAAAATCATCTATGAGTCTAAATCTGGCCTTAGACACTTACTAGCCAAGTCACTTAACCCTCTTTGACTCAGTTTCCTCATCTATACAATGAGCTGAAGAAGGAAATGGAAAACCACTTCCGTATCTTTGCCAAGAAAACCCCAAATGGGATGAAGACACATTCAGACACAACTGAAACTGTAGAAGTAGCTCAGTGGTACAATGGATAGAGCACTGGGTCTACAGTCAAGATGACCTAAATTCAAATTTGGCCTCAGTTACTTGTTAACTGTGTGACTCTGGGCAAGTTGTTTAACTGCTGATTACATCAGTTTCCTCAACTATAAAATGGGAATACCTTTCCAGGGTTTTTCTGTGGATCACTGAAACAAAATTTGTAAAGCACTTAGCATAGTGCCTGGCTCATACCAGGTGCTTCATAAATGGAAGGAAACTTTCCTTACCTTGTTAAATTTATGTATGTACAGATAAGTATGTGTGTATGTTTATAATAAAAACTAAACTGTACATAACAGAAGCTCATATCTCAAATGCAACATTTTTCTTGCCTTTCCTGGCATATAAAAGTGTTTGTGTTGTCAAAATTTTAAACGAAACACATATGAGAGGCAGCTTGGCATAGTGGATAAGAGCTGGCTTTGAAATCAGAGAGATCTGAATAGAGAATCTAACTTTGAGATGTACAAGAATGCCCATTGTCCAAGCTCTGATGTTAGATGGACAGCCAGACAGACAGCCTATTGAATTCTTATACTAATACTTTATATCTCTTGCTAGATACTACAGATTTGTCAGTGGCTCCAGAATTTAATAGATCTGAAAGGTAACTTCTCTTGATTTCAACCTTTTTATTTTATAGATGAGGAAACTGAGGGCCAGGAAAGTTAAGTGATTTTGCCTCCTTGACAACCTAGGGACAACCTCCAAAGAATTAAAATTGTGGGTCAGTGAGGCACAAATACACACCTAATCAACTCTTCCTATACTTTCCTCTCAGGCTGTCTGAGCCAGGGACTGTTTCTAAAGAAGAGCATAAAAATTTTAATACTAGATAGAAATTTTCAAATGGTTGTGTTTTGAGAAAATGGGGTAATGAAGGGTCTGATGGCTGGACTTTAATTAACAAAATCTGCTTGGTCTTAGGTCCAGTCTATTCCTTTTCTTGTTTTATGGTCTCTCATTCTTCACACTAGTCTTCACACTAATTTCCTTACATTTACTTTTTGCCCCTCTGTCTCCCCTATCTGTTGTTCTTAAACTGAGGCAAAAGCATCTTCCTTAAGATCACTGGAAACATAAGAAAAAACACAAGAACAGACATACATACAAAGACAAAGACAGATGGGGGAGGGGGAAGAGAGGAAGGACAGAGACAGAGACAGAGAAAGGAGAGAGATAGTGAATACCCTGGTCAAAGGATACTCTTTCAATTCAGGTTATATATATCTATCTCAAAGTCTCTGATAATAAGAAGATCTTCTTGGGCCTTTCTAAGTCCTGACAACCAGAGGCTGCAATAAGATTAGAAAAATAACTCTAAAAACAGAACTCTCAAACTTGAATTATAGGTTTACTTAGATTTCTCCTCAAAGAATGGGTCATTTGGAGCCATAATGTCTCTAAGGGATGAGATTTGGTCCCTGTGGCTAAATTCCACCCATTTTATCAAAAGAAAAGAGTAGGTAGATGAACTAGAAGAGAATGCCCAGTCTCTCAGCTGGAGGGAGAGTTGTATTCTCTGAGGATTTCGACTCTATCTCTCTTTGATCAGAAAAGGAAAAAAAGAGAGAGTATATGCTCCAACCTGTCACCTGGTGTTATTAGCATAATTCCAAATTGCTTCCCAGGATAATTGGATCAATTCCTAGATCCACCAACAGTTTATTAGTGTTCCTGTCTTTCCACAATACCTCAAACATTGATTTTCCATCCACTGTCATTTTTGCCACTTTATCAGGAGATATGGAGTAAAACTTTAGTATCTTTTTTCCCCTGCATTTAACTTCATCTAACCTCCTAGAATTATTTTTTAAAATAATAGCCATAGAATTAAGTGAACCCTGAAATATACATTCAGCATTATTCAAATGATTATTTCCTGCGTTTTCATCATAGCTAACGTCCATAGAAAAATAAAAAGAGTAGGCTTATGTTGCAGCTTTTATTTTTGACTTAATCATTTGTTGATTTAGCTGTTCTTGTTATCAAATTATCAAATAAGGGTTAAGAATTTTTTTAAATACTTGGGGAAAAATTAGTAAGTAGTTACAAAAACTTTAAAATTTAATATTATCAAAATTATTTATTTTACATTTTGTAATTTTTTCTAACTCTTGCTTGGTTTTAAAATCTTCCCTTTCCCATAGATCTGAGAGGTATACTATTCTATGTTCACCTAATTTTCTTATAGTTTCCTTCTTTATATTCAAGTCATTCATCCATTCTGAATTTATCTTGGTGTAGGGTGTGAGATGTTGATCTAAACCGAATCTCTCCCATATTGTTTTCCAATTTTCCCAACGATTTTTGTCAAATAGTGGATTTTTGTCCCAAAAGTTGGGCTCTTTGGGTTTATCATACACTGTCTTGCTGATGTCACTTACCCCAAGTATATTCCACTGATCCTCCCTTCTGTCTTTTAGTAGTACCATATTGTTTTGATGACCACTGCTTTATAGTACAATTTAAGTTCTGGTACT
Organism: Gracilinanus agilis; assembly: GCF_016433145.1. Lineage (NCBI taxonomy): Eukaryota > Metazoa > Chordata > Mammalia > Didelphimorphia > Didelphidae > Gracilinanus > Gracilinanus agilis. The sequence goes on from NC_058135.1 coordinate 30,600,393, forward strand.
GCTAAGCCACCTTCCTTCACATTTTTTTTCATTATTTCCCTTGATATTCTTGATCTTTTGTTCTTCCAAATGAACTTTGTTATAGTTTTTTCTAATTCAGTAAAAAGGTTTTTTGGTAGTTTGATAGGTATGGTGCTAAATAGGTAAATTAATTTGAGTAGAATGATCATTTTTATTATGTTAGCTTGTCCTACCCATGAGCAATCAATGTTTTTCCAACTGTTTAGATCTAGTGTTAATTGTTTGGAAAGTGTTTTGTAGTTGTGTTTGTATAATTGCTGTGTTTGTTTTGGCAGATAGATTCCCAAGTATTTTATATTATCTAGGGTTATTTTAAATGGTGTTTCTCATCAAAAGTTTTTGTACAAACAAAAACAAGCAACCAAATCAGAAGAGAAACAACAAACTGGGAAAAAATCTTTATAACAAAAAACTTTGACAGGGGTCTAATTACTCAAATATACTACTAGGAGTTAAATCAATTGTATAAAAAAGTCAAGCCATTCCCCAATTGATAAATGGGCAAGAGACATGAGTAGCCAATTTTCAGATAAAGAAATCAAAAGTATCAATAAGCACATGAGAAAGTGTTGTAAATTTCTAATAATTAGAGAAATGCAAATGAAAATAACTCTGAGGTATCACCTCACACCTAGCAGATTGGCTAAAATGAAAGAAGGGGAGAGTAATGAATGCTGGAGGGGATGTGGCAAAATTGGGACATAAATGCATTGCTGGTGGAGTTGTGAACTGATCCAAACATTCTGGCTGGCAATTTGGAACTATGTTCAAATGGCTATAAAAGAATGCCTGCCCTTTGATCCAGCCATACCATTGTTGGGTTTGTACCCCAAAGAGATCATAAATAAACAGACTTGTACGAAAATATTTATAGCCGTGCTTTTTGTGGTGGCAAAAAACTGGAAAATGAGGGGATGTCCTTCAATTGGGGAATGGCTGAACAAATTGTGGTATATGCTGGTGATGGAATACTATTGTGCTCAAAGGAATAATAAACTGGAGGAATTCCATGTGAACTGGAAAGACCTCCAGGAACTGATGCAGAGTGAAAGGAGCAGAGCCAGAAGAACATTGTACACAGAGACCAATACACTGTGGTAAAATAGAATGTAATGGACTTCTGTACTAGCAGCAATGCAATGATCCAGGACAATTCTGAGGGATTTATGGTAAAGAGAGCTACCCACATTCAGAGGAAGAACTGCAGAAATGGAAACATAAAAGAAAAACAACTGCTTGAACACATGGGTTGATGTGGACATGTTGGGGATGTAGACACTAAACTACCACACCAATGTAACTATCAATAATATGTAAATAAGTCTTGATTGATCACACATGTTAAAACCAGTGGAAATGTGCATTGAATATGGGGTGGGGGGTGAAGGGGGGTGAAGAGGAAAGTAAAAACAAGAATCATGTAACCATTGAAAATGTTTCTAGAAAAATAAAATATTAAAAATAATAATTAGTAAGTAGGCACACTGTTTTATACTTTAGCAAAAAAAAAAAAAAAACTGTGGGAAGCCAATAAGAGAAACAATCTCAAATAGATAAAAATCTGAGATTCCTCTTTTGACTCCTTTTCTGATCCATACCTTTCCTTATTGAAAAGCTTTAAGTTTAGCAAACCAGCAAATAAGAGGTTAACAATTTCTCTCTAAGCAATTAAGCAAAAGGTTGCCTGGATTCTGAATCTGTTTCTAGACACCTCAAGGTCAATAATGGACAAAATTTAGACAAAACCTCCTCCAGTGGGGGCTATTCAGCCCTGAGAAAGTATCCCCAGACTTAGCTTTCGGTAATGGGCCAGCCAAAATTCAGCTTTGGCCTTGTTCTATTCTGAAATCAAATGAAATTTTTTGTGTTTTGATATGACATAATTTGTAACTTTTGCGCATCTGCGAAGTATCGGGGGGTTCTTTTGTGTGAAATGAGTCTTGAAATATATATAAATAAACTTTAAGTGAACCCTTAAGTATACATTCAGCATTATTCAAATTATTATTTCCTGTGTCTTCATCGTAGCTAATTTCCATAGAAAAATAAAAAGACTAGGCTTGTGTTGCAGCTTTTATATTTGACTTAATCATTTGTTGATTTAGCTGTTCTTGTTAATACCCATTATCAAATAAGGGTTAAGAATTTTTTTAAATACTTGGGGAAAAATTAGTAAGTAGACACACTGTTTTTATACTTAGCAAAAAACAAAACAAAACAAAACACGGTAGACAGGGTATCTTATATTTCTCCCCCCATGTTACCTAAGGGAGTACTAAGAGCACAGGGAGTAACTCAATCACTTGTTACTTCAGCTTTAAAAAAAAAAAAAAAGATTCTGCTCTTGCTCCTTATTTTAACTCTATATGTATCTTTCTGATTCAAGTGTGTTTATTTTAAATAACATTACTGGATTCTGTTTCTAATCCATTCTAACTATTCTCTACCATTTTGTGAGTAAGTTCATCCTATTTACATTCAGTTATTTTTCCCTCAATTTTTTTTAATTTTATTGATTAAGAAAAATTGTCCATGGTTAAATGATTCATGTTCTTTTTTGCCCTCCTCCCATCCCCATCCCATAGCCAATGCGCAATTCCACTGAGTTTTACAAGACCTATTTCCATATTATTGATATTTGCACTAGGGCGGTGGTTTAGAGTCTGTATCCCCAATCATATCCTCATAAATCCATCACATTCAGTTTTGATTGCTAACTATATGTCCCTCCATCCAATTCCCTTATACATATCCTTCAATTTTTTTACCCTGTCTCATCTCTAAAAGTCTCTTTTGCTCTTGACCACTGCCTTTTTATTTTATCCTTTTTCTTTATTCCCTTTCCCTCTTTTTCTTTCTTTTAGTTAAGACCATTTTCACTTCTACCTCCTGTTGGGTAAGATGAATTTCTGTACTCAATAGTGTGTGTGTGTGTGTGTGTGTGTGTGTGTGTGTGTGTGTGTTTATTCTTTCTTCTGGAACCAATTCACATGAATGAGGTTTGTATTGCCTATTCTTCCTCTGAAGAAGAACCTCTGCCCCCTTCATTGTGTAAACTTTTTCTCAGTGTACTACATTTATGTGAAACTCTTTTCATGTCTTTCTCATTCAAAATTTAATCTGGTGCATTTTCTATGTTGTTATGGAAAACGGATGCTAAGGGAGCTAAGGCAAAATGCTTCTTATTCAGCTCTCTTGACTCTGCCTCAATCACTTCTTATTGAATTAAAAGAACTGTCTTCACTAGTTTAATTTGCAAACATGTTGATATAAGCCTATTTATTGATAGATACTACCCAGTTAATGTAGGAGAAACATGGTAATGAAGTCAAAATTCTGTAGTTCAGTGATTTAAGTAAAAATTAATTCAGTACAGCAATAAATATCTAATCTGTGGGGCAGCTGGGGCAGCTGGGTAGCTCAGTGGATTGAGAGCCAGGCCTAGAGACAGGAGGTCCTAGGTTCAAATCTGCCCTCAGACACTTCCCAGCTGTGTGACCCTGGGCAAGTCACTTGACGCCCATTGCCTATCCTTACCACTCTTCTGCCGTGGAGCCAATACACAGTATTGACTCCAAGACGGAAGGTAAGGGTTTAAAAAAAAATCTAATCTGTGATTCCCACAATTTCTAAAAGTGACTTTTTAAATATGTACTGAATAAAATTCTTCACTTAAGTTTGAATTACCACATTGCATGCCTATAGATGAAAATAGATAAGTTCCCAGGGGGCTATTACTACCTTTGTAGTAGTATGTAAGTTGTTAAGACTTAGAAAGGTCAAGAAGACCTCCCTGGGATCGGAGATTTTGGAAAAACTTTGAGATATAGGAGATATCTCAGTTGTTCAATTCACTTTCTAAAATCCAGAGAAACATAAAAGATTTGTATGAATTGATGCAATTGATGTAAACAAAATGAATAAATGACTGAAAAGGTATTTAAGTGCTTACTATATGCCAATGTGCTAAGTATTAGGAATATGAACACAAAAGCAATATGGCCCCTTCCCTGAAACAAGTTTAAATTTTAGCAGAACACAATGAAAATAAGGGAGTGATAACCACAGATGGGGTATATTGATAAACAATGTCACAAGGATTGTGAGGGGACCCATGGGTCAATTGATTGTCATGCCTTCCTAAGCATAGAAAGGTTGATTTGATTAATCTTCTCAGGGCAAGAGGTGGAAAGAATGTGACCAAGCAGAAAGATAAAGGAAAAATGCCAAGAGGAGAGAAGACATGGTGAGTCTGGGGCCAAGCTCTCACCAATCAGAAGTGTACATCCCCATATCAGTAAGTAGAAGACCTGATTTGGAGGCAGAGAATAAAGAAAGAAGCATGATAGAAAGATGACTAGTGTGCTACCTCTCCAGAACCAAAGGAACAGCAGCTCATTGTCTACAAAAAATAGTTTCTTTCTTGGTGCTTGCATTCCCAGCACCTACCATAGTGCCAGGCACATAGTAGGTGCTTAATTTTTACAATAAAAGGCATTTGAACTCAGATTAATCATAAAGGCCATAGTATATGTTATTTTTTGTCAAGAGCTAAGGGATCACAGGTATGGAATGAAACACATGATCATATATGGTAGTTTTACCAGAGGTTTTTGCTTAGCTATCTTTTTTTATTGTAAGGAAGGATTCCATGTGGGCATGCAGTAGGCAGTAAACTTATATCAGGAAATAACTAAGGCATAAATAATAAAAGCCATCAATAAAACTTAAATAATACATAAATATATTTACCAAGAAAGAGTCCTATGAGTAATCAAAAGTCATTAATACTACAATTTTGATAGTGATAGCACTATAGGAAGACAATAATTTTCCTACATAATTGGGTAATGAATATTCCCTGTTCCATGGCAGATCTGGTTATTGGATTGGAAAAAGGAAAGATTACCTGAATCTTGTGAACTTCTGTGAAGAGTTGAGAATTTAGTGAAGCTTAAATAAATAAGAAAAGAACTTGATCTAAGCCACTTCATCCTCTCCCAGTAACTGCACTAAATAATTAAATTTTTTGCTGTATATTTAATGTTTTCCATGTTCTTTTGACCCTGAAAATTTGAGGGAAACTCAGAAAACCCTAACTAAAGAAATAATACTGTTGTGTTCTGTTCTTTAATGAACAGGATGTTTCCAAACAACCCTGCCAGATAAATTGCCCTTTCAGCATTTCACAACACAGACCTTGGTAGATAATCTCAGCTCCTGATCAACAAGAACTTCTGGTAAATGTTGGCTCCTACTATTTCTTTTAAAGCTTGTTCAAAAGTTAATGACTATGTTAGGGGATGGGGAGGGTGCTGGCATGGAGTTGACTCCAGATTAAGAAGGGCAACCAGAAACAAATCCAAGCTGGTACAAGAGAGGCAGGGACCACAATGGCAATGAACTCAAGCAGGTTTTAAAAGAAAAGACACTAAGTGTCAGTCAATAATCAATCAATAAGCAAAATTTATTAAGAATATACTACATACCTTGCACTATGCTAAGCACTGGGGATTTATTAAGGACCTACAAGATACTGTGCTAACCACTGGGCTTGCAAAGAAAGGTAAAAGACAGATTCTGTTCTCAAAGATTTTAGAGTCTAATGATGGAAAAAACATGCACTTACCTTCTACCTCCTTTCCACCTTTTGCTCTGAGAATAATAACGAAATCAAATTATCATTCCTGAAAAAAGCATGTCAATTAATTGGCCTATGACAGTAACTCAAAAAAACCCAAGGAGAAGAAATGATCCAGAAGAAAAGATAATCAACAATGCCAAAGACTGCAGAAAGGTCAAGAGAGATGAATACTGAGAAAAGTTCATTAGATTTGGCAATTCAGAGAAATCACATTGGTATCTTTGGAGAGAGCAATTTCAGTTGCATGATATACCTGCCTTTGGGCAGCTAGGTGGTACAGTGGTTATTGGATTGGAAAAAGGAAAGATTACCTGAATCTTGTGAACTTCTGTGAAGAGTTGAGAGTTTAGTGAAGCTTAAATAGGTGTGCTATTTCAATAAACAAGTAGATAGATAGATAGATAGATAGATAGATAGATAGATAGATAGATAGATAGATAGATAGATAGATAGATGAATGAATAAATAGGAATGCTGTGCCTGAATTCAGGAAGACTTATCTTTCTGAATTCATATCTAGCACTTACTAGTTCTGTGACTCTGACCAAGTTACTTAGCCCTGTTTGTCTAAGTTCCTCATCTATAAAATGATCTGGAGAAGGAAATGACAAGCTGCTCCAGTATTTTTGACAAGAAATCCCTAAATGAGATTATAAAGAGTTGGACATCACTAAAAGAATGAAATGTGCAGGCTGTGTACTTAGTGTTACAATGTGTACTTAGTGTTACAAATATAATCTCAAAGAAGATATTTCCTGCCTTCATGGAGTTTACAATCTAATGGAAAGGAAGCTGAAAGATTCTGAGCTCCTTTCTTAAATGGAAGTCCTAATAATAGCTCTCCACCCTCCAATCATAAGGACTAATCATAATGAGCTAGTTCTAAGGCTGATGCGATGTTCATGACAAAGAGATTCCTGGAAATGATGGAGTTCAGAGGAGTGCTGCAAATAGGAAATGAAGAAGAGATAAGCAATGACATAGGAAAATGTGAGAAGGGGTGGGTAAGAGAGGCTGCCCCATATGCAATCATCCCTGCTGCCACCACTCATGACAGAGATTGAAATGATAGGAAGATGCTAAGAGACATCTAGTACCAAGTACAAAGCTGGTGAAATTCAAGCTTTTCCTCTCCCCCAAGCAAGTAGTGCTGAGTAATATCCTTAGTCTTCATTCTTGAAGAGTCTAATATTTTCTGACTTTTTTTTGCCATTGACTTTTAAAAGAAATTGGATTTCCAAAACTAATGTGGTTTGTTTATTGTATTGCTAGCTTATCTATTTGTTCTTTGAAGTTAAACATAGCTAAAAAGGAGAGGTATCGATCTTACTAGAATGATAAATATGATTAAAACCTAGAGATGTGTCCTGGAAAAATATGGGGTATCATAATGAGACTGAAAGAGAGATTGTTGATTCATATTTTGTACTTCTCCAAGGCAGAGAAGAAGGTTGATGAGATCTATACCAAAAGTAACATTGCCACCATTTGGGGTGGAAGGAAAAAAGAGTTTGGCTGGAAGGTAGCTGTCTTCCTTTTGACCTTCTCAGAGCAGGTCCGTGAGAGACCCTGTCCCAAGTGGAGTATGAAGGACATAATCACATGAGGATGGAGACCAGTGAAAAAGGAGTATCCAGTTTTGCTCATCAAACTTTCTACTGTCTAACTCACATAACTGCCAGATGTGGAAGTTTTCTAGTAATTTTTCCTTTCCTCAATTTTTTTCAAAAAGTTTTTATTTTTCCTCTGCTTTGGAATTTTGAAAAGTTTTATTTTTTCTCCTGAATTGTTTTAAAAATAGGATTTTCCTGAATTATTGCTATAAGTATTATGAGTTATTTGTATTACACCAAAATTATTTTTGATATTTTTTTAATTTTCAAGCAGCACCCAGATTTGGAGCCAGGAAAACCTGGATCTGACTGTGTGACCCCCAGCTACCACTTCTCTAAAAACTATAGAACTTCTAGGGCCAATCATATTTAACTGGTAGAAAAGAGGATGAAACCCCTTCAAATTACAAAGGTAGTACACAAGATGTTTTAAGGCTTCTAAAAGAAAAAAAAAACTCCAAAATGTTCCTTTAAACAACCAAGATAACAACAATGTCATATTTACATTTCTGATAACACCCTTAAACATTACATTTTATCTGTTGACTTCTCAGGACAAAGTTTCATTCTTTAGCTTCTGCCTTATACTAGGGAAAAGAGGAAACATTCTCTATACTAGGGAAAAGAGGAAACATTCTCATAAATTTAATCTCTTCTTCCTGATTCAAAGGTAAACTGAGGAAATTCCTTAGCAAAATTTGGAGGGGGTACAAATCATCAGACTGGAAAGCCCAAGACCAACCCAGATGATGAATATGGAAATTACAAGTCTAGATCAGTGATGGCAAACCTATGACATGTGTGTAAGCACTGACACACATAGCCATTTTCAATGACACATGGTCGCATGCAGCCACATACAAACAAGTATAGGCTCACCATATGCTGAGAATGAAACATTTGCTATAGTGTAGTGTAGACACTCTGTGCGCTATAGATGACAAATCTACCTATATTAATTTACCTATTTTGGTTTATTAAATACAGTTATATATTACAATTATACATTTTTGTTATTTAAACTATAAATATTGTGAAATTATGGGTTTTTTCTCGAAGTGACACACCACCCGAGTTATGCTCAGTTTTTTGGTGAATTTTTGACACACCAAGCTCAAAAGGTTGCCCATCACTGTTCTAGATGTTTGCCTGCAGAGCGGCTAAGGTTTTCTCATTAATCACCAAGGGCTGTTAAAGAAAGCCTCAGGAAACTGATGCCATTTTCTGAGGCTGAAATACCACTTGAAGGCAGGGAGCAATCTGAGGGTTTTCTTTCCTCTGAATCAATCAACCAATCAACTGGCATTTATTGTCTACTCTGTGCTAAAGTGCAGGAGATGCAGAAAGAAGCAAAAGACTGGACCAGTCCACAAAGAGTTCACAATTTAATAGGGGAGATGACAAGTAAATATGTACAAATGAATCATATACAAACAAATAAGAACTAAAGAGAGAGATGGCACTGAAATTAAGAGGGATTTGGGGAAAGGCCTCCTGTAGACTATGGAGCCATCCATCTCTCCCACTTCAAGTGAGTCATCTTGTTCCAGTACGATATGACTTTACCAAATTTCACAGCCTAGGCTTGACTTGAGTTGGTCCCCTCATAGCTTAGACTTGAAAAAGGAAGCATAGACTAGACCTATAATTTCACTGGTACACAAAATCTCAAAGGGAGAAACTCTATCAAAGCAGGATAGAACATTCTCTGATATTTGTAGTTTTGGACTGTTGCCTAGGACATTGAGATTAAAAATCAGCCCAGGGTCACACAGACAGTTTGTCTGAACTGAAATTAAATGGGATATTCATAATTTGGCTGGATCCTCATCCGAAACACACTCACTAATCCTGTGTGTCCCATGGGACTCTGTCCTGGACCTTCGTGTAGTTATGTAAAATTCTTGATCTTGTTTATATAAGAATGGGCTCAAAGTCTCAAGTCCTTTTCAAGGAAAATAGCACACTGAAAAGTTTATGAGCAAACTGATGTCCAAAAGATTTTAAGAGTGTTTTTTTATAAAAATATTTTGTTTTATTTTCATTGTTTATAGGGTTTTCAAAAGGAATGGGTGTTATATTTTGTCAAAGCCTTTTCCTGCATCTATTGAGATAATCATGTGATTTCTATTAGTTTGGTTGTTGATATAGTCAATTATGTGGATAGTTTTCCTAATGTTAAACCATCCTTGTATTCCTGGTATAAATCCCACCTGGTCATAGTGAATAATCCTTGAGACAACTTTCTGTAGACTCCTTGATAGTATTTTATTTAAGATTTTTCCATCTGTGTTCATTAAAAGATTGGTCTGTAATTTTCTTTCTGTTTTTGGTTTTCCTGGCTTTGGATCAGTACCATATTTGTGTCATAAAAATAATACTTTAAGACTTTCTTTGCTTATTTTGTCAAATAGTTTGTAGAATATTTGGAATTAGTTGCTTTTTTTTTCTTTTCTCTTTTTTTTTTTCAATTTAAGTATTTTTCCATGGTTACATAATTCATCTTCTCTCCCTCCACTCCCCCCCACAGAGTCAATAAGCAATTACACTGAGTTATACATGTATACTCAATACCTATTTCCATATTATTAATTTTTGTAATAATCTTTTAAAAAACAAAACACAACAGCCAATACTTATATAAACAAGTGAAAAATCAAATGCTGTCCTTCTGTGTTTCTATTCCCACAGTTCTTTCTCTTGATGTGGATAGTATTCCTTCTCATAAGTCCCTCAGGATCATCCTAGATCAGTGATGGACAAACTTTTTAAAGAGGGGGCCAAAGGAAAGGAAATGCTCATCTGTCAGTTGATCTAAACCTAATCTCTCCCATATTGTTTTCCAAATTTCCCAGCAGTTTTTGTCAAATAGTGATTCATGTCCCAAAATTTGGGCTCTTTGGGATTATAATATACTGTCTTGCTGATGTCACTTACCCCAAGTCTATTCCACTGATCCTCCCTTCTGTCTCTTAGCCAGTACCATATTGTTTTGATGACTGCTGCTTTATAGTATAGTTTAATATCTGGTACTGCTAGGTCCCCTTCCTTCAAATTTTTTCATTATTTCCCTTGATATTCTTGATCTTTTGTTATAGTTTTTCCTAATTCAGTAAAAAAGTTTTTTGGTAGTTTGATAGGTACGGCGCTAAATAGGTAAATTAATTTGGGTAGAATCGTCATTTTTATTATGTTAGCTTGTCCTACCCATGAGCAATCAATATTTTTCCAACTGTTTAGATCTAGTTTTATTTGTTTAGAAAGTGTTTTGTAGTTGTTTTTGTATAATTGCTTTGTTTGTTTAGGTAGATACATTCCTAAGTATTTTATATTGTCTAGGGTGATTTTAAATGGTGTTTCTCTTCCTACCTCTTGCTGCTGTGATGTGTTGGAAATATATAAAAAAGCTGATGCATTTATTTTGTATTTTGCAACTTTGCTAAAGTTGATTATTTTCACTAGTTTTTTTTAGTTGATTCTCTAGGATTTTTCAAGTAGACCATCATATCATCTGCAAAGAGTGATAGCTTAGTCTCCTCATTGCCTATTTTAATACCTTCAATTTCTTTTTCTTCTCCAATTGCTACTGCTAGTGTTTCTAGTTTTTTTTCTAGTTTTCCTAATGTTGAACCATCCTTGTATTCCTGGTATAAATCTTACCTGATCATGGTGGATGATCCTCTTGATTACTTACTGGAGTCTCTTTGCTAGTATTCTATTTAAGATTTTTGCATCTATGTTCATTAGGAAAATTGGTCTGTAGTTTTCTTTCTGTTTTTGATCTCCCTGGCTTTGGAATCAGTACCATATTTGTGTCATAAAAGGAATTTGGTAGGACTTCTTCTTTGCTTATCATATCAAATAATTTGTATAGTATTGGGATTAGTTACTGTTTGAATGTCTGATAGAATTCACTTCTGAATCCATCAGGCCCTGGCGATTTTTCTTAGGGAGTTCTTTGATGGCTTGTTCAATTTCTTTTTCTGATATGGGATTATTTAGGTATTCTATTTCTTCTGCTGTGAATCTAGGCAATTTGTATTTTTGTAAATATTCATCTATATCTCCTAGATTGCTATATTTATTGCCATATAATTGGGCAAAATAGTTTTTAATGATTGCCTTAATTTCCCTTTCGTTAGAGGTGAGGTCTCCCTTTTCATCTTTGATACTGTCAATTTGGTTTTCTTCTTTCCTTTTTTTTATTAGATTGACTAGTACTTTGTCTATTTTATCTGTTTTTTCAAAGTACCAGCTTCTAGTCTTATTTATTAATTCAATAGTTCTTTTACTTTCGATTTTATTAATTTCTCCCTTGGTTTTTAGTATTTCTAATTTAGTTTTCATCTGGGGATTTTTAATTTGCTCACTTTCTAATTTTTTGAATTGCATGCCCAATTCATTGATCTCTGCCCTCCTTAATTTGTTAATATATGCACTCAAGGATATAAATTTCCCCCTGAGTACTGCCTTGGCCGCATCCCACAGATTTTGGTAGGATGTCTCATCATTGTCATTTTCTTCAATGAAATTGTTGATTGTTTCTATGATTCCTTCTTTGACAAATTGGTTTTGAAGAATCATATTATTTAATTTCCAATTAGTTTTTGATTTTCCTGTCCAAGTGCCCTCACTAATTATTATTTTTATTGCATTATGATCTGAGAAGGTTACATTTATTATTTCTGCTCTTTTGCATTTGTTTGCAATGATTCTATGCCCTATAACATGGTCAGTCTTTGTGAATGTGCCATGTGCAGCTGAGAAGAAGGTGTATTCCTTTTTGTCCCTATTTATTTTTCTCCACATATCAATTAGATCTAATTTTTCTAGGACTTCATTCACCTCTCTTACCTCTTTCTTATTTATTTTTCGGTTTGATTTATCTAGATCTGACAGAGGAATATTTAGATCTCCCACTAGTATGGTTTTACTATCTATTTCCTTCTTGAGCTCTGCCAGTTTCTCCTTTATGAATTTGGGTGCTATGCCACTTGGTGCATACATATGGAGCAGTGTTATTTCCTCATTGTTTATACTGCCTTTAATCAGGATGTAATGACCTTCCCTGTCTTTTTAAATCATATCTATTTTTACTTTGGCTTTGTCAGAAATCACAATCACTGCTCCAGCCTTCTTTTTCTCATTTGATGCCCAAAAGATTTTGCTCAAGCCCTTTACCTTAAACCTGTGTATGTCCACCCACCTCATATGTGTTTCTTGTAGTCAACATATGATAGGCTTTTGTTTCTAATCCACTCTGCTATTTGCTTCCATGTGAATGGGTGAGTTCATCCCATTCACATTCAGAATTATAATTATCAGTTGTGTATTCGCACAGGATTTTGGTATCCTCTCTGTGGGAAGCCGTCCGATATATTAAAGCCTTTGGAGAAATAGGATCAAATTTAGGGCCTGTTATCTGGATTCCCTACGTGACCAATCCAGACTGAGACAGTCTTTGTGTTTGGTTCTGGTCACCCGAGCCCCAAAAAGCTCTGGTACCAGCAGGTAGGTTAATCCAAAATCAACTTGATCCCTCCAAGAGGCTATTAGGAGTCATTTAGAGAAACAGAGTCTGTAACAGATATTTTATCTGTATCCCATTACAAAATCATCGGCAAGTAAAACTGTGTGTATGATTTTTCTGCACTCCATGTCAGGAATGCAGACAGAATGGGCCATCTAAGATAAAAATCTGAGGCTCCTCTTTTGACTCAGTTTTGATCCCCACCTTTCTTAGAACTCCTATTGGAAAACTTTGAAGTGGCAGACCAGCATCTACTGAGTTAATGATTCCTCTCCTTGATAATTAAGAAGCCTGAACCCTAACAAACATTACTTAAGATAAGTCTGCATACTTAGATAAGTATGGCGCTTTTAGTCTTGACTTTATTTGTCCAGGTGCCTATAATCCTGGAAGATAGAACTCAATAAGTGAGCATCTCCATAAAAATATTTCTTCTCCCAGAATTATCCCTACTAATTGATGGTTGGAATTTGGCCATTGTCTTGGTACTTATACCTTTACTCTTTAGACTTTAATGGGTTATGTATGATCTGTTACCCCTTCATAGCTGTGTTCTTTGTTTGAAATCAGTATAATAAAATCCCAAGCCCACAGACTTTGGGACAGCATGGGCTAACCACTAGTCTAGTTGTTCTCATTTTCTTTCTCCTGCTTTAACCATCCTATGCCACCACGCCGCTCAGGACCCCAAAAAATCATATAGAGGCATGGCCCCCTATACCTCTCCTAGTTCTACCCCTTCTTCTTATACTTTTTCCTTTTAAACCAGTGGTTTGCTTTAAGCCAGTAACCCTTGTCCCCTCCCTTGATTAACTTCCTTTTCTACCCCCTCCCTTATTATTCCCATCTTTTTATTTTTAAGGCCTAATGAATTCCCTCCCCCTTCTTCTCCCCTCCCTTTTTTGACCTCCCCACTCCCCTGATCCCCTTGGTTTATCCTTTCTGACTTTCTCAGTAGGGTTGGATAGAGTTTTATATCCCAATGGATAATATAGCTACTCTTCCCTCTCAGGGTTAATTACACTGAGAGTAAGGTTTAAATATTACCTCTTAATGCTCTCTTCCTCTCCTTCTTATGATAGTATTCATCCCTTCCCCTTCCCATGCCCTCTTTGTGTGTAATAGATTATCCTATTTTTCTTATTCATTCAAGTTTCTCTTGGTGTCCTCTACTATTCACCCCCCTTTCCCACCCCCCATGTCACTTTAGACCATTTAGTATTCCAACCTCTCCCTATGTATAAATTTCTTCTGATTACTATAATAGTGAATACTATAATAGTGAATAAAGTTCACTACAGAGAATTATACATAACATTTCTCCACATAGGAATACAAATAATTAGATCTTATTGAAGCCCTTAAAGAGGCAAATTTAAAAAATACTAGTTTTCTTTATTTCCCCTCTGTTTTTTACTTATCTTTTTATATTTCTCTTGATTTTTGTGGTTGTATATCGAACTTTACATTTAGTCCTGGTCTTTTCTGTGCAAATACTTTGAAATCTTCTATCTTGTTGAATGCCCAAACTTTCCCCTGGAAATAGTTTAGTTAGTTAGTTTTATATAACTTCAATATATAGTTAGTTTTGATGGGTAGGTGATCCGTGGTTGTAGACCCAGTTCTCTTGCCTTTCTGAATATCAGATTCCAAGCTTTGCGATCTTTTAGTGTGGAGGCTGCCAGATCCTTTGTGATCCTGATTGGTTCTCCTTGAAATCTAAATTGTCTCTTTCTGGCTTCTTTTAAGATTTTTTTTTTCTTTTAGTTGGAAGCTCTTGAATTTGGCTATTAATATTCCTGGGGATTGTGTTTTCAGGGTCTAGTGTAGAGGGTGATCTATGGATCCTTTCAATGTCTATATTGCCCTCTTTTTGTAGAACTTCAGGGCAATTTTGCTGAATAATTTCTTTTAGTATGGAATCCAAATTTCTATTAATTTCTGCTTTTTCAGGAAGACCAATGATTCTCAAATTGTCTCTTCTAGACCTGTTTTCTTGATCTGTCACTTTCTCATTGAGATATTCCATGTTTCCTTCTATTTTATCAGTCTTTTGACTTTGCTTTATTTGTTCTTGCTGTCTTGAGAGATCATTAGCTTCTAATTGCTCAATTCTAACCTTTAGGGACTGGTTTTCGGCTATAATCTTTTGGTTTTCCTTTTCAATCTGGTCATTTCTGGTCTTCAATTGACTTGCTTCACTTTCCAATTGTGAAATTCTGCCTTTTAAACTGTTATTTTCTTGCCAGATCTCTTCCATCTTTCTCATCATCTCTGATTTGAACTCTTCAATAGCTTGTGACCAGTTTTCATTATTTTGGGAAGGTTTAGATGTGATTACTTCTTTGTTCTCCTCTGCTGTTTGCTCCGTTGTCTGTTTTATCTGTGTAAAAGTTGTCAAGTGTTACAGATTTCTTCTTGACAATCTTTCTCTTTTGGGGTTCTTGTCTCTGGCTTGCCATTGTTAGCCCTGCACCCTCTCAGGTTTATCCTTACACCCAGGGTCTGTTTGCACTCTCTAGGCTCCTGAGGTCTCAGATCTAGTTGTTCTCAGGGTCAAGCCTCCTGGTGGTCCCCATGCTTGTTCCTCTGTCCTAGGCTCCTTTAACAGTTTCAGGGTGCTGTTTCCACAGTCGTGCACCTCTCTGCACTGGGTTCTCACTCAAGGTCTACTCCTGTGCTCAGGATCCAAATCTGCTCCTGGACTCAAGATCCAAGTCAACTCCTACTCTCAGGATCCGTGGACGCAAGAGCCTGTGCTTGCGTCTGCTCTCAAGGTCTGTGTTCAAAATCCACACATTCTTTAGCTTCTTGGGGTCTTAAGTCTTGCTGCTCTCAGGAATAGGCCCTGGTGACCCCAGGTAGCTGCCAAGGACTTAATGGGTGCCCCAAGCTTGCTCTAGCTCTTGTGCACTGGCTTTGGCACTGTACGTGGTGTGGGGTGGGGGAGGGGGTTGCTCAGCTTGCGTTTTAGTGAGAGCTGTTTCACCCCCTTATAGCATGGAAATGCCCCAATTCCACATACCTTCAATGCTGTGCCCTGTTGTGGAGTCCCTTCGTTCCTCTGGATTTGTTTTTATGTCTTCTTGAGGAGTCCTGTATGTTTCAGTTAGTAGATGTTAAGCAGCTGCTTTTTACCCTGCTGCCATCTTAACCAGGAAGTCCCAAATCCATCTAGAGTGATTTTAAATGGAGTTTCTAACTCTTGCTGCTGAGTTTTGTTGGAAATATAGAGAACTGCTGATGATTTATGTGGGCTTATTTTGTATCCTGCAACTTTACTAATATTATTAATTATTTCTACAAACTTTTTAGTTGATTTTCTAGGATTCTTTAATCATATCATCTGCAAAGAGTGATAGTTTAGTTTCCTCACTACCTACTTTTATCCCTTCAATTTCTTTTTCTCCTCTAACTACTATTGCTAACATTTCTAATAAAATATTAAATAATGGTGGTAATAATGGGTATCCTTGCTTCACTCCTGATCTTATTGGACAGGCTTCTAACTTGTCTCCATTGCAGATGATACTTGCTGATCGTTTTAAATAAATACTGTTTTTTATTTTGAGGAATGGCCCTTTTATTCCTATACTTCCTGATGTTTTTAATAGGAATGAATGTTGTATTTTGCCAAAGGCTTTTTCTGCATCTATTGAGATAATCATGTGACTTCTATTGGTTTTTTTATTGATATGGTCAGCTATGTGGATAGTTTTCCTAATGTTAAACCAGCCTTTCATTCCAATTATAAATCCCAACTGGTCACACTGAATAATTTTTGTGATAAATTGCTATAGTCTCTTTGCTAGTATTTTATTTAAGATTTTTGCATCTATGTTCATTAAAGAGATTGGCCTATAGTTTTCTTTCTCTGTTTTTGGTCTTCCTAGCTTGAGTATAAGTATCATATTTGTGTCATAAAAAGAATTCGGTAAGACTCCTTCTTTGCTTATTTTGTGAGATAGTTTGTATAATATAGGGATTAGTTGTTCTTTAAATGTTTGATAGAATTCACTTGTGAATCCATCTGGCCCTGGGGATTTTTTCCTGTGGTGTTCCTTGAGGGCTTGTTCAGTTTCTTTTTCTGAGATGGGATAATTTAAGTATTCTATTTCCTCCTTTGTTAATCTTGGCAATTTGTACTTTTGTAAATATTTGCCCATTTCACCTAGACTGTCATATCTATTGTCATATAATTAGGCAAAATACCTCCTAATAATTATTTGGTGAATATATGTTGAGAACTGATATTTCTTCATTATCTATACTGCCTTTTATCAAGATGTAATTACCTTCCTTATCTCTTTTAATCAGATCTATTTGTACTTTAGCTTTGTCTGAGATCATGATTGCTATTCCTGCCTTTGTCTCAGTTGAGGCCCAATAGATTCTTTTTTTTTTAAACCCTTAACTTCTGTGTATTGGCTCCTAGGTGGAAGAATGGTAAGGGTGGACAATGGGGGTCAAGTGACTTGCCCAGGGTCACACAGCTGGGAAGTGTCTGAGGCCAGATTTGAACCTAGGACCTCCCATCTCTAGGTATGACTCTCAATCCACTGAGCTACCCAGCTACCCCCAGCCCAATAGATTCTGATCTATTCTCTTACTTACCCTGTGTGTGTTTACCTGCCTCAAATATGTTTTTATAAACAACATGTGGTGGAATTCTGGTTTTAAATCCATTCTGTTATCTGCTTCCATTTTATAGGTGAGTTCATCACATTTTATATTCATAATTATGATTACCATCTGTGTATTCCCCATCATTTTGACTTCTCTTTTAATCCTGGTATTTCTCCCTTCACTTTTTCCGTTCCTTTCAGTGTTTTGCTTTCAGTCAATCTCCCTCCTTTTCCCTCCCTTATATTATTACCCTTCTCATCATCTCCCTTCTTATTCCCCTCTTACTATAGGGTCTTTTGATCATCCTCCCAACCTTTCTCTCCCTTATATTACTCCCCTCCACACCACCCTGTTTCTTATTCTACTTTTCTATAGGGTAAGATATAATTTTATACCCCAAAGAGTCTGGCTGTTCTTTCCTCTCTGAGCCAATTCCAATGAGAGTACCTCATTTCCATTTTATTAGTCTTCTCCCCTGCCCCACAATTTTTCATGGGATATTTTACTTCTCTTCTCCCATTTCTCTTAGTATTATCCTCTTTTTCACCCCTAGCTTTATTTATTTTTAACATATCATCCTAAACAGGTTACTAATACACCCTCTATGTATACTTCTTCCAACTATTATGACAATGATAACAATTTTTTTATTTTTTTTTAAACCCTTAACTTCTGTGTATTGGCTCCTTGGTGGAAGAATGGTAAGGGTGGGAAATGGGAGTCAAGTGGCTTACCCAGGGTTACACAGCTGTGAAGTGTCTGAGGCCGGATTTGAACCTAGGGCTTCCCATCTCTAGGCCTGACTCTCAATCCACTGAGCTATCCAACTGCCCCATGATAAATATTTTTAAGAGTTTTGATATCCCATCTTTCCATGTAGGAATATAAGTCATTTGGTCTTATTGAAGCCCTTAAATTTTTTCTCTTTCTTATTTACCTTTTTGTGGTTCTTGAATTCTATATTTGGGCCTCAAATTTTCTGTTTATGTCTAGTCTTTTCTTCAGGAATGCTTGGAAATCTTCTATTTTATTAAATGGCCATATTTTCTTCTGAAGGAATATAGTTAGTTTTGCTGGTAAGGTGATTCTTGATTGTAAACCCAGTTCCCTTGCCTTCTAAAATATATTCTATGCCTTCCAGTCCTTCACACAGGATTCTGCCAGATCCTTTGTAATTCTGACTGAGCTCCATGATATATTGTTTCTTTCTGACCACTTATAGTACTTTCTCTTTGGCCTGGGAGCCTTTGAACTTGCTAAAACATTCCTGGGAATTGTCTTTTGAGGATTTAATGCAGGAGGTGATTCGTGAATTCTTTCTTTCTCTATTTTACCCTCTTGTTCGAGTGTCAATGCAGTTTTCTTAGATAGTTTCCTGTAGTATGATGTCTAGACTTTTTTTTTTTTTGGTCTTGACTTCTGGGTAGTCCAAAAATTCTTAAATTGTTTCTCCTATGTATTTTCTAGATCAATTGATTTTTCAATGAGATATTTCATATTTTCTTTTGTTTTTTGTTCTTTTGATATTGTTTTATTGTTTCTTGATGTTTTGTGAAGTCATTAGCTTCTATTTGCCCAATTCTAATTTTTAAAAACTGGATTTCTTCCATCACCTTTTGATCTTCCTTTTCCATTTGGTCCATTCTTCTTTTCAAATCATTCTTTTCTTCATTTGACTTTTTTGCCATTTTTTCCAATTGGTCAATTGTGGCTTTTAGGACACTGTTTTCTTCCTTTGACTCATGTGTCTCTTTTTCCAGTTGATCTATTTTGCTTTTTAAGCTGTTGTTTTCTTTTTCCCATTTTTCTTCAACCTGTTCTTTTTAAGCTCTTCTAGAACATGAGTCTAATTCCTAGGGTTTTTTGTTTTTTTTAGATTTTGCTTGAAATTCCTTGGATCTCATCATCTTCTATTGTTTCTGTTCTTTGATCTTCATCCCCATAGAGGCTTTTGATCATTATTTTATTTTTCTGTTTATTCATTTTTTCTCTCTTTTTTCCCTGTGGACTGTAAGCTAGCCCCTCTGCTGGTATACTGGATTAGACTGGTTGAGCTAATCTGCCCTGTGGCTAACACTTCATTGTAGCCAACTGCAGAGGTCAAAGGTGCCCTGCCAGATAGCCCCACATCCCTCTCTACCTGCTGTTGTCAGAACTCAGGACCTCAAGTGGTGGGTCTGAGGTGCTCCTTCATGGTTGCAGCCCCCACCTCAGAATCCCAAAGTCAGATTATGTCTTGTCACAGATCTCAACCCAGTAGGTGGGGGAGGGGAGAAGTTAGACTAGCACAGTCTTGGTTCCACTATCCCCCTTATCCTGTGAAAATTGGCTCTGCCTAACGTTTAAGTTGTATTCATCAGAAGAATCCCATAACTCCATCTTGTCGTTGGGTTTTGATACTTGTGTTTTTGAAGTGCTTTTTAAAGAGGTTTTGGCTTTTGCTGTTCCTAAGCCACCATCTTGACTCAGCCTACACCTTTTTTTTTAATCTCTTTTGGATACAGACTTAGTAGTGGTATTACTGAATCAAAGGGTATGCCATTGTTTATAGTGGGTGATGGCAAAATCATAGACAAATATGGCCATCTTTCTGTATGGCTGAGGTGAGGTCATGGAAAATGATTAGGTAGAGGAACTAGAAGATTAATGTGTTCAGGTATCAATATGTTTGCTGAATTTCCTTAATATAAGGGTGGAAATTATAATATAAGGAAGTGAAGAGAAGAGAAAGTCCTTAACATCAGTTACTGAATTCTTTCAGGAAGGGAAGGAAGTTGTAGACCTAGCAAGATTTTATGAATTGCATATTAGATGACATAGATATAGATATAATTCAATCCACCACTACCTCTCTCTCAATGACTACTTCAGGAAGGTGCTTCCATTCTGGGGGGCAATTTGGAACTATGCCCAAAGGGTGCTTTTTAAAATAATTATTTATAATAATAGCTGGCATTTGTGTCACTCTTTGAGGTTTGTGAAGCACTTTATATATGTTAACTCATTTGAATCTCATGACTATTCTGTGAAGAAGGTACTATTATTATCATCCCCATTTTACAGATTAGGAAACTAAAGCACATAAAAGCTACTTCCCTGGGTCACACAATATAACTAATTCTTGTCTGAGTAGGACTTGGACTCGGATCTTCCTGATTCCAAGACACATCACCACCAAGCTAGATCTTCTAGCACTGACTCCATTTTTACTCATCCCCCTAGGCACACTCACTGTTCAAGGGAAGAGAATTGGAATACTCTGTACTCCCATGCACACTAGGTTCTCCCCCTACCACTATACCTTCTTATTCCTTAGAAATTCCATTGTCAAACATTTCACAATTTGGATCAAGAAGCTAGTAATTGCCTTTCCTGGGGTCATCCTCCTCATGTGGTACCTTCTTGAAGCAGTCACTGAGTGAGAGGTTGTGGTAGATGGAGCTCTATACATACAAGGTGTATCTACCACCCAATCAAAATCCTGGTAGGTCTGCAACTTCCCTTCTTTCCTGAAAGAGTTTAGTATCTGACTTCAAGGACTTCCTCTTCTCCCTAATTCCTTATAATTCCCTGCCTTTATATTAAGGGAATTCAGAAAATATATTGATACTCCAACACCCTAACTTCCCAATTCCTCTACTTAATCATTTTCCATGACTTCACCTCAGCGACATAGAAAGATGGCCATATCTAAGACCTTGCCATCACCCATACATTTACCCCTTCCATTTTCAAGAACTCTGAAATATAGATCTCATCTTGAAGGTACTTGGGTGTTTAATCAGGAACAACAAAGCAAAAGGGGATGAAGGCAGAGTAACAATAGCAGGAAAGGGGGTGCAGGTAGTCCCTAAGGCAAGGTCCTTCACTCTGGCAGGTAATCACCAATGCCTCAGACCTGAAGGTGAGACAAGGTGTCTCCCAACCAAAGCTTCTCCTTCCTGAACCCCACTAATGATATTCCTATAAGCTACATTTACTATAAGTCCGGGGGGGAGGGGGTAGAGCTGAACAAAACCCAAGGCAAATGGGGTTTAGGGATTGGCTCCCCAAAAGAAGTACAGTAACCCCAAAGTCAATTGAACTCCATTGATGTTGATGAAAATATTGATGGAAGTCGAGAAGACAAGATGTCACAGGTGCAGGTCTCCTGTACAAGTCAGGAAAAACCCAATGGCCACCTCTGGGGATCTGAGTCAGATTTCACATCCTTACTCTCCAGCTCCAACCCCCAAAAGCCCTTTGGTCAGGGTTTTCTCACCCAGAAGTCTCTGCTCTTCCAACAATCACTTGACTCTTCTTCCTCCAACATTCTATGACAGTTTTTCCAAAGATGTCAGGGCTTGCCTCATTCTTACATATGACTGCAATGATCTCCCTTCTCATCTCTACCTCCTGGATTTACTGGATTCCTTCAAATCCCAGATAAAATCACATATTAAGCAGGAAATTTTTCGCAGTCCCTCTCGAGTCTAGTTAATTATTTTTCTATTCATCTTTATATAGCTTTTTTGTATATTATACTTTATATGTTGCTTGCACAGTTGATTGTGAGTTCCTTGGAGTCAGAGGTTCTTTTGACTTTCCTTGTATCCCCAGGCTTAACTATAGTATCTGGCATATGTTAGGTGCTCAATAAATGCATATTGACATAACCAACTGACCTCTTTCCCTATTTGCACATTATGAAGATTCTAAGACTTAGAAACTGATCAAGAAACCAGATTGATATCACAGAGATAATGGACTTGGCCCTGACTGGGGATAGCATCAGTGAGTTTAAAAGCCGAAGAGACAATATACCAGCTACTAAGATTCAGCAACAAATAAGAAAAGAGCTATCAATGAGGGAATGAATGAAAACTCGTTTATTACTATGTGCAATTACTATTAGATGTACAAATATAAAAAGAAAGACCATCTCTGCTCTGAAAGGGCTTACATTCTAATAAGGCAAATACACATATAATAGGGTCATGGTGTCTAGGAATGGGATGTTTTACTCTAGGAATATAAAGATTCAAGCATAAAAAGTTTTTAAAGATATAAGGAATAATCACATTGGTTTCTCCAATGGAGATAGTAAGTGGAGTCATAAAGTGATTGGTGGGCATACCCATTACAAGAAAGGTAATGTTGTTTTAACTATTATTCCTAGAGCCAAAAGTGGAAAGGGAGTGGGAGGTAGGAAGTCAATGCCCAAGTGGCCTGGAAGAAGCAATGAGTAGAGAAGGACAACTTGTTAGGGAAATGGTTGTATTCTGGATTGAGTTGAAGCTCAACCCTCCCAACGTGTTAACTACTTTGCTTCTTTACAGTCCTGCTAAGGCTATCCTTTGCTCTACCAAATTCAGTTTCCTGACTTCTTCCAATGATAAAGGGCCATTCAAGGTCTGAAAATTCAAAGTCCCTTTAAGTTTCAGATTCCAAACTACTGAAACGATGTAAAGGCATTGGGGATGTAGAAGAAATTTTAAAAATATGGGACATTTTATTTTGCGGGTAAATACCAGCAGAGGTATCACTATGCCCAGCTTGTGGGAAAGACCTCATTTAGCAATTCAACAATTTGTTTTATAGGCTTAGACAGTTAACTAACACAAGTAACAGGACCAAATGTTCGGAGTACATTAGAAACATGTTATAACATTTTGGCAAACTTCACTGAGTTAATAAAATCTAGTACAAGGACTTTAATTAATCCTGTAACTAATAGCCTATCACCATCACACTGACTCTGGGAGAAGACTGAAAGTTAAGTCAGAGGCACCTTTCTTGGGTATAAATCTCTGAGGAGCCTATAGTGAATATAAATCTTCACAGGATCAAATAACACCTGCACATGCCAAGGTTGTTTTCCTATTATCTCATTAGGACAACAACTCCAGCTATGTACTCACCATTCCAAATGAGCTCAACTCATCTCCTGCTGCTTCCCTACATAAATACACAGACCTGAAGTTTTTATTTCTCCAACAGAAACTCTTAATCCACTTAGTATTATATTCTATACAATACTACAATATTCTAATATACCAAATTATACCCTTTCTACTACTATGGCTAATATTTTATTATTATTATTGATATACAAAGTTAAATAACTTGGTCTAACTCTTTCTAAAAATCATAGTTACTTGTCTAAAGGATATGTGATCATTCAGTTTATTATTGATAATATAAAAGCAATAAAGGCAATTTCCTTTCAGATGCAGAAGTGGAAAAACATAATTTGTGAGTTTGAGTTCTGCTCTCCAGAACAAGTAGCCTTAGAAGTGGATAGTTAGAAATATCTTGAACCCCTAAAGCCACATTACCCAAAATTCTTTTGTGTATTACCCAGAATGCTTTTCCCTTTGTCCATGTTTGTGTGGACGCGTCACGTTTGTATAAGTTCTGAGACTTTGCCTTGCTCTTCTTGTTTTTCTTTTGTGAGTGGGCTGAATTAGATGGTTGTCTCACTTTAGTTCTTATTAATAAACTTTATAAAATGTAATACTTAATATTTTGGGATATTAATTTTAAAACCCACAGAAGCAAAAGAAACAGAGCCATGGGGTTATGTACCTAGAGAGCTTTAGGCTGGCCAAGATGAGTCTGGTTCTTCCTATCTTGAAGGAGACCTTCACTCTCTTAGAGATTTCCCACCCAAAAAGAATATTCTGATGAGATTCACTATAGAAAAAACATACCTCTGGAACAAACCTGAATTCTGGCAACTCCCAGGACCCCAAATTTAGTTCTAACCCCAACATTAACACATTCTCCTCAACAACTGGCCCCTATTATTCAATCTCTGCAAATAAGGAAATAAGGAAAGTGAACCTTTCGCCAGCTGTATTGTCCCCATAAGGCTGTCCCGAACCACATATGTGTGTGTGTGTGTGTGTTTTCCTTCATTTCATAGGTTGCTATTCATCTAGAAACTACCCAAATGCTGATGCTAATTAAGCTTTTATCTTCTAGCCTTGCCTCTTGATTTATTAATATCCAATGAAATGGATATTCATGTCCTAGCTTGGGGAGGGTCCCTTCCCTTTCCCTGCAGAGAAGAAAAGGCCAGGAGAGAAAACTCCCCTCCTGTCCTCCTTGCACCCCTCCCTCATGTGTCCTCCCTCATCCTCGCCCTTCTTCTTGGAGGAGTTGATGCAAGCATTCCCAAAGGGCCAGAAACTGCCCGGGGCCAGCCCCGCTGTGGGCAGAGAGGGGAATGGAGACTGTTCCTGGCGACATTTTCATCTCACCTTCGTCCTGACTGAAGATCGGCGGGAGGGAGCCCTGGTTCAGCTTGCCTATCCCTGGAGGGGACGGGGAGGGAGGGCTGGCGCCTCCCTGTGACGTGAGGCCCAAGGACTGAATGTACGCTGCTGCCTACCATCTTGCCTCTCCCAGGTTCAGGTTGGATTTGAAAAATGCCTATTTTTCTTGTATTGATGTAGAAAGACACTTATTTTTGCAGCTGTTTGAAGTTAGTATATTTTCTGTACCACAGAGCTTACACAGAGGAATTGAAAAGGAATGTTAATGTTAGAATTTCCTTGTCCTGTGTTTAAAGGTGGTTTTTTTTTGTTTTGTTTTTTTTGCAAATCTTGGTGTTAATAGTACAAATAAATAAATATTCCCAGT
Organism: Gracilinanus agilis; assembly: GCF_016433145.1. Lineage (NCBI taxonomy): Eukaryota > Metazoa > Chordata > Mammalia > Didelphimorphia > Didelphidae > Gracilinanus > Gracilinanus agilis. The sequence continues at coordinate 30,625,453 of NC_058135.1, forward strand.
GGAAAAAAACAAAAACAAACAAACAAAAAAGAAAAAAAACAGGGGCAGCTGGATGGCTTAGTGGATTGAGAGCCAGGCCTAGAAACAGGAGGTCCTGGGTTCAAATCTGACCTCAGACACTTCCAGATGTGTGACCCTGGGCAAGTCACTTGACCCCCATTGCCTAGCCTTGTAAACAAATAAAACAAATAAAACAAAAAATAATAATATAGGATACATATAAAGATATTAGGGTTAAAAAAAGTTTAAAAAAATATATCCAATGAAATGGACCCGGGTGGGAGGAATTATTCTCTGGAAGTATTCTAGGACAGAGAAAAACCAAGACAAGTAGTTTAATGCTTCTTATAGCCAACCCTCTTTTTTTTTGTATCCTCCCATCTCCCAATTCTATAATCTGCTCCTATGAAAGCTTTTCTCTCCACTGCTGCCACTAGCCACATATATAAGCTGCTTCTGAACTGCAATGATCATTGACATGATGGATGCACATGATTGATGATGCACCTCATGTTGATGCTTACTTCTGCTAAGAATGGAATTGTATGGAACTACAGTGAGCAGCAGCAGTGATATGTAGGAAAGCACAAGATGTATTCTAAAGCTCTCACCTCCCTTCCTCTTCCCAATGATAGTATTGGTAGTATCAGAGACAACAATCCTCCTATACTACATATATTATAAATAGGGCAGGTAGTTGGTGCAGTGAATAGAACACAAGACCTAAAGTCAGAAAGATCTAAATTCAAATCTTATCTCAGACATTTACTAGGTGCGTGACCTTGGGCAAGTCATTTAACTCTGTTTGCTTCAGTTTCCTCAACTGTAAAAATGAGCTAAGAAAGGAAATGGCAAATCCCCCCCAGTATCTTTGCCATGAAAATCTCAAAAAGGGGTCATGAAGAGTTAGACACAACTGAAAAATGACTGAAAAATCAAAAGTCAAAAAACTGTTTTTTATTGATACTATTATTTTGATAAAGATCATGAAAACAGGCTAATCAAATATAGTCATATTTTAATCATATAATTAGGCAACAAATATCACTATGAATCATTGTCAAGCCACCAAGAACAGAACTTAATAACTTTGTATTTGTTTTGCTTGTAGGATAGGTTAATGTTATAGATGAATTCTTCTGTCTCTTTCAGAAAAATTGTTTGCCATAAAAAAGAGCAATGGCAAATAATCTTTATTCCCTTCTTCCAGCTATCTAGGGAAAGAAAATAGCATTTTAAAGTTTGTAAACTATATATGTAAAGTATAGAAGTATAGAAACTGCTGTCTTTTGGGGAATTGGAATTGGGGAAATGGAAAATTGCTTTGAAGAAATTGCATATGAAAATTCTTGTTGACTAATGACTCAACCCAAATACATGTCCACACACAATATTCTTTACATTTGTGCAATTTGTCAATTAACTAAAAAGACTAGGGGGGCAGCTGGGTAGCTCAGTGGATTGAGAGCCAGGCCGAGTCACTTGACCCCCATTGCCTACCCTTACCACTCTTCTGCCTTGGAGCCAATACAAAGTATTGACTCCAGGACAGAAGGCAAGGATTTTTTAAAAATTAAAAAAAAAGTCTAGGAAGATAGGAAAAGACTTCAAGAACAAAATGAGGACAATACTAAAAAGTTCTTTCATTCATGAATGTGACACTTCTACCTATCCCATAATTTTTTCCCCAAATATACTAGAAAATTTGGTAGAAGTTTTGTAAAAATTACCTTTGGTGTTCTATGTCCTCAAGACAGTTTCAATTTTATTGTATAACTTTGAATGCTGACATGAGTGAAAAACATAGGAGAGAAAATCCAAAAATATTGTGTTAACAATAAGGAATCTCTAGAAGACCACATTCTCATATATTGTCTATTTAACCCTTCCTTCCCTCTCATTTTTTCTTTCTCCCACCCTCCCTTTTCCATCTCTGCTCCCTATTTCTCCTGCTCCTATCTATCTCTGTGATTTTCCTCCTTGTTTCTCCATCTGTGTGTGTGTGTGTGTGTGTGTGTATGTGTGTGTGTGTGTGTGTGTGTGTGTGTGTGTGTGTACTTCTGTCTCTGTCTCTCTGCGCCTATCTCTCTAGCTCTGTTTATCTCAATGTGTCTGCCTCTTTCTTTTTCTCTCCCTCTCCCCTATTCTTTTTTACCCGCTTGGTGGGGATGAAAGAATGGATCCAAAACTTTTGTTGTTATTGTCACTGCTGTTCCTGTAAATACTTTCCCATATTATTCTATGGTATGACCAGTTGCTGCCAAATGCTTTTCAAATTAATATTAAAGAAATTAAGTAAAGCCATGAAAAAAAATTAACTGGCTGAAGAAGCAAATGAGAGGTGCCTACTTTATGGTGGGGAGGGGGGTACTGGGAAATAATAAAGGGGCTAAATTACTACACAGATCACAGAATCAATACATGAGGACTGAGAGTTAAACAAGTAAATCCTCAAACTTAATGTGTATGGTAGAAGCAATATTTCTCATCTCTCTCCATGCAAGTTAACATAATTTCTTCCTTAAAGGAGTTAAGACCTTCGTCAAGAAGTTGGTCGGCTCAGGGGATACTGAGATAGAGATAAAAAGAGAAAGGCAGAAACAGAGGTGGATGGAGAGAGACACGAATCAACTCTCTGGGGAAAGGTCCTGAGAATGGGCATTTACATCTAACATTTAATCATGAGACTGAGAGCCCCGGATCCTGTACCTCTTCTTTGAAGCAGGTCCCCCTCTCTTCTACTTCACAACAATTGATCATCTTGGAAAAATCCGAAAGCAACTGCATCACTTGCTCCACCCCCAAAAGAGGCTTCTGTTGCAAAAGGTGAACGATCAACCTGAAGTTCAAACAGGCACCCATCAGACACCATCATATCTCTTTTCCAAAGACTGTCTTCTTCTCATTTCTCTAGTAGCTAGTCCTCTTGTCAGAAGAATAAAGAAAAGGGCAGCTAGGTAGCACAGTGGATAAAGCTTCCAGGCTGGAGTCAAGAAGACCTGGATTCAAATCTGACCTCAGACACTTCCTAGCTATGTTATCTTGCACAAGTCACTTAACCTGGATTGCCTACCCCTTACCATTCTTCTGTCTTAAAATTGTACTAAGACAAAAGGTAAAGATTTTTTTTAATATGGAGAGAAGGGAAGGAGCAAGGAAATAGAATGGGCCCAGTTAGTGTAATTTCCTCCCTGTAGAAGATTTATGCATATGGCTACCATCTTCAAAAGACCATGACTTCCAGGCAGAATGATGTGGGAAACCAAGCAAGAGAGGAGTCACAGTATTATGGACAAGGAAACTAATTTGAATGAGAACAATTGAGGTCAAATTTATTCCTTTAGGATTAGGGTTTCCATTCCTTGTCCATAATCTTTCCTCTGTTTCCATCTATGTAGGCACAACCTGCTTTACGATATTGTCAATTCTAAATCATTTTTAGTTTTTGGTTTTTATAAGTCCACTTTGTCCTAAAAGGTAAAAAATAAAATTCATAAGTTTTTGTCTACATGTTGTCTCCCTTATTAAATTATGAACTCTTTGAAGGCAGGATTTTCTTTTGCCTCTTTTGCCTAGGAATATTATGTATTCCCAGAATACATAATAGGTACTTAATAAATGTATTTTGATTGATTTTTCCTCCTTCTTGGGCAAATATAACATTAAACACTTATGCACAATAATATATGATAAATCCATTGGACATTTGTAAAGTCAACTTGCCTTTGTGATACCTGAAATGGATCATTACTAACTTGGGGCCAGTGCTGAGGTGGACTTTGTGAAGGGGATATTTGACTTCTTTCCTAAAGACAAGTAGGAATTGGACAAGTATAAAGGAAAAGATGTTTTTCAGTTGTGTTCGATCTTTGTACCCCCATTTGGGATTTTCTTGGCAGAGATACTAGAGTGTTTTGCCATTTCTTTCTCCAGCTCATTTCACAAATAAGGAAATGGAAGAAAGCAGAGTTAAATGACTTGCACAGGATCACACAGCTAATAAGTATCTGAGGCCAGATTTGATCTCAGGTTGGCACTCTATATCCACTGTGCCTCCTAGCTGCCTAGGAAGATATGAGGCCACAATTCCAGTGAATACATCAATGCAGCTTTCCAAGAGAAGGGAATCAGAGTCAACCAAAGCATTATATTACTAGATGGAAACTTAGCAATATGTTATTGGCCCATGGGGAACCTGACTTTCTGTTTCTACCACATTTTTCCCTTCTCTTAAACCAATTCCCAGAAAAGTGGGAAAACTTAGCCTTTATAAACCAAAGTTTTAGTAGACTGACCCTGGGAATTTTCTCTTGAAAATGTAAGGCCAGAGATACAGAAGTAGATGACAGAATTTCCTATTGCAACCCTGAAAACATTTTCCACCTCCTTAATCTGTTGTTTCTATTGTTGAGCTTTTTATTTGTTTGTTTTTACTAAGACATGCATCATCACAAAGCCTGAGAAAAAAATGTGAGAGACATGTGGATGAAAATGAAAAGAATATTACATACTCTCGTCTCTTATTCTGTTGCTCTTCCTTTTCCTGGCATAGTGTTAAATCAAAGGTGAACAACTCAGGAAGAAATGCTGAAGAAGTATATGTTTCATCTGTTGTCAAATCTTTAAAACACATTGGACTAAATGCATATGATGATTTACAGCAATTATCCACACCTGGGTTGATGGTTCGATTTTTATTTATTCCACAAATTTCTCCAATGGTTAGGCTTACCTATATGAAGAGAGAATTTAAATACAGTTTTAAAGTACTAGCTTTTATTTTGGAAGAAAAAGAAAGAGAAGGAGGAGGAGAAGAAGGAGGAAGAAGAGGAGGAGGGGGAGAAAAAAGAGGAGGAGGAGGAGGAGAAGGAGGAAGAAGAGGACGAGGGGGAAAAAGAAGAGGAGGAGGAGGAAGAAGAAGGAGGAAGAAGAGGACAAGGGGGAGAAAGAAGAGAAGGAGGAAGAAGAGGACGAGGGGGAAAAAGAAGAGGAGGAGGAGGAAGAAGAAGGAGGAAGAAGAGGACAAGGGGGAGAAAGAAGAGAAGGAGGAAGAAGAGGACGAGGGGGAAAAAGAAGAGGAGGAGGAGGAAGAAGAAGGAGGAAGAAGAGGACAAGGGGGAGAAAGAAGAGAAGGAGGAAGAAGAGGACGAGGGGGAAAAAGAAGAGGAGGAGGAGGAAGAAGAAGGAGGAAGAAGAGGACAAGGGGGAGAAAGAAGAGAAGGAGGAAGAAGAGGACGAGGGGGAAAAAGAA